>NW_021703785.1:62208912-62740623 GCF_005190385.1 Monodon monoceros | reverse complement strand
GAAATCAAGAAAAAGTTGAAGAGACCCTGTCCTCCTAGTCCTAAGGACGGAGAAAACATATGATTATAAAAATAGTTGGCTTTTTTTCTTTTTATTTAATAGATCTTTATTGGAGTACAACTGCTTCACAATACTGTGTTAGTTTCTGTCGTACAGCACAGTGAATCAGTCATATGCATACATATGTCCCCATATCCCCTCCCTCTTGAGCCTCCCTTCCACCCTCCCTATCCCACCCCTCTAGGTGGTCACAGAGCACCGAGCTGATCTCCTTGTGCTATGCTGCTGCTTCCCACTAGCTATTTTACATTCAGTGTGTATATAAGTCGATGCTACTCTCACTTCGCCCCAGCTTCCCTCTCCCCCCCGCCCCCGCCACCCCGTGTCCTCATGTCCATTCTCTACATCTGCGTCTTTATTCCTGCCCTGCCACTAGGCTCATCAGTACCATTTTTTTTTAGATTCCATAGATATGTGTTAGCATATGGTATTTGTTTTTCTCTTTCTGACTTACTTCACTCTGTATGACAGACTCTAGGTCCAACCACCTCACTACAAATGACTCAATTTCGTTTCTTTTTATGGCTGAGTAATATTCCATTGTATATATGTGCCACAAGTTCTTTATCCATTCATCTGTTGATGGACAATTAGGTTATTTCCATGTCCTGGCTATTGTAAATTGTGCTGCAATGAACACTGTGGTACCTCTTTTTTTTTTTTTTGATGTGGACCACTTTTAAAGTCTTTATTGAATTTGTTACAGTACTGCTTCTGTTTTATGTTTTGATTTTTTGGTCCCGAGGCATGTGGGATTCCTAGCTCCCCGATCAGGGATCAAACCTGCATCCCCTGCACTGGAAGGCGAAGTCTTAACCTCTGGACCACCAGGGAAGTCCCTAGCTGGGCTTTTTAAACAGCAATAGAACCCCTACATATCAAGCATCTAAATGGAGTTAAGTAAAAAAGTCTAAAATATGCCAGTATTTCAAAAGTTTGTTAAAATAAATTTATACTAATTTATTAAAATATCTTATGGGCAGATTTCAATGAAACTGTTTCCCAGGATTCAAGATGGGATTCTTGAGAATAAACTATTTTCCAACATAAAAACATAACTCTGAATATATACTCTTGACAAAAACACAAGGTTCTTTTAATTATTTTGGCCATAAAACCTTCAAGTAAGTTTAGATCAAAAAATTGTAATAAACACAATCAAATGTATACTCTAGGACAATTTCAAATAGCCAGTCTTCTCAAGTAAATATTTAATCTTCTGATATCAAAACTTTAAAAGCTCCAGTGAGATATACTTGCATATGTAAACACTAGTATCGTTATATTCACTATTGCGTTCAAATACTTAAGAGGGAAGTGACTGGCTAATACGAATGCAAAATATAAGGCAAGGTCAGAACCCCACTGCGATAGCTTTTCTCTAACACTGCAAGGGTATACACGCAAGATCCCAAGAAGAGAAGATATATGTTTTCTGAGGTTTATCCAACATGGTGGTTAATGTTCAATTATCCTCTGTCAAATGCTGCTGTTTCTTTAAAACAGAAAGTGATTTGTTTTCTTTGTCTTTAATTCTTTAAAGGCAAGAGTTAAATGCCCCGCCCTAAGTATGTTTACTGACTCTAAATGGTAAGTAGAAATCTGCCATTAGAATTTTAAAACTAATGCTGCTTAAATGTTATTTGCAGTAAGATTACATTTGTTGTTAAAAATTTTTTAAAAATCTAAATTAAGAGGAACTTTAAACTATGAGAAACCTATGCCCCCAAAACTATTTGTATTTATACCCATCCTTCTTGCCAATGATTTCGACTATAGTAAAGCAGACAGAAGTAATTATTTTTTAATACTTCACAAAAATAAGAACAGATAGATTATCTGTGTAATCTGGATATGATTTTAACACTGAGAGATGAGTCCCCTATTTTGTAGAGAAAATTTTGTATGTGATTGCTAAGTAATTTCCCTGTTAGGGTAACTTGGGCAGCTTACAAGAATATTTCTGTTTCATACAGATACCTTTATCGAGATGAAGGAAGAGAACATTCTAAGAATATTAACATACTAAGGTGTAGCTTACCATTGTGGTATAAAATAGAGGTCCAAAAAGGAGAAAACTTATGTGCGTTGATGAAGTGGGGTGAAAACCGTACCTTTAGAAACCAGTCTTAGAGTACTGAAAAAGCAAAAATAACACAACCCTTATATTAACATAAAGCTCTCAAGAGATATGAGATTACTTTGTAATTAACAAGGAAAATTATTTGAGGCATATATATTTCTAAGACCCTTTAAAAATAATTAGTAACAATAAAATTCATTATATGACAATCTATACACTCATTGTTGAAAAGCTGTAACTAGGTAGGGCAAAATACAGTTTGCAAGCTAAAATCATTACTCAGTTTCTTAAAAATGTTTTAACACCCAGGAGAGAATGTTTTTTAATTTCTTCTATCATCACAGTTGCTGCTTTCATTGTTACTCTGGATTCTTTTAACAGCCTGCCCTCTGGCCTTGGTCACTGCACCGTTCACTTTACAAATCATACATTTCATCATACCTGCTGATAAAAGTCCTCTAATGATATTCCCCCAAATGCCCCAGGCTACATTTTCCAATGCAGCTCCAATTCTTCCAGCCTTTCCCCTCTTCAAGCAAACAAGATACACTCCTGAAGAACCTCATTCCTCTAACACACAAGCTCTCATCGTGGCTGCACAAGAAAGTAACCTTGGGAACCTTTAAAAAGTGGGATACCCATGCTCGACCCTCCAGAGATTCTCATTAATTGGGCTGGAGTAGGGTGCAGGGATCACCATTTTTGGAACTCCCTAGGTGATTCAAAGGTGCTGCCAGTTTAACTCGACTGCTATATCCTCTCTGCTTCCCACAGAAATAGTATGTTTGCTCTGAGAGTGATGCTAAATAAAGCTTATTTTTAATCTAATTCTTTACCTAACTCCTTGTAACCACCCCTGTGTCTATACACAGCTGAGCACATCTTTAAGCGACAGAAAACACTATTTTCCGTGTTAAATTGTTTTGGTTCGCTTTGGGTGAACCCAAAGCTTAAGTTTTGCCAGTTCAGGTTTGAAGAAAAAAGGAGGGGAGGGAGTGGAAAAAACAGGAAAAAACCCACAAACGACCAAAAAAGACAAGCACCATACAGGTTCCAGGAATAATCATTTAAAAAACGAATTAGACAGTAATCCTACTCTAGAAGAGCTCATGAAAGATTTATGCTGAATTTACGGTGAAAATTTTCTGACCATTGAATCTAAAGATGAAGATACACTAGGTAGAGGCGAAATGTGATGACGACTATCTCTTGTCACTAAATTGTGGGGGATGGTGGAGAGGAAGGCTTAGTGAATTTAAACTAAGTACTAAAAAACACAATAACCACTTACAAACCAAACATTCTGACTGTATACAGAACTTACTAGAACCCTGGAAGAAAACCATTGTAATTATCATCGTCTTCATTTTACAGAATAAGGCTCTCAGAACTAGTGACTTTCCCATGATCACACAACTAGACTGGAATTTAGACCTCTCTTTTTAATATTAAGATTCTTTCTCCTAAATCTTACAACCTTCCAGACCACTCAATCCAACACCCAGTTTTAGATTTTTTTTTTTTCTTTTTTTTTTTCGCGGTACGCGGGCCTCTCACTGTTGTGGCCTCTCCCGTTGCGGAGCACAGGCTCCGGACGCGCAGGCTCAGCGGCCATGGCTCACGGGCCCAGCTGCTCCGCGGCATGTGGGATCTTCCCGGACTGGGGCACGAACCCGTGTCCCCTGCATCGGCAGGCGGACTCTCAACCACTGCGCCACCAGGGAAGCCCCATTTTTAGATTTTTGAAAGCAAAACATTTAAAGGCCTCGATTCTGCTCAGACTAGTAAAATTTTTTTTCTTAATTTTGACCTATTTTTACCATCATGGTTATCACCCATCGTACACGGTACTCAATCTGACTCCGAAAATCGTGCTAATCACTTTCTATTGGGAGTCCTACTTCATTGTACGCAGCCCCTCCCTGGTGGTGGTTATCGGAGATGGCTTCCAGCGGCAGCTATTCGCCAAGTTTATTTCTGAACTCCCGAGAACCACGGCGAGGACCAGTAATCAATTCTGAACGTCGCCATCAATCCCACTGATTTCCTCGATCGACATGAGTCTCCTCCAACTGCTCAAGCATTTGTTTACAACTCAGACTTTACCTGAAAAACGGCCCAACTCCACAGCGCAACGAACAACCTTTATTCAATATGGACACCGAGAACCCCACCCCCAAAGAAGCGCTACGTGCAATTCTTGCGAGTTTCCGGAAATACCTGTAACTCGAACCCAAGGGTCAAAGCTAAGATGAAAAGCGTGGCTTGGCAGCACCGCGAGAGGCAACGGAGGGACCGCCGGGAGGGCAGCTGGCTCGACCCGGCCCAACGCGTCTCCGGGGACACCGCCTTCCTGCCTCGGGCTCCGGGCCCCGGAAGCGGCGAAAAGCCACTCGGGAAGCCGCTCGCTCACCTCTGACCCCACCCCGAATCTCGCGCGCCTACCCCATCCCCCGCAGGCGCGCCACGGCCACCCGCCGCAGCCCACCTGTGCGGGCCGCAGCCTCAGGATATCGCCGTTGGCTCGGCCAGAACGCGACGCGCCGGCGCGGCGCTGCCGGCTACGGGCCCGCCCGCCGCTCGCTCCGCACGCCCCCTTGCCCGCGGGGCGCCACAGTTCAGCCGACCGCCTGTTACGGCGCCCGCGCTTCCGATTGGCGCACTGGGCGGGCGACCGCGGGCGGAAGCGGTAGAGGTGGGAAGGCGGGGCCGCGGCCAGGAGACTCGACGCCAGGATGCTCTCGCCTGGGACTGGTCCTCGCGAGGCCTTTTGTGACTAAGGCCCGGTGTTGGGGCGAGGCTCACGAGCGCTTTCGCTGGTCCGGCATCCAGGTCCGTAAAACGAGAGGTAGCGTGTGGCTCTTTGTGAGGTAGGGAGCCCTGTTTAATTTATACAGTGAAAGAAACTTAGAACAAGCTTTCCTTGCTCAGCCCATCCTTATGAAAGGGAACGACACTATTCCTGTATTTACTAGTGCAGGCGTTGCAGCCTATGATAGTCTATCAATCAAGTGCCAATGAATTTAATGCCATGAAACAAAACACCTCACTGAAGAGTTGTAAAGATTCAGGAACGGAGTAACCAGAGCACATTGCAATGTCTGATTGTAATTCTGCACCTTTAAATAACTTTGGTTGTTGGGTTATAAACTTTTAAAAAATGATTATTGAAGTGAAGCTCACAGAATGTGAAATGAAACACTTTTAAGTACACAATTCAGTAGGCTTCAGTACATTCACAGTTCCGTGCAACCACCAACCATACTGGTTCCAAAACAATTTCCTCACCCCTGTTAAGCAATTACACATTATTCTTCCCTCTCCCAGACCCTAGCAGACCCCAACTGCTTTCAGACTTTAAGGATCTACCTAATCTGGGTATTTCACGTAAATGGAATAAGTGACCTTTTTGCATCTGTCTGCATTCACATAACATAATGTTTTCCAGGTTCATCTACCTTATAGCAAGTATCAGGACTTCATTCTTTTTTATGGCTAATATTGCGTCTTATTTGTGTGTATATACCCCAATTAATTCATACATCCAGCGATGGACATTTGGGTTGTTTACACCTTTGAGCTATTGTGAATAGTGCTGCTATGAATATTTGTGTCGAAGTATTGTTTTGAGTCCCTGCTCTCAACTCTTTCTGGTATATACTGTTAAAGAAACCTGGAATCTGACAGTAATTCAAGCGGTAAAAAAAACAGATTTTATTCAGGAACTATTGCAGTAGGGAGAAGAGACCTTAGTATAGATCTGGGTTCAGTTACAAAAACAGCATAGACAAGTAAGGATTTATAGCCAAGGTGGGGCGAGGAAACAGTGTATGGAAATTTCCTAAAAGGAAATATCAGGTGTAAGGGCTAAATTCTGGCCAAACCGACTTGAAAGGATTCTTAACTGAAGGCAGACCAGGATGATCAGCTATTAACGGTGGGGGCATGAAGAGTCCAATCAGATATTGAGGGTGATCAGATACCCGGGTAGGGGTTCTTTCTAAACTGACCTAGCTGGATTCTTACTACAACTGGTTGATGCAGACCCCACAAGACCGATACTAAAGTAGAGGCTAAGAGGGCTTAGAGGAGCCTGACTAAAGTTTAGTCAAGGAGAGAGTCTTTGTCAGTACCCAGGAATGGAACTGCTGGGTCATATGGTAATTCTGTGCTTAAATATTTGTGCAGTCAATAAACTGTTTTCCACAGTGGCAGAGACATTTTATATACTGATAGCAACGTATGGCAGTTCCAGTTTCTCCACATCCTCACCAAAACTTTCGCCTTGTTTTGTTTTTGATCATAGCCATTCTAGCGGGTATAAAATGGTATCTCATTGTGGTTTTGATTTGCAGTTCCCTGATGGCTAATGATATTCATTGAGAATCTTTTCATGTTCTTATTGGTCATTTGTATATATTCTTTGGAGAATGTCTATTCAAATCCTTTGCCCACTTTTAAATTGGGTTGTTTTTTTGTTGTTTAAGTTATGAGTTCTTTATATATTCTGGATACTAGACCCTTATCAGATATATGATTTACAAATATTTTCTCACATTCTGTAGGTTGTCTTCACTTTCTTGCTAATGTTTTTTGATTTTCAAACTTAAATTTTTGATGAAGTCTAATTTATCTATTTTTTTCTGTTGTGGATTGTGATTTTGGTGTCATATTTAAGAATCCATTGCCAAATCCAAGGTCATAAGGATTGTTGAAAACCATCTCTGCACTTCGTTTTACACAAAGCAGAAAGTGAATTTATCACAAGGATTTCAACCTGCAAGCCAAGAAACTTGAGGCTATGGGAGCGACGAGTTCCGAGTTGCTCACAGACTAAAGAGTGTGTATAGGGTAAATGCAGAAGTAATTTGGCTTTTTCAGCTGATCCTTATTTGGATCAGTGTAGTTGTGTCAGGGGACCAAGGAAGTCCAAAGATAGCATGAGCAGACTTGGTCTTTGGGGATTGGCTGGCATCCTCTGCTGATTTCTGAGGAGGGCTGTAAATTCCTGCAACTTACATTAGGTAAGGTAAAGTTTTGTGTTTCTTTAATGCACCTGTGTTGTCCAACTCCATTTTGTCCCCAATATAAGTGACTCCATTTTAGTTTTGGTTCTACAGAATTCACCCCTATATTCTTCTAAGAGTTTTATGGTTTTAGCTCTTATATTAAGTCATTAATCCATTTTGAGTTTATTTTTATATACATTCTGTGGTAGGCATTCCATTTCATTCCTTTGCATGTTGTCCCAGAATCATTTGTTGAAGTGAATATTCTTATCCACAATGAATGGACTTGACAACCTTGTCAGAAATCAATTTGCCGTAGATGTATGGGTTTGTTTCTGGAGTATTACTTCTACTTTGTCCATCTTATGTCTGTCCTATGCCAGCACCACACTGTAGCTTTGTACTAAGTTTTGAAATTGGGAAGTGTAAGTCCTCCAGTTTTTTTCTTTTCCAATATTGTTTTGGCTCTTCAGATCCCTTGCAATTTTATATGAGTTTGAGGATCAGCTTTTTCATTTTTGCAAAAAAGGCAGCTGGTATTTTGATAGGGATTGCATTGAATTAATAGATCTCTTTGACAAGTATTGTTATCTTAAAATATTAAGTCCTCTAATCTGTGAACATGATGTCTTTCCATTTATTTAAGTCTTCTTTAATGTTTTTTCACAATATTTGTGGTTTCCAGTGTACAAGTCTTTCATCTCCTTAGTTAATTTATTTCTATCTATTTCTTTTCTTTTTTTTTTGAATGCTATCTTAGTCTGTTTGGGGATGCTATAACAAAATCCCACAGACTGGGTGCCTTAAACAACAGAAATTTCTTTCTCACAGTTCTGGAGTCTGGGAAGTCCAAGATCACAGTGCTGACAGATCTGGTTTCTGGTGAGAGTTGTCTTCCTGGCTTGTAGAGAACTGCCTTCTCCGGGTGTCCTCATGTGGTGGTGAGGGAGAGAAAGGCAGCTCTGGTGTCTCTTATTATAAGGATACTAGGCCCTCTTTCCAAAAAACAATCACATTGGGGCATAGGGCTTTAACATGAATTTTGGGGGAACACAATTTAGTCCATAGTAAATGCAATTATAAATGGAATTTTTACTTAATTTCCTTTTTGGATTATTCATTGTTGATGTATTAAAAAAACTGATTTTTGAGTGTTGATGTTGCACTCTGAAAACTTGTCAAATTTGTTTATTAGTGCTAATACTTGTGTGTGGTATGCATGCGTGTGTTCTTTAAGGTTTCTTTTTTTTTTTTTTTTGTGGCATGCGGGCCTGTCATTGTTGTGGCCTCTCCCGTTGCGGAGCACAGGCTCCGGACGCAGGCTCAGCGGCCATGGATCACGGGCCCAGCCGCTCCGCAGCATGTGGGATCTTCCCGGACCGGGGCACAGACCCCGTGTCCTCTGCATTGGCAGGCGGACTCTCAACCACTGCGCCACCAGGGAAGCCCTAAGGTTTCTTTATATAGGATCGTGTCATCTGTAAATTGAGGAAGTTTTACTTATTCCTTACAGTTGGGATGCCTTTTATTTCCTTTCCTTGCCTAATTGCTCTGGCTAGAGTCATTCCTTCATTTTAAGGAATTGGCTCATGCAGTTGTAGATGCTGGCAGGTGTGATCCACAGGGCAGGCTGGTAGGATGAAAACACCAGAGCACTTTGTAGTTTTAACAACGCCTGCCCTCAGGGGAAACTAGTAAACCAGAGCCTAATCTGCTGGTTTTATTAGAGCCTAGCTGACCTGGGGGAAAGGAGATACCCAATTCCAGCCCACTGTAGCCATGTGTCTCACCTGTGGGTGGGGGAATCTGAGAAACACTTGTGAAGTTCACAGTTCGGGGACACAGGCTCACTAAAAGACTGAGACCTAATCCAAGGATTGTAGACTGCTTCCCTTTCCCAAACCTTACCACCACATAACTAAAGGCCTATTTACAGCAGTTCCTTTTATCCAGTACATCATGTCTAGCTATCAAGAAAAAATTACAAGGCATACTAAAAGACCAAAAATACAGTTTAAAGAGGTAGAACAAGCATCACAGCCAGACATGGCATGGATGTTGGAATTATCAGACTGGCAATTTAAAACTATGCCTCCTGATGTAGTGTATTTCATATTATTACTATTTATGAATTATGTTCATAAAAACAGAAATTGAATCTGGATTGAATCAAGCCCCTAGGTCTAACTACCGGTTTACTTGAATAAAGAGGCACAGAGTAACTTGTTAAAGTGACAGCATGATAATACAATCTGCCCAATACATAGTGTAGTAAACCGTAAGAAAACTGAATGTGAATTGGCTATGTGATATTAAGGAATTACTGTTAACTGTTACAGGCTGAATTGTGCTGCCACCACCCCCCACCGCCCCAAATTAATATGTAGAAGCGGTAATGTCTAGTACCTCAAAATGTGATTGTATTTGAAGATAGGACCTTTAAAGAGGTGATTAAGTTAAATGAGGCTGTTAGGGTGGGCCCTAATTCAATATGACTGGTATCCTTAAAAGAAGAGATTAGGACACAGATTGAGAGAGAGACACTAGGGATGCCAGCACACAGAGAAAAGACCTTGTGAAGGTAGAGCGAGAAGGGGCTATTTGCAAGCCAAGGAGAGAGGCCTCAGAGAAAACCAACCCTGCTCTCACTTTGATCTTGGATTTCAGCCTCCAGACTCAGAGAAAATTAATTTCTGTTGTTTAAATCCCCTAGTCTGCGGTATGTTGTTATGACAGCCCTGGCAAACTAATACAATAACACTAGATGGAATAGTGATTTTTTTAGTTATGAGAATAAGAAAAATGGACTTTGTGTATTAGAGATACAAAATATAGCATTTACAAGTAAATAAGTAAATAAAAGAAAAAGAAAAAATAAAAGAAACAAAATTCTGTTAGGATTTTAAATCCTATTTAAATTAATATGCCAAGTATAATTTTATACACAAACTCAATTACCTGTATATATTATATTCCTTGAAAAAAGGAGGCAACTTCAAACCTGTAATAAATGTTTAATATGTCCAAAAAATGTATTTCAAAGTTTAAGCTTTAGTGGATAAACGGTTATCTAGAACAGTGCCTTAATTTTTTTATTAGCCTTTTAGGCTTAATTAAATAAAAACTTTAATAAGGTTGGGAGGTAAGAAAACAAGATTTGTCATACAAAAAAAAATTCAGTACTATAAGATTTTTATTTAACCTCTTGATCCTACATCTGATAGCCTTTCTCCCACACTGAAAATGTTGGTCCCCAACTGCATCAAAATGATGATTGTTTTGTCCCACATAACATTTGCAACCATCTCAGAATAACAACACTAATGCTACCATCGACAGTATAATCACTGGAACATTTAAAGGTTTTTATTGAAGGGTTTTTTTGTCCTAAGACTGTATACTACTGGAAATGCATATACAAATTATGAGTTTATTTAAGTCGTTTAAAATAATTTCTTTCTGGTTGGCTATGTCAACAACTTGATACAGGGAAATATTTGTTTTTGCTTCTGTTTTTAGGAATTGAAACTTTTTTTAGTTCTTAGGAATTATTTTATAATTTATTTTTATAAGTATTTAAAATAATTGTATAGTTACAAGTAAAATCTATAAAATAAGATTAAACTCAGAAATTTTAGTTTCTATTCCAGTTCCTTCATCCTGTTTCTCCCTTCCTCAATTGGTAACCATTATATTTTAGGTTTTTGCTTTATTCTGCTATTTTAACATGGTATACAATATAATAGATATAGATAAATATATCTCCTGTTACTAATACTAATGGAAACTGGTAAATAAAGAGAGAGAATTAAACATTTATCCTGTTTTTATAAATCACTGTACCTCAAGGGATTCAGTTAATTCATGAGTGGAAATTTCTTTTTAAAGAAAAATAAAGGCTAATAAATTCAGAATTAATAGGATCAGATTTTCACCATTTTGAAACTCCAAATGAAATAATTTACCTAGTCATTGATTGGTTGCTAACATCACAGAAAGAGAAACTAGCTAGAAAGGACTCTTGCAAAAAAGCAAAAAATCCAGTCACACCTCTTTGTAGCTAACTAGTTATTTACAAAAAATAAAGAAGACAAAGGAACATGTTAAATGACACTACAGGGATACAGTCAGCCAGATCCAGAATATAGGAAACTCTGCAGAACACATAACAGTGTTTCCTCACAAATATATCAAAAGGAAAAGAGAGAGGAGTGGGAGAACCAACGAAGAAATTGTTGAAAGCAAACTATAAAAATTTGAGATAATATAGAAATTTGAACACTGATTACATATCCAAAAATATTAAGGAATTATTGCTATTTTTTTAGGTGTGATAATGGTACTGTGGCTTGTTTTTTTAAAAGAATCTTTATTCTTTAAAGATATATCCTGCAAGGATAAATACTGAAATGTCTATAGATGAAATGATATGTTTCAGATTTGCTTCCAAATAATTCATGGGGACAGGAGTGGGGGAAATGTGTGTGGGTTTACGTAAATCAACATTAGCCATGGATTAGTCATTGTTGAAGCTGATGAATGGGAGGCCATTATACTCTTTTTTTGTACTTTTGTACATTTTTTGGAAATACCTACCAGCTGTGCAGGCCACACAGTGACAACAGGAAGGCCCAACAGGCAGGGCTTTCTCTACTGCCTGTCTCCTCCTTGCTTAGCTACTTTACATACTTTCAAAACACAGATCATGTCATATCCCCGCTGTTAAATTTTTTCACTGAGCCACCAGGGTCCACAAAATAAATTATGCATCCTTAATATGATAGTAACCCTCAGCAGTCTGATTCCACTCATGTTTCCAGACTGAGTCTTTCACAATAACTCCTTTGACACACTGGTGTCTTATTAGCTATCTCGTCATGAAATATCATTTCTTTCTCTCTGTTTCTCTCTAGTGATGTTATTTTACTTTGCATTTTCCTCCTCAATAACTTTTCTGCTGAATCTTATATTGCTTTCTAGGCTATATAATGTTATCACTTCTGACACTTTCTGGGATTCCTCAGTTGGAATTAGTTTTTCTGATCTCTGATGTCCCCAAATGCTTTATTTTCATCAACATGGCCTTACAGTTCACTCAGCTTAACTAAACTTTAGACAGGCTTCTTCCCTCTAGGCTCATGACTTACCTTTTCTTAGAGCATTTACTTCTGACAACTTGTAAATTCTTTCTCTGCCCCTTTGATATGTAATTTCTTTTTTTAGAATTGATTTTTTTAATGTCTTTAAAAAAATTGTAGTTGATTTACAATGTTGTGTTAGTTTCAAATGTACAGAAAAGTGATTCAGATATATATATATATATATATATATATATATATATATATACACACACATATGTATATAAGGTACACACATAGGTATCTATTCTTTTTCAGATTCTATTCCATTATAGGTTATTACAAGATATTGAATATAGTTCCCTGTGTTATACAGTAGGTCCTTGTTGTTTATCTATTTTATATATAGTAGTGTGTATCTATTAATCCCAAACTCCTAATTTATCCCTCCCTCCCCTTCCCTTTTAGTAACCATAATTTTGTTTTCTATGTCTGTGTGTCTGCTTTGTAAATAAGTTCATTTGTGTATCAATTTTTATTCCACATATAATTGATATCATATGATATTTGTCTGTCTCTGATTTACTTCACTTAGTATGATAATCTCTAGGTTCATCCATGTTGCTACAAATAGCATTATTTCATTATTTTTATGGCTGAGTAATACTCCACTGTATATATTTACCATATCTACTTTATTCATTCATCTGTCAACGGACATTTAGGTTGCTTCCATGTCTTGGCTATTATAAATGGTGCTGCTATGAACATTGGGGTACATGTATCTTTCAAATTAGAGTTTTCATCTTTTCCAAATATATGCTCAGAAGTGGGATTGCTGGATCACATGGTAACTCTATTTTTAGTTTTTTAAGGAACCTCCAGAGATGTAAATTAAAAAAAAAGAGGCTTTAACCTCTCTCTCCCCTTCGAAATGTAATAATAAAGGAAGATATGCTCCCATCGCTCATTGTCTGCTGGGAGAGTAGGAGCCTAACCACCGTGGGTGCCTAGCTCCAGGTTGTAAAAGTACCCCCTGTCATGAAGATAAGAGAAAGTTTACTTTTCCTTTGGGTAAGGCCAGTTAACACAGGTGGTCTACAATGTCCTCACCCCAGCTCTTAAAACCTCTCCTACTATAAAATTCTTTGCTTCAAAGGACACAATCAACAGAGTGAAAAGGCAACTTATGGACTGGGAGAAAATATTTGCAAATCATGTATCTGATAAGGTGTTAATATCTAGAATATATTAAGAACTCCTATGACCTGACAACAACAAAAAAAACCAACTCGATTGAAAAATGGGCAGAGGAGGAGCTTCTGGTTTGGTGAAAGCATCCACATGCCAGGAGGGTGGGGCCACCCCAGTTCCTTGGGGACAGAAGCTCCTGCTCCTGGGACTCTTCCGTACTTCATCCTGTGTACCTCTTCATCTGGTTGTTCATCTGTATCCTTTACAATATCCTTTATTAATAAACTGGTAAACGATTTTTCGGTGGTTCCTATAAGCTTATTCTTCTGGATCATCATTTGTGTCATTTTATCAAGAAAGAGATTATTTCAAGGACTTTTTGAATTATGAGAGCTAATAAGCTACATAAGGGTTTTTTTTGAAACACAAGGGAAGGCTGTTTGGAGAGAATGAGAGAATAAGATGAAGGTGATGGCAGGACCAGTGCCTAAGTTGAGTTTGTAATAGTTTCTCAAGTTGCCTTGAAAGATATCTGCACTTTATTTCTGCTTTTATAAAAATTGGAAGTCAAACGAAGAATATAGTATGTGATAGATTGATATGTTTTTCATTACTTGAGAACATGGACTATTTTCTCTCCTATATATTTAGCTGTTTTGGCTTTGAATCTTCATAGTTCAATCAGTGTAATATTGAAGGAAGCCTCTTAGGTTTTACTGAAGACTCAGCCATGTTTTCTTTTTTATTGACTGCACTGGAACTAAATATATCTTGGCAGAGAAAACACACTGCTTGCCACCATTTGAAGTACCCACTGCCCGTGGACATAATTGTCCATCAACCCTATAGAGATCTGTAAATTTGTTTGGAAGGCCTGCAAATGAGATTCATCCAATGATAAGTTTTCCTAAGAAGAAGCTGGAGAAACCACTGAAAACAAATATACTTCTCTTATCACCTACCTTAGCATCCACTGTGGCTAGTTCCATGATAGAAAACAAAGGAAAATATTTTATGACAAATGGCAACATTTCTGACTGATTTTTAGCTGTACCCTTAACAGGGAATAGATGTGTGTGATGTGTAATTATTCAACTGTTACTCTGTGTGTGTGTGTGTGTGTGTGTGTGTGTGTGTATAATACTGAGAAGTTCATATCCTAATATACTACATTTTAAAGTTTTAAATAATGTCATCAAGACTATGTGTTGTACATCTACAGAGCCAACACACATGTCATAAATATTGTTATGAATGCTAATAATCAGCTACATGTTTGGTAAATGCATTTAGGTTTAGAAATAACAAATTATTGGGCCATCGGCTATATTTCTAATTGAAAGGCTTGGGGGAATGTATAAATACTCTAAACTCTTACTTGCTATGGAAAAATTTTACTCATCACTGAATTATTACTTGGCCTTTGAAAATCTTTATTATTTGGCTCCCTTGGAGAGATGGATAATTTACCTAATATGGACAAGTACTTTCCTCCCAAGAGGGAGTAGTTTTACTAGCCTGTGCCTCAGAGGATCAGAAATATACATGGGCAAAGGACTTGAATAGACATTTATCCAAAGATGTACAATAAGCATATGAAAAGATGCTCAACATCACCAGTCATTAGGGAAATGCAAATAAAAACCACAGTAAGATACCACCTCACATCCTTTGGGATGGCTATTATCAAAAAACCCACAAAATAACAAGCATTGGCAAGGATGTGGAGAAATCAGAAACCTTGGACACTGCAGACGAGCATGTAAAATGGTGCAGATGCTATGGAAAACAGTATGGTCGTTCCTCAGAAAGTTCAACATAGAATTACCATGTGATCCAGCAATTCCACTTCTAGATATATTCCCCAAGGAACTGAAAGCAGAGACTTGAACAGATATTTGTACACCAGTGTTTATAGTAACATTATTTACAGTAGTCAAAAGGTGGAAACAACCCAATGTCCATCAACAGATAAATTCATAAACTGTGGTGTATACATTCAACAGAGTATTTTTCAGCTTTAAAAGGGAATGAAATTCTGACACATGCTACAAGATGGATGAACCTTGAAAACATTATGCTAAATGAAATAAGCTAAACACAGAAGGACAATTATTGTATGATTGTACCTAATGAGATACCTAGAATAGTTAAATTCATAGAGACAGAAAGTAGAACAGTTTATCAGGGACTGTGGGATGGGAAGAATGGGAAATTATTGGTTAATGTGTATTGAGTTTCCATTTTGGAGGAATTAAAAAGTTCTGGAAACAGGTAATTCTGATGCACATTTGTGAATGTACTTAATGCCACTGAATTGTATATTTAAAATAGGTTACAATAGTAAATTTTATGTATATTTTCCTATAATAAAAATATTTAAAAGCCACCAAAACAACTCTCCCATTATTTGTTTCAGCAGAGTTGAGTTTAGACTGTGTTCTGATCTCTCTTAACTATTTAGGTAGCCTTGAGTAAAGTCTTCCTTACCTTTTTAACTCTATTGGGGGCAATTTTTGCTTTGACAGTTTGTAATTCTGGCTTTGCATTGTATGTACCATGCATTATATATATAATATATATATATATATATATACTTATTTGAACACATCTGTTTCTCTGTGGTATTTTAAGCCCCTTGAGGTTGGGAACCATGTTGTGTTCATACTATCATCATCCAGAATGCATTTCCTGGTGTCCTTACAAATTAGAGCCTCAAAAAATTTTGCTGAAAACAATTTAAATTGTTTCTGTTAGGCACGGAGAGTTTTCCTGTGTACAAGTGACATCTTTTGGCACCAAATGGAATAGCTAGTACTGTATTAGTATTTTCCTCGAACAAATTGTTCTCTTTAAAAAAATCTAGATCCTATATATGTTTTTAAAAGTTTACCCAAAATAAGCATCGTTGCAATCAAAGGGTAACAGGCTAATGTTATTGCTAAAGGATGCTTTTGTCCCCTGGGTGGAGCCTACCTGGGACAATTCCATAGCCCCAACCAGGTCGGGAAAGTCACCACACTTATAAGAGATTCCCTAAATCATAATGATTAATTTATTAATAATTGGTATAAAGATGATAGTTGAAACCAAGGAAAAGGAGAAGTATGTGTGTTGGCTGTAGAGGCAAAAGGCTTTGCAAAGAACCCTGAGAAATGTCACTTGTATTGCTAATTGTCTTGAGGGAAAATTTTGTGCTTAAAAAAACTATTTATAGTTGCCCGTGTTTTAATGAATATTCAATTTATTAAAATTGTAGACGTGTAAATTTAGATCTTTTAAGCCTTTAAGCTCAAGGTATTCATTTTGTTATAAACTTAGTCAATTTTGTTTTGACTAAAAATAGTCTCTTTTTCTAACTCCTCAGTGGATTCTTACATGCCATGAAATTTGAGAACCATAAGAGGGGTTTCTAAATTACAGTGAACGAATCTCTAATTCTTGAAGCATTGTCTCAGTGAGGCCATAAAGAGTTAAGTTTTATAGATTTGGCATGAAGATTCCATAACATTTTCAGTTCTCATTGGCACAGGTCAAACCATAGTTTCTTTTAGCCAGCACTGGTTTCAGGAGAGTGTGTCTGACTTTCTTCCAAGGATGATCCTGATAAAGAAAGAAAGCAAGGGCAAAGAAAGCAGGAAGGGAAAACAGAGTTACACAGCAGGCCCCAGTGCAGAATTTGACTTTCTGTCTCTGCCGCTTTCTTCCTTTCCTCAGGCAAACTTACTGAACCAGTACTAGTCAAACTCTGAAGATCTCAAGGACTTGCTCTGGTTCGTGCTTGCATCTCTAATGCCTACTGAAATGTGAGTGCTTACTGTTCATTCATTCATTCAAGAACTATTTATTGAGAGCCTGTAATATACCAGGCATGGTTCTAGCTGCTGGCAATGTTAATACTGACCAAATAGCCAAAAATCCATGTTCTCATAGAAATATATCCTAGTGGGAAAAGACAGACAACCAAAAAATAAGTAAGAAGAACAGATAGTATGTTAGACGTATCAGTGTCCTCCAGGCAAATATCACCAGGAACACACCTGTAGTTGAACAACTTGGGTTTATTACTTGTTGCAGTGAGGGAGAACTATCACCACAGGGAACTGTGGGGGAGCTCAGTAAGAGGGTATTAAAAAGAACCTATTATAGGATTTAGGCCTTGGCTGGATAACTTTGGGGAGGTTCTAATAAGTGGAGATTTTCTTTGGATTCCATGTTGTCAGAAAGCAGGGACAATTTTATAATTGTGTCCTTGCCTGTTGTTGACATTCTGTGAGATTGTTTATGGCCAACAGGAGAACACCATGGCCTAGCTGTGAATATCAGGCCAATTTCCAGATTTCAGGGATTTTTGCTTTCTCAGATGATAAGTGCCCTGAAGAAAAAAAGTAAATCAGGGAGAAGAGATAGGGAGTTCTGGATGGAACTAGGTGGAGTGGTTTTGATTTGCAAAAGGATAGTCAACAAAAGACTCCATGAGTAATTAACATGTGTGCAAAGATCTGAAGGAGGTGAGGAGGGTGAACCCACAAGTGAAAGGTGGGGAAATGAATAGAGGGGAGAGGGGAAATCCTTGACACATTCCAGGAACTGTAAGGAAACCATGGGACTAAATGGTTAGTTAACAAAGATAAGAGAAATGACCCAAACTAAGGTATTGCTGCTAGATACAGAGTGCCTAACCAGGTTATCCAGCACTGAGTGGAGTTCAAACTGACTTTAGCAGGTCCTGGGTCAAGACTGGACCACTTTCTGGTATGCTAATTAGGGGTATTGATCCAGGATTGGATAAGTCTAGACCGGATTATTTTAAAAAGCAGGTTTAAAATAAATAAAATAAAAAATAAAAAGCACGTTTAGGCAGACTTTATCTCTCCAGCATCGTCTAAGAGCAGTTTCTCAAACAGGTGATGAGCTTTGTGCTGGCACAGAGCATTCAAACATTTGCTAAATGCTTTAACTCCAGTCATGGGACCTCCCTAAACAGATTCCACATAGAGAAAACCTGAAATCATCTTAAAATGTGTGTTGCATGAGAATGAATTCTGAGTTATGAAAATGCTTCTTCTAAATTGTAACTAGACAAGCTCTCTCATAACAATACTTTAAACATTTACTGTGTAAATTTTCACACGTTAATCTCATTGAACATTTTAACTGCCTTAAGAAATAGGGTAGGAATCTTTCCATTTATATTTGGTTGAACCATATGAAATTGCTATATTTTACCATTTTTAACCTACAAAAATGGCAGTTACATTTGGTCCTACCTAAAAGGTGAGGAAATTGGAGAAGTTAAGAAAGGCAAAGGAGAGTTAGTGGTAGAGTTTCACAACTCCTATACTTATGTCTCCAGCCTAGATTACTCCCCTGGACTCCATACTCATCCACATCTCTTGAAAATCTATCTAGTAAGCTTCAAGTTTAACATGGTAAAAACTGCTCCAATCAAAAGACATAGAATGGCTAAATGAATTTTTAAAAAGTATATGCTCTTTCACTTTAGCTTTAAGAATGTATACAGACTGAAAGAGAAGGGATGAAAAAAAGATATTTCATGCAAATAGACACCAAAAAAAAAAACAGGCTTAGTTATATTTATATCAGACAAACAGACAAAATAGAGTTTAAGCCACAGTCTAATAATAGGCAAAGAAGGTCATTATATAATGAAAAAGGGGTCGTTCCAAGACAATATAACATTTGTAAATATACACCTAACATGGGAGCACCTAATTATATATAGCAAATATTAACAGACGTGAAGAGAGAAATAGATAGCCATACAGTAATAGTAGAGGATTTCAATACCCCACTTTCAACAATGGATAGATCTTGTAGATAGCAAATCAGTATGGAAACATTGGTCCTAAACTACATGTTATATCAGATGAACTTAACAAACATATACAGAAATATGAACTTAACAGAAATATACAGACCATTCCATCCCAACGCAGCAGAATACACATTCTTCTCAAGCACACATGGAATATTCTCTAGGATAAATCACATGTTTGGCCACAAAATAAGTCTTAATACATTTAAGAGATTGAACTCATATCAAGCATCTTTTATGAAATCAGAAATCAATTATAAGAAGAAAACTGGAGAATTTATGTGGAGATTAAACAACATGCTTCTGAATAACCAATGGGTCAAAGAAATCAAAAGGGCAATCAAAAAATATTTTGAGACAAACGGAAAGACAACATACCAAAACTTATGGGATACAGCACAAGCAGTTGTAAGAGGTAAGTTTATAGGAATAAACACCTACATTAAGATGCAATAAAGATCTCAGATTAAAAAAACTAATTGTATACCTCAAAGGACTAGGAAAAAAATCTAAGCCCAAATTTAGTAGAAGGAAGGAAATAAATTTAAAAGAGTAGAAATAGAGACTATAAAAAGAGAATAGAAAAGATTGAGCTGCTTTTTTTTTTTAAAGATAAACACAGTTGACAAACCTTTAGCTAGACTCACCAAGAAAAAAAGAGACTCAAATAAGAAATGAAAGAGGATACATTGCAACTGTTACCATAGAAATATAAAGGATCATAAGAAATTACTATGAACAATTATATACCAACAAATTAGACAACCTAAAAGAAATGGATAAATTCCTAGAAACATACAACCTACAAAGACTAAATCATGAGGAAACAGAAAATCTGAACAGACAAATTGCTAGTAAGGTTATTGAAGTAGTAATCAAAACTCTCCCAACAAATGAAAGTTCAGGATAGATGGCTTCACAGAATTCCACTAACCAATTAAGGAAGTAATATCAAATATTCTCAAATTCTTTCAAAAAACAGAAGAGGAGAGGACGTTTTCAAACTCATTTTATGAGGTCAGCACTATCCTAATACCAAAGCCAGACAAGGACACTACGATAGAAGAAAATTACAGGTCAGTTTTCACTGGTAAACATAGATGCAAAAATCCTCAACCCAATATTAGCAAACCAATTCAACATTACATTAAAAGGATCTTACACCATGATCAAGTAGGATTTATTCCTAGGATGCAGGATGGATCAACATCTGCAAATCAATCAATCATATTGACAAAATGAAGGATAAAACCTATATGATCATCTCAATAAATGCAGAAAAATTATGTTGCAAAATTCAACATTCGTTCATGATAAAAACTCTCAACAGACTGGGTGTAGATGGAACATACCTTGATGTAATAAGGGCCATATATGACAAGCCCACAGCTAACATCATAATCAATGATGAAGAGTTGAAAACTTTTCATCTAAGATCAGGAACAACACAAAGATGCCCATGACACTTGTGTTCAGTATAGTACTGGAAGTCCTAGATAGAGCAACTAGACAAGAAAATAAATAAAAGGTATCCAAATTGGAAAGGAAGATGTAAAACTGTCTCTATTTGCAGATGACATATATAGAAGACCTAAAGATGTCACCAAAAAACTGTTAGGACTAATAATCAAATTCAGTAAATTTGCAAGATACAAAACCAATATACAAATATCAATGCATTTGTATACACTAATGACTATTAGGAAAAGAAATGGAGAAAATAACTCCATTTAGAATTGCATCAAAAAGAATGAAATACCTAGGAATAAATCTAACCAAGGAGGTGAAAATCTGTACACTGAAAACTATAAGACATTGATGAAGTAAACTGAAGACATAAATAAATGGAAAGATATTCTGTGCTCATGGATTGGAAGAATTAGTATTGTTAAAGTATCTATACTACCCAAAGTGATCTACAGATTTATTACAATCCCTATCAAAATTCCAATGGCATTTTTCACAGAAATAAAAGAAACTCCTAAAATATGTTTGGAACCACAAAAGACCCCAAATGGCCAAAGCAGTCTAGAGAAAGAAGAACAAAACTGGAGTTATCACACTTCCTGACTTCAATCAATATTACAAAGCTACAGTAATCAAAACAGTATGGTATTGGCATAAAAAAGGACACATAGATCAATGGAGCAGAATAGAGATCCCAGAAATAAACCTATGCATATGTGGTCAATTAATTTACAACAAAGGAGCCAAGAATATACAATAGGCAAAGAACAGGCTCTTCAATAAATTGTGTTGGGAAAACTGGGCAGCCACACGTGAAAGAATGAAACTGGCCCACTATCTTACACCATACACAAAAATTAACTCAAAATGTATTAAAGACTTGAATGTAAGACCTAAAACCATAAAAGCCTTAGAAGAAAACATGAGGTGAGCTTCTTTATAGTGGGCTTGACAATGAATTTTTGGATTTGACACTAAAACCAAAGGCAACAAAAGCAAAAACAAACAAGTAGGGCTCCATCAAATTATGAAGCTTCTGCATAGCAAAGAAAATCATCAGCAAAATGAAAAGACAACCTATGGAATGGGAGACAATATTTGAAAGTCATATACCTGTTAAAGAGTTAATATCCAAAATATATAAACAACTCATATAACTCAGTAGCAAAAAACAACCTTATTAAAAAACCAGCAGAAGAATAGAATAGACATTTTTCCAAGAAGACATACAAATGGCCAACAGGTACATGCAAAGGTGCTTATCATCACTAACCATCAGGGAAATGCAAATCAAAACCACAATGAGAGATCACCTCACACTTGTTCGAATGGCTATCATCAAAAAGACAACAGATAACAAGTGTTGGTGAGGATATGGAGAAAAGAGAACCGTCATGTGCTGTTGGTGGGAATGTAAATTGGTGCAGCCACTATGGAAAATAGTATGAAGTTTCCTGAAAAAATTAAAAATAGTTCTGGATGATATAGCAGTTCCACTCTCGGTATATATCTGAAGGAAACAAAACCACTATTTTGAAGATACATCTGCACGCCCATGTTTACTGCAGTATTATTTACAATAGCCAAGACATGGAACCAACCTCAGCATCCATCCACAGATGAATGGATAAAGAAGTTGTGGAGGGTGTTTCTCTCCCTCTCCCTCCCTCCCTCCCTTTCACTTTCTCTCTCCCCTTCCCTCCATAAATGTATATATATATAGGTAACTGTGTGAAGTGATGGATATTAATTAGACTTATTGTGATCATTTCAAAATATATCAAATTATGTTGTACACCTGAAACTAATACAATATTATATGTCAATTATATCTCAATAAAACTGGGGGAAAAACATGGTAAAAATTGAACTTCAAATTCACCAAGTCTTCTCCTGCCACCTTTCCCATCTCAGTAAATGGCAACTCCATCTTTCCAATAGCGCAGGCTAGGAAACTATGGAAACTGTCTTTAACTTCTCTCATTTTCTCACACTCATATTTAGACATCAGTAAATCCTGTCAGTTCTGCTTTTGAAATATAACCAGAATGTGACCACTTCTTACCATGCTGTCCAAGCCACCATTTTCTTTATATTATGGTAATAGCTTCTTAACTGGTTGCCTGTTGACATCTGCTTTCCATACAGAATGACCTTTTTTAAACATCTAAATCTGATTATATCACTCCTCTGCTAGAAGTGTTCTGATGACTTCACATAGCCAAAGTCATTAAAAATCCTACAAAACCCTTTATTTCTCACACCTCCATGACCTTTTTGATCTCACCTTAACACATTTCTGCCTCCAGGCCTTCACATTTATAGTTTCTTCTACTTGTAGTTCTTTTCTTTAAACTTAAAAAATTCTAATTGTAAATACTATGTATTTCCAAGAGATCATTTAAAAAGTAATCATAGGGCTTCCCTGGTGGCGCAGTGGTTGAGAGTCCGCCTGCCGATGCAGGGGGCACGGGTTCGTGCCCCAGTCCGGGAAGATCCCACATGCCGCGGAGTGGCTAGGCCCGTGAGCCATGGCTGCTGAGCCTGTGCGTACGGAGCCTGTGCTCCGCAATGGGAGCGGCCACAACAGTGAGAGGCCCACGTACCGCAAAAAAATAAAATAAAATAAAAAATAAAAATAAATAAAAAGTAATCATAATATCAATATCACACTGTAAAAGTAAACTATAATTCCATTATATCATCTGATACACTGTGTTTACATTTTCTTAGTTTTCACAATTAAAAAAAATTTTTCAAATCAGGATCCAAACAGGATCGACAATTGCATTTGCTTAATATGTCTCTTAAGATACTTAAAAAAAAAAAAATTATTTATTTACTTTTCTGGCCATGCCCTGCAGCATGTGGGATTTTAGTTCCCTGACCAGGGATTGAACTCATGCCCCTTGCAGTGGAAGTGGGGAGTCTTAACCACTGGACCACCAGGGAAGTCCCTAAGATACTTTTAATCTATGAAGCTCTGTCTCCATTTTTTCACATCCTTTGTTTGTTAAAAAAATAAAAAAAGATTGGACATTTTGTGGGGTAGAATTTCTGACATTCTAGATTGATATTGTTTAACATGTTTATCTCCTTTTTATTTCCTCTAACCAGGTTATTAGATTAGACCTGGAGGCTAGACAGATCCAAGTTTGATTTTTTTTCACAAATATTTCATAGATGAGTTTGTATTTTGCCTATTGTGTTACATTGATGAGAGGTTATAATGTCTGGCTGTCTCCTTTTTGTGATGTTAAGACTTCAGTAGATTTAGGTATTGAATTAATTCATTGTAGCCACTAGAGGTCAGGACTTTATTTTAAAAACAAGCACTTCATTAAAAAAAAATGCAGTGCTCACATAAAAAAATTTTTTTTAATTAAAAAAAAGCACTTCATGAAGGATCTAGGCTTAAGTTTTGTAAAAGAGTGAAAAAAATCTATATTAATGATGTGTCAATTTTAGGAATTTCTGGATAAAAATTTTTTGACTCAAATATAAATGTTTGCTGCTTTAAAAGTTTAAATATGTTTTTTTGCAATATAATCTTTCTATTTTTAAATTTATTTATTTATTTATTTTTGGCTGTGTTGGGTCTTCGTTTCTGTGCGAGGGCTTTCTCTAGTTGTGGCAAGCGGGGGCCACTCTTCATTGCAGTGCGCAGGCCTCTCACTGTCGCGGCCTCTCTTGTTGTGGAGCACAGGCTCCAGACGCGCAGGCTCAGTAGTTGTGGCTCACGGGCCCAGTTGCTCCGTGGCATGTGGGATCTTCCCAGACCAGGGCTCGAACCCGTATCCCCTGCATTGGCAGGCAGATTCTCAACCACTGCGCCACCAGGGAAGCCCTCTATTTTTAAATCATTATCACTATGCTAAAATTATGTTTCCTAGATTTAAATACTCCTGTACTCCAGAAGTTAAAGTCATTTTATATGCTGCTTTAACTGTATACAGTACGCTGGTTAAAGTGGAGAAACAGGAAGATAGGACAGAAGGAAGAATACTGGTGAAACCAAACATGGAGTTAAAAAGCACTGAGCAGCAAAGGAGAGGAGGAAGTAAATTTACATATCCGTGGCTACAGTGGAAACCTGAAACTGCTTCCTCTCTGGGGATGTTCTCAGGCCCCTTTCCCAGTGCTATCTCCAGAACTTCGTAAGAAACATGCCTTGCTATGGGTAGCCTTATGAATCCAAAGAAGTTCTTCAATTTAATCATTTAAGAATTTTGATTGGGATTGCTGCTATGTGCTGTTTGTGTTCTTCACAAGTGGGAGAAATTTAACTCAGCGATGTAACTGTTATGGTAAATTACTGGCCAAAAACCTCATGCCAAAACAGTAGATGAGTATGATAATAACAATAATATATACATTTTTAGAATCATCCTATAGGGGTGGAAAAACATGGACTAACCCAGAGAACCCAGGATTTAGATTCTGGCACTGCTTTACTATGGCATCTTGTAGCATGACCACTTTGAGCTTCTGTCTACCTGTATGTAAAGTGGGACCAGTGAGACCTAGAGCTGCCAGGGTGGTTGCAAGGGTTGGGTCTTCTTATCTCATTCATTGCTTCTATTTAGTTTCCCTTACAGGATCTTTGCACAGCCCCAACCTCATTTCTTTTTATTGCTGAATATTCCATCATATGGATATATCACATTTTATTTATTTATTCATCAATTCAGGGTCATTTGGTTTGTTTCTACTTTTTGGTTATTTTGATTAATGTTGTTATAAATACTCATGTATAAGTTTTAGTGTGCATGTATATATATTTTTTCTCTTGGGTATTTATCCAGGGATGGAATTATTATTAAGTCATATGGTAACTCTGTATTTAACCTTTTAAGGAAGTGCCAGACTAATTTTCCAAACTGGCTATACAATTTTACATTCCAACCAGCAGTGTACGAGGACGCTCCAATTTCTCCAAGTCCTTGCCAACATTTGTTGTTGTCTGTCTTTTTGATTACAGCCATCCTAGTAAATGAGCAGTGATATTTCATTGTGGTTTTAGTTTGCATTTCCTTAATGGCTGATGATGTTGAGCATCTTGTTGTGTGCTTATCAGTCATTTATATATCTTCTTTGGAGAAATGTTTATCCAGATCTTTTGCCCATCTTTTACTTGGGTTATTTTTCTTTTTATAGTTGAGTTGTAAGAATAATTTATATATTCTGGATACTACTCCTTTATCAGATATGATATGAGCTGTTTATATATTTTGGAGATTAATCCTTTGTCCATTGATTCGTTTGCAAATATTTTCTGCCATTCTGAGGGTTGTCTTTTCTTCTTGTTTATGGTCTCCTTTGCTGTGCAAAAGCTTTGAAGTTTCATTAGGTCCCATTTGTTTATTTCTGTTTTTATTTCCATTACTCTAGGAGGCGGATCAAAAAATATCCAGCTGTGACTTATGTCAAAGAGTGTTCTTCCTATGTTTTCCTCTAAGAGTTTTATAGTGTCCGGTCTTACATTTAGGTCTCTAATCCATTTTGAGTTTATTTTTGTGTGTGGTGTTAGGGAGTTTTCTAATTTCATTCTTTTATATGTAGCTGTCCAGTTTTCCCAGCACCACTTATTGAAGAGACTGTCTTTTCTCCATTGTATATCCTTGCTTCCTTTGTCATAGAGTAGCCGACCATAGGTGCATGGGTTTATCTCTGGGCTTTCTATCTTGTTCCATTGATCTGTATTTCTGTTTTTGTGCCAGTACCATTGTCTTGATTACTGTAACTATGTAGTATAGTCTGAAGTCAGGGAGTCTGATTCCTCCAGCTCCACTTTTTTCCCTCAAGACTGCTTTGGCTATTCGGGATCTTTTGTGTCTCCATACAAATTTTTTAAGACATTTTGTTCTAGTTCTGTAAAAAATGCCACTGGTAATTTGATAGGGATTGCATTGAATCTGTACATTGCTTTGGGTAGTATAGTCATTTTCACAGTATTGATTCTTCCAATCCAAGAACATGGTATATATCTCTCCATCTGTTGGTATCATCTTTTTTTTTTTTTTTTTTTTTTTTTTTTTTGCGGTACGCAGGCCTCTCACTGCTGTGGCTTCTCCCGTTGCGGAGCACAGGCTCCGGATGTGCAGGCTCAGCGGCCATGGCTCACGGGCCCAGCCGCTCCACGGCATGTGGGATCCTCCCGGACCGGGACACGGACCCGCATCCCCTGCATCAGCAGGCGGACTCTCAACCACTGCGCCACCAGGGAAGCCCTCTTGGTATCATCTTTAATTTCTTTCATCAGTGTCTTATAGTTTTCTGCATATAGGTCTTTTGTCTCCCTAGGTAGGTTTATTCCTAGGTATTTTATTCTTTTTGATGCAATGGTAAATGGGAGTGTTTCTTTAATTTCTCTTTCAGATTTTTCATCATTAGTATATAGGAATGCAAGAGATTCCTGTGCATTAATTTTGTATCCTGCAACTTTACCAAATTCATTGATTAGCTCTAGTAGTTTTCTGGTGGCATCTTTAGGATTCTCTATGTATAGTATCATGTCATCTGCAGTGACAGTTTTACTTCTTCTTTTCCAATTTGTATTCTTTTATTTCTTTTTCTCCTCTGATTGCCGTGGCTAGGACTTCCAAAACTATGTTGAATTAAAGTGGTGAGAGTGGACATCCTTGTCTTGTTCCTGATCTTTGAGGAAATGCTTTCAGTTTTCACCTTTGAGAATGATGTTTGCTGTGGGTTTGTCGTATATGGCCTTTATTATGTTGAGAGAGGTTCCCACTATGCCCACTTTCTGGAGAGTTTTTATCAAAAATAGGTATTGAATTTTGTCAAAAGCTTTTTCTGCATCTATTGAGATGATCATATTGTTTTTATTCTTCAATTTGTTAATATGGTGTATCACATTGATTGATTTGCATATATTGAAGAATCCTTGCATCCATGGAATAAATCCTATTGATCATGGTGTATGATCCTTTTAATGTGTTGTTGGATTGTTTGCTAGTTTTTTGTTGAGTATTTTTGCATCTATATTCATCAGTGATACTGGTCTGTAATTTTCTTTTTTTGTAGTGTCTTTGTCTGGTTTTGGTATCAGGGTGATGGTGCCCTCATAGAATGAGTTTGGGAGTGTTCCCTCCTCTGCAATTTTTTGGAAGAGTTTGAGAAGGTTGGGTGTTAGCTCTTCTCTAAGTGTTTGATAGAATTCATCTGTGATGCCATCTGGTCCTGGACTTTTGTTTGTTGGAAGATTTTTTATCACAGTTTCAATTTCATTACTTGTGATTGGTCTGTTCATATTGTCTGTTTCTTCCTTGTTCAGTCTTGGAAGGTTATACCTTACTAAGAATTTGTCCGTTTCTTCCAGGTTGTCCATTTTATTGGCATAGAGCTGCTTGTAGTAGTTTCTTAGGATGCTTTGTATTTCTGCAGTTTCTGTTGTAACTTCTCCTTTTTTCATTTCTAATTTTATTGATTTCAGTCCTCTCCCTCTTTTTCTTGATGAATCTGGCTAAAGGCTTATCAACTTTGTTTATCTTCTCAAATAACTGGCTTTTAGTTTTATTGATCTTTGGCATTGTTTTCTTTGTTTCTATTTCATTTATTTCTGCTCTGATCTCTATGATTTATTTCCTTCTGCTAACTTTGGGTTTTGTTTGTTCTTCTTTCCCTAGTTCCTTTAGGTGTAAGGTTAGATTGTTTATTTGAGATTTTTCTGTTTCTTGAGGTAGGCTTGTATAGCTATAAACTTCCCTCTTAGAACTGCTTTTGCTGCATCCCATAGGTTTTGGATCGTCCTGTTTTCATTGTCATTTGTCTCTAGGTATTTTTTGATTTCCTTTTTGATTTCTTCAGTGATCTCTTGGTTATTTAGTAATGTATTGTTTAGCCTCCATGTGTTTGTGTTTTTCCATTTTTTTCCCTGTAATTCATTTCTAATCTCATAGCGTTGTGGTCAGAAAAGATGCTTGATATGATTTCAATTTTCTTAAATTTACTGAGGCTTGATTTGTGACCCAAGATGTGATCTATCCTGGAGAATGTTCCCTGCACACATGAGAAGAAAGTGTAATCTGCTGTTTTTGGATGGAATGTCCTATAAATATCAATTAACTCTATCTGGTCTTTTGTGTCATTTAAAACTTCTGTTTCCTTATTTATTTTCATTTTGGATGATCTGTCCATTGGTGTAAGTGAGGTGTTAAAGTCCCCCACTATTACTGTTTTACTGTCAATTTCCTGTTTTATAGCTTTTAGCAGTTGCCTTATGTATTGAGATGGTCCTATGTTGGTGCATATATGTTTATAATTCTTATATCTTCTTGGATTGAACCCTTGATCATTATGTAGTGTCCTTCCTTGTGTCTTGTAACATTCTTTATTTTAAAGTCTATTTTATCTGATATTAGTATTGCTACTCCAGCTTTCTTTTGATTTCCATTTGCATGGAATATCTTTTTCCATCCCCTCACTTTCAGTCTGTATGTGTCCCTAGGTCTGAAGTGGGTCTCTTGTAGACAGCATATAGATGGGTCTTGTTTTTGTATCCACTCTGCAAGCCTGTGTCTTTTGGTTGGAGCATTTAATCCATTCACGTTTAAGGTAATTATCGATATGTATGTTCCTATGACCATTTTCTTAATTGTTTGGGGTTTGTTTTTGTAGGCCCTTTTCTTCTCTTGTGTTTCCTACTTGGAGAAGTTCCTTTAGCATTTGTTGTAGAGCTGGTTTTGGTGGTGCTGATTCTCTTAGCTTTTGCTTGTCTGTAAAGCTTTTGATTTCTCCATTGAATCTGAATGAGATCCTTGCCGGGTAGAGTAATCTTGGTTGTAGTTTCTTCCCTTTCATCACTTTAAGTATATCATGCCACTCCCTTCTGGCTTGTAGAGTTTCTGCTGAGAAATCAGCTGTTGACCTTATGGGAGTTCCCTTGTATGTTATTTGTCATTTTTCCCTTGCTGCTTTCAGTAATTTTTCTTTGCCTTTGATTTTTGTCAGTTTGATTACTGTGTGTCTCAGCATGTTTCTCCTTGGGTTTATCCTGCCTGGAACTCTCTGTGCTTCCTGGAGTTGGGTGGCTATTTCCTTTCCCAAGTTAGGGAAGTTTTCAACTATAATCTCTTTGTATATTTTATCCGGTCCTTTCTCTCTCTTCTCCTTCTGGGACCCCTATAATGAGAATGTTGTTGCGTTTAATGTTGTCTCAGAGGTCTCTTAGGCTGTCTTCATTTCTTTTCATTCTTTTTTCTTTTTTTTTTTTGTGGTACGCGGGCCTCTCACTGTTTTGGCCTCTCCCGTTGCAGAGCACAGGCTCTGGATGCGCAGGCTCAGAGGCCATGGCTCACACACCAGCTGCTCCGCGGCATGTGGGATCTTCCCAGACTAGGGCACGAACCCGTGTCTCCTGCTTCGGCAGGCAGCCTCTCAACCACTGAGCCACCAGGGAAGCCCTCTTTTTTCCTTATTCTATTCAGCAGCAGTGAATTCCACCATTCTGTCTTCCAGGTCACTTATCCATTCTTCTGCCTCAGTTATTCTGCTATTGATTCCTTCTAGTGTATTTTTCTTTTCAGTTATTTTCTTGTTCATCTCTGTTTGTTTGTTCTTTAATTCTTCTAGGTCTTTGTTAAACATTTCTTGCATCTTCTTGATCTTTGCCTCCATTCTTTTTCCGAGGTCCTGGATCATCTTTGCTTCATCATTCTGAATTCTTTTTCTGGAAGGTTGCCTATCTCCACTTCATTTAGTTGTTTTTCTGGGGTTTTATCTTGTTCCTTCATCTGGTACATAGCCCTGTGCCTTTTCTTCTTGTCTGTCTTTCTGTGAATGTGTTTTTTGTTCCATGGGCTGCAGGATTGTAGTTCTTCTTGCTTCTGCTGTCTCGAGTTTTAAATTTTATTAGCTTAGTTTTTAACATAATGTAGTGAATTTCAAGTTTGTATAATTTAATTTTTAATGGTGGCTATCTAACATCTGACTTGTAAAATTTAGCAGTAACCTTCTCACAAACCTGTAAAAATCAATTCCAAAACACTACTGATTCTTCTTGCTCCCCCTGCCCCAAGTACACCATGCACATCTTGATCACAAGTGATAGAGAATAGATTTTTCAAACTGATATCATGTGTTTTGGTGCCATATCATTTATGTTTTGGAGCCCTGCTATGGATACCTTGGCTGCTGAGTCTTTAAGAGGGTAGAGAAAACTTAAACCTTACTAATAATCTCTACCTTCACTATTTATTGGCTAGTCATTGGCTATGGCAGGTTTCTTATACTTTAACATGCCTACAAATTATCCAACGAATTCACTAAATTGCAGATTCTAGGGCTCAACTCCAAGCTTCTGATTCTGTAGACATAGAGTGGCAGTAAGAAATGTATAAGCATCTGAGGAAATGCTGACATAGGTGTTCTTTATGCTTTGAGAAACACTTTTGTCATGGTATTATACAGTTGAAGACACTAAGATAAATTCTTCTAAACAGGTTACTGTCAGTGCTGTTGTCAATCAGCCCGGATAAGGTGAGCTTTTATATTAAGTATAATTCAATAGGAGGTCCTAGCTTTGTTCAGAAAGAAATGCTCTCACATATCTCTCTCCTTAATTTACAGTTAAACATCAATTCATAAATTTAGAAACAGTAAAAATCTGTTCACACCTTAATGTCACCAGATCATGACTTCAGAAGAGTAGATTGAAATCTACTTCTGTATCTCTGTCATGTCTACCTGTATCACTTCTACCTCTACCTCTAGCTGCATCTCCATTTCTATCCCTACCTCTACCTCTATTTCTGTCTTTTTAAAAAATATATGCTTGGTCAGTTTACCTGACATTATGCATTATAAAGTATTATATATTAAAACTCCCACTGGTGAAGAAAGGAAGTGGAGTTTGGGGTGGGAAGAGTGGTATATCATAACAAGTGTTCAGGGAAGTAATTTTCTTCTAGTAATTATTCTTCTAAATAAATATTTTACTTCGTTTACTTCATTTTAGTTGAGAACTATTTGGGTTTTTATCTTGGCCAGAAACAAGGAGAGTTGAGAAACTACAGCATTTGGAGCCAAAGGAAATCAGAGTAAGAATTAAAGACATTAACAAATTGACATCTAAACCCCAAACACTTCAGTATCTTGGTACATATCATCCATATATTTTAAATAAGGATGATAACCAATATAATCTTGGGATTTACTGTGAGAAAGGGTCCTTTGAATAGTTGTACAACTGCCTTTTACTATTATCTGCAGCTGGGCCTGGCCCAAATCATGCTGAACTAGCGTAATTCTAGTTGTGTCCTTAGGAATTTCTTAAATAGCTAATATAAATTTTTCACTTATTTAAAAACAGAAGTTTTAAAATTCTATACTATTCTCTTTTCCCATTAGAAAATTTTTTTTAGAAGTATCTCTTCATTTCAGTCTATATGGTATTAAATCTTTAGGTTTAATTAACTACTTAGTAGAAAATTCTGTACAAGAACATGCTTGGAAACATTTAATAGTTTTGTTTGTTTATTGTTGTTGTGCTGTTGCATAGGGAAGGAATTGCTGAGGAAAGGAGGAAAATGAAATATCTTCTTTTAAGCCTCATGATTTACTAAAATAACTGAAAACATCAGATTATTAATATTATTAAGATATTTCAGTGTTCTGTAAGTAGAAATAAAGTCAATACAGAGTTTATAGACTAGTTGGATAACTCATTTCATTCCACCCATAAATTTATTCATTAACTGAATGAAAGAGAAACCATATTATATTTAAAGAAGCCTGGCCTTTGAAGTCATGGAGTCATATTGACTTGAATTCAAATCTCTGCTTGTAAAGATTAAATGTGGTTTATTATCTATCTATCTGTCTGTCCATCCATCCATCCATGTTGAATGGATGAAATTCAACATGGTTCATGCTTTCAGGAAGCTTCCAGTCCAGTGAAGAAGCAGATAATAAATCAGTGGTCACAGGTCAGTATGATTATAGTGTGTGTAGATGCTGCCTCAGTACAATGGAGGAGATCTAAATCAGACAGGGGTGGGAGGATAAGGGAGAACTTTAAAGAAGTGATGCTTGATTTCAGTTCTCAAGGACATATGGAGTCAACCAAATAAACAGTTGAAGGCCATTTTAAGGAGAAGAAATTAATATCTGAGGGTCAAGAGATTTGAAATGCTTATCAGACACACCATGGGAGAAGGAAGTTTGTGCTAAATACTCAAAACAAAAATAAACAATGGTTTATTTATACTAATACCCAAGGACAACAGAAGCCATACTGATTCATATTTTCTTAACTAAAAGAGTCATCCAAGTGACTGGCAGGTGAACCAGGTCTCCCTCCTCCAACTGTCTTAATTTCTACTAAGAAAGTAATGGTAGAAATTATCTTAATTTAAAATTAATTTAGATAGTTATATAACTATAGTTATATTAGATCGTTGAAACTCTTTTCATTGATCTATTTAACCCCTTTGCCAGATTAGCCAAAACTCTTTATTCTCCTTGTGAAACAGTGACATATGTCTAGAATCACTGAACACTCACTTGCATCTGGTAGGGTACTCATTAGTATGCTCCTGCAAGTTGACTCTCCAACTGAGTGAGGCTATGGACTAAATTATGTCCCCTCCAAATACATATGTTGAAGCCCTAACCCCCACTGTGGCTGTATTTGGAGTGAGGAGGTAATTAAGGTTAAATGAGGTTATAAGGGTGGAGCCCTGATCTGATAGGATTAATGTCCTTATAAGAGGTGTCACCAGGGAGCTCTCTCTTTGCCTCTCCTCTCACCTGTGAACACAAAGGGAGAAGCTGTCCATCTGCAAGTCAGAAGAGAGCTGTAACCAGGAACCGAATTGACTGGACCTTGATCTTGGACTTACTAGCATCCAGAACTATGAGAAAATAAATTTCTGTTGCTTAAGCCACTGAATCTGTGGTATATTTTATGGCATCCTGAGGTGATTAAGACAAGTGATGATGATTCTTACCATGAATTAGCCTTGCTTGTCCTTGTATTTGTGATTGCAATTATATAATTTAATTAAATATTATATAATCCATGAAAAATGAGTAGGAAAAGTTATTTTTATGAAAAACTAAGTTGAGTTTTTGAAAGGCATGATGAAGACAAATCTTTAAAGAAAAAGTGCTGAATTAGATGTTTGTGAAAGTGCTTTGTTAATAAAAAAGTTCTCAGTAAATATGTTATTGTTGGTTCTGGAAGGAATCCGTCATACTAAGAGTTATCTTCTGTAACCTAAACTTACATTCTACTTCCATAGAGGAGTCTCAACCATTGCAAGGTCTATGGCTCCACCAGATTAGGACCAGGGGGTAGCTATAACTAACTAGTCATAGGCAGTAATCTGGGTGGCAGAAACCTAGGACCAAAGTCACGGAGTGTACCTAACCCCTAGGAAAATAATGAAATGAGGCTAAGTCAGGAAATGTGGGGCCAATACAGGAATCATAAAGGCTGGGAAGAAAATAGCATTTCTAGGGTTGGCTGCTAGAGATAGGAAGGATTAGGCAAGGCAGAAAGCTGCCCTGAGGCTCCTTTAAAAATTCTGATTTCTGGAGCGGGAGAGATCCAGGTTGCTGGATCTCTTAACTTGGGAAAGCAGCTCTGCCCAAAAATATCTTTTCCGTACTCCTTGGCATATTTTTACTACTGACAGATGAGCTAGTTGTTATAACTTTGTTGAAAAGTTTATTTTGTTTTAAAATAAAAACAGCTTCTGGAACACTGAAGGTAGGGAGTTACCAAATCACTCAATGTGCACAAATATGATAAGACTGTTTTTTCTGCATTTCTGACGGGTTCCTAGTTCCCCCAAACTAAAACTAAATTGATATTTTCTCTTTCAAGTAACTTTTTCACAAAACTCAAAATTCTAGAGGTATTTTATCTTGTTAATGACTATATGAAATTTATAAAATATTGAGCTTTTAATTTTAATATATGCATCATTGGTTTAAAGTAGTATTACATATTACAATATAACTCCACTAATTTTATTTCTATAATTCATTCAACCAGCTATTTAGACAGCACTATTATGTACCAGAAGTTGTATTGTAGGCATAAGGATGAAAAGGGGGGCTTCTGTTTTGAAGGATCAACTGTGATATAATTCTATATATATGGTAGAATGTATCTGTTCATATGGTAATGTGAACAAAAAAGAAGACATTTTCTTTGGAAAATATGGGAAAGTCCTTTCTCTAAGTACATGAAAACCAGGAATGTGATTACTGTAAGAAAATTGGGGGCTCATGGGTCATGTATTTAAAAAAAGTACACTAAGTCCATTAAGAAGAAGGTTGGGGGAGCTTGACTCTTAAGCAATAAGATTATCTTAAAATTTAAAGGGATTTGTGTATGTTTGTATTCTATCAATGGCAAGAGAGGGATTCCCATACCAGAAAGAAAATCTTTGTTATTGTTTAATAGGGTGCCTGAGTATGTTGAAGAGAAGGGATTACAAAGAGTAAACTAAAGTGGGAAGTAAAATAGCCCATGATGAGTACTTGGAATGATTGATGGATAAACACTCCAGTGTTGTTTATATTTGCATTGGGAAATATTTTAAGCACCTTGGTTTTAGCTAATCCTATTTCCCAAGGCAGAAATGTTCTCCGTATTTGTACAGCAACCCAAGGAAACCAAACAAAGGTAGATTGCGAGCACAGAGGCTAAATCAGGTATTCCTCTGAATCAGAGTTACAGAGTTAAAGTTGTCTGTATTGGAATTTAAGCAACATGTCTTTCCCTTTTAATCGTCCCATACAGAAAAGGTTAATATGAGTGTGATAAACGTTAACTAGAAGTTATAAAATACTCCATGTTGAGTTTTATAAGAGAGGTGTCAAGATGATGAGGAAAAAGGACTTTGTAAGAGAGAACGCTACGGAGCTGTTGAATGCTGGAATGGGTTATCAAAAGAGGTTGTAGAATTTTCGTGTTGTAAGAGCTTTAAACTTTACAATGTAGATCCATTTAAGTTAACAGTGTTTTTAGAACAACCTCTGACTTTGTGCATGTGGTTATCCTAATGTACTTTCTATGACCCAACTCAATCAGTACTTTCACTAAGAAGCCTTTCCTTAGCTATCCACAAAGGTTTGATTATTTCTTCCTTTGTATCCTCATGTCACACTATCACAGCTCCTATAAAATTTTAGGACAATTCTTTATGTAGATTTTACTAGATTATAGTTCTTATAGAGCAGGTACTCTCTTATTTATCAGTTGTATTTCAAGTTTCCAGTTGAGTGCCTGCAAAAAATAATCAGTATTAAATAAATCCCTTACCTCTTCCATTCTACCTAAATTGGTCATTTCATTATCTAGGAGCTGGCTCTGCACATTAAAATTTCTTGTGTTTATGTCATTTCCCTTATTTTGGAATGCACTTTCCTCTTCTCCATTTGATTAATTCTTATGTATCCTTCCAGGTCCAGCACAAGTCTCACTTCTTTCATAGAGCCCCCAGGAGATTAGTGTCTTGAGTGACCATTCTTTCCTTGCAGATTCTAAAGAATTTAATTATAGGTTTGATGGATTTTTAAAAAATGCATGCCCCATGACTCCTCCACTAGTTTTTGAGCATCAGGGATCATGCCTTTTCCCTATTTGTTACCCCAGGGCCTGGCACGGTGCTCTATTCAGAGTAGCTGGTCAATAATAAATAATACTTGGTAATAAGGCAGGTGAGAAAATGGCTAATCTCATCACTTACGGAACTTTCTGTTGAAGACACTAATGTTAAATCTAGTTTCTAAAATCTGCACACAATGGAGAAACAGGATTAACATTTCGATGTTATAAAACAAAGGGACAAGTCCACATCCCTCTTCCAGAACACTTGGGGCCAGATTGTTTTGGAATTTAGAATTTTTCCTTTTCACTGAGGTAGCACTTCCCATTAATATTTCACAATAAGTGGGTAATAAAAAAAATCAAAGACTATAAATATCTTCATGCTAGTTCAGATCAAGTTTGAGTTAATAAAATGAACCTTGATAATCTGAATTGCATAAACTGTGAAGTCAAGTTATTTGCTTGGTGATTAACCTGCAAGTCATATTGTTGACCTTGTAAATTGTTCATAATCTGAAGTTTAGCCTTTGTAGTTTACTTAGTATTCCTTTTAGTTTCAATGGGGAGATGTCATTTTAATATAAATGTCACAAAAAAAGACTATAAATCAGGATCTCAATATTCAGCAGATAACCATTCTTAGTTATTTTGGGGTGAGAATTCTGGCAAGAGTTTTTAAGGCTCCCTGTTCAAAACAACTACTTGTTTAGACAGAATGAGCTTAAAAGACAATAAACTTCAAAATGTGGAAAAAAACCTTTTAGTTGATTGACTCTCTCAGGATCACACTCATAATTTTCAATTTTTGAGTGTTTAAAGAGGATTTAATTTCTAAATAAACTGTATTTCTATATACCTGAACTATATACGGTATTTTATATTCTCAGCATCTACTCTTCTTGGCTAGAGTTCATTATATTTTCTAATCCCACATTCATGGATTTAGTTGAGCAATCTCTCTTGGCATGTATTTAGGTCAGTTTATTTGTTCACAGAAATGAGGTCATTGTCATATGGAAGCACTTATTGTATTATTTAACTAATAAATTGGAACAATGAAACCTAGAAAACATTTTTATCAAGTTAAAATATCAAACCACACAGTTTTTTCCTTTCACTTTTACCATAAAATTGTTCCTAGGAATTGTGCTATTATACAAAATCTTTTTCCAAACATGATTTTGTTTAAATATGAAAAACAGGCTCTGACAGGGTGGACCCCACTTAGGATAGTAACTTAAATGGACTTTTAAAAAACAACTTAAAAGAGGATCAAAAGAGAAAATGGAGGAGAGATTGGAAATGGTAGTTGAGAAGAGGAGGACGAAGTGCTGAATGGTGAGGGGCCTGGATTGAATACAGTGGCAATGGATTTGGGAACACCTTTTAACACATTGGTTAGGGAGCCATGTGATGAAGGGTGACTGAGGGTGCTCAGACCCTATAAAGGGTGTGACTGTGAAAATAGAAAGACAGCATCAGACCTAAGAGACCTTATTAAAAAAGAAGCAACAGACCATAACAGTGGGTCAAATGTAGTTGGCAAAGGAGAAGGGGAAGCTTTGGTAGAAATGGGGAACTTGGGAAGGGGTAATTACTAGTTGAGATTAGTGATATGCTAAGTTTTCCTGTAAGCTTCAGGCCACTAATACACAGGTTTTGTGTGTATGTCGTGGCCTATCCATGAAAGAATAAGAATGGCCATGTTGACAAATACAAGTTGGCTTTACCTCTGTATTGGGAACAAGCCAGTAACTTGACACACACCTCTCCACAGATACCTGAAGGCAGTGTAGTGTTTAAAAATAAAATAGGCCCATTAAGTGTTGACTAATTGGGAACCTCGTCACCGTTATTTAGCTGGTTGAGGTTAAAAAAGAAAGAACATAATTTCTGTGACACTGTGAAGTATATAATGGTGGTGAAATTTTTTCCCTTCCCTAAAAGTGACTGTGGCATCGCTGTGCTGTGTGCTGTGTGGAGATAAATTGGTCAAGTTCTTTTTCTTACAAGTGACAGAAGTCTAACTTGTACCATCTTAGTCAAAAGAAGAGAATTTACTGGCTCATATAACTGAAAAGTTCAGGGATTCACTGCTTCAGACATGACAGTCCCCAGTTATTTAAATGATGTTGTCAGGCATCTGTTTCTTTTTTCTATCTCTTGACTCTGTTTTCTTTGCTGTTGGCTTTGCTTCTATGTCAGGTTCTCTTTCAAATGATAGGAAAGATGGTCCCAAGTATATTTGGATCAAAATAACCCTTATAACTCTAGTGTATTCCACTCTTTTTGCATCCATATCAGTCCCTTAAAAAAAAAAAAAAGAAGACCCCAAGTAACCTTCCCTGGAGTAAGTACACCAACCATTGAGTCCTGAGGAGCAGGAGACTCTGATTGGCAAGTCTTGGTCTTGTGCCTGTTCCTGAGATGAGAGAGGTGAGGTCTGATGATTGGCAGTCCCCACTGGAATCACATGGAATGGAGGAAGTGGGGCTCCTGAGAGGAAAGGATGTGAGGCTGAAAGCATCCTCAGGTGAGCTTAAGGCTATTGGTAGTGTAGAAACATTCAAAGCAAAAATAAAAATAATATTGGTATCTAGTAGATACGGAAGTAGAGAAACCCAGTCAATGCTCATCAATTACAGAGGGATTTAGGAAAAACTCAGAATGATTAAGGACTGAGCTGAAGCTTGGGGAAAGCAAAAGCCTAGTTAGATAATTTCTCTGGACGGTGCCAGGGAGATCTGGATAGATTAGCAGTTCAGAATGACTGTGAAGTTATTGACAGTTTTGATCTGTGGCTAAAAGACTTAGGCCTGACTCTGAGAAAAACATCTGGCCAACCTACGAGTAAGACTTTGTCTTCCTTACATGTGTGTAGCAGCAGGCAGGTCTGTGTTGAATGGACCAGAACTTTATCATGTGATAGTGACACAGCAGATGATATAAGTCTAATAGAGATGAAGTTAAGTTCTAGAAGGTGAGGAAAAGACTTGCAGAATCACACAGGTACTATGGGTTTGGGAAGTCAGAGAAAGAATAAGAATGGGGCTAAAGACATCTTGGGTGGATCCGACACTAAGGCAGAGGCAGTTTGCTTCCCACCTTTCTGTATTCCAACTGCCAGAATTTCTCCACTTGGTCAGCAATTACACAAATTCTAGGCCCCTTCCCCAAACCACTTACTGAGTTGGGGTTTCTGAGCAGGGGGGTGGGAATGAATTTTTTACAATGCCAGGCAAGCCTAAGTTGCTCTAAGGTCCATGGCCACGGGGAAGATGAAGACATTCATTTCTCACTGACTCTTAGGAGATGTATGGGCCGAATGGCCCAAGTCTGACTAGAAAATGGAGAGGTTTTACAAAGATATTGTAAGTTCTTATATTACATATCTTGTCCAGGCTCATTCCAATTTTGTCCCTTCTGTCACATGACAACACCCATTTCATTAAATACCAAGACAGGAGGGAAAATTGTGGAGCTTATTTTCTGACTGACATCCTGAAGTTCCCAACATCTTTCAAGGCTTTCAACACGAAATTTAACAGAGTGCTTTTGAAGATTCCTTCTCATTCTAGTTTTATAAATCAGAGGACTGGGATTTTACCATAAAGCTGTAGACCTGAAGGTGTGAGGAATGCAAAAGGAACAATACTCTTAAGTCATTTTGGGACTCACAGTAGTGTGGGCTGGTCCTAGTGATGTTTTTCTAATGAATAGAATACTGCTAAAGTGATGGGTTGTCAATTCTGAGATTAGGTTATAAAAAACTCTGACTTCTATCTTCCTGTAACGTATACTCTTTTGCCCTCCCTGATGAAGCCAGCTGTCATGTTGTGAGTTGTCCAGTGGAGAGGCCCACATAGCAAGGAACAAAGGCAAGCATCTGGCTAGCAGCTCATGAGGAACTGAATACTATCAACAATCACATGAGTGAGCTTGGATGCTTCCTCAGTCGAGCCTGTGATGACTGCAGCCCCAACTGACACATTTATTGCAGCCTTTGGAGAGGTCTGAAGCCAGAGAAAGCCCAGATTCCTGATCCACAGAGACTATGAAATTAAAAGCTACTATCTATGCAGCAGTAAATACCTAGTATGCTGGGCAAGCAACACATCAATCCCAGGCATTGGGACTATTGGGAACCCCAGTGGAGTTGATAAACCATGTCATAAAAGGAGCAGCTGCAGGATAGCTGAGAAGGAGCAAGCAGTTGAGAGTCTAGTGATGGCCTCAAGAGACCCCCAGGGAGGTGTATAAGATGTATATGAAATATTTGCCAAATTCCCCATTCTCAGCATGGTGAAAACATAATAAACTCTATGGTCAGAAAGAAGTTCAAAGCCCAACTTTGTTATGAGTTACTTAAGTTGTCTTAACCTTAGTTTTCTTCTCTGTGAAGTAAGACTACCTCTTATTTAGAGGATTGCCTGAGGTGCACATGTAGCACTGTGCCTGACACATAGGGACTCATAACACATGGTCTTTACTGGTAGCTTGAACAATTTTTTCTCCTCGTTGAAACTTTTTCCAGTCAGTATTTATCTGATTTATGTTTCTAAGACACCACCCTCATTTCTCGTTTTATCTTTCTGGCTACCCCTTACCTTTGCTGCTTCTTTATTTTCCCCAAGATTCCACATTAGTTTCCTCTTCTCATTTGCCATACTCTTCCTGAGCAATATTATCTCCAAGGAAACTATTCTTTCTTTTTCCAAAGTTCCTTCTGGTCATAAATAGGAACTTCCACCAACACTTTCACACATTTAGAAGCACTCATTTGGGAGCAAGCTTTCATCTTCTCCATACCTCTGACTGACTCTTATGCCCAGCAGTGGGAGTGACTTCACTTTTTGGTGAAATTGGGAAAAGGGCCTCTGTGTATAACCCTAGCTTTTGGTGTGCTAGAGTTCTCTCTCTCTCCCTCTTTTCCTTCCTACCCCTTCCTCTCACTCTTCACCTTCCGTCTCCAGGTCTTCTCTGGTATTCTCTTCTTGAAAGTAAGCATATCAGGCAAGCCTGGAATTGTCTGAATTGAGCAGATATGTTCAATCTTGTTTAACATTAAAGAAATATAGAGTCAGATTAAACATTGTTGACATAAATGCTTTAAGAATTCAAAGTGTAAGATTATGGTATATACCATTTCATCTCAGATAAGAAAGATTAAGGAAAGACAGAGTTTTATTTATAATCTTATGTTATAATCTACAATATTAAGTCTATGTTAACCTCAAGGCTTATTCAATTGTTTGCTATAGGAAATTGTGTTGGATCACTGAAGTTATAAACTGTATTTGTCCTAGGAAATTTAATTTGCTCACCAGCTGTGTGATAATTAACCCACTGACTATGACCTCATTGATTTTACTAAAGTTGACCTTATCCATATTTAAACTTTGTAAATTCCCTTTAGATAGGAAACTATTTCAGACTCTGTCTAGATATTTCTTCTTGCTTGTTGTATAGTTAAAATAAAATGCCAAATCTCATTCTTACACAGTACCACATGAGTCCCAATCTAGTTTTTCCAATAATAATAAGAGTGTATTTTGATTTCTATCTTTTTTTCATATTTATTGATCAATTTTGAATCTGGAGAGGATGGATATGATAAACTGGTCTTTTTAAATCCCTGGCATAAGTTAAATTCCCTCGGGGACTTCTTTTCATTGTAACATGCCACTTGGTAGTAAGGGTTGAAGAGAGGGGATGAAGGTTGAAGAGGAGGTAGTAAGGTTGAAGACGAGTAAGGTTGAAGAGGAGGGGATGCCCCCTTAATTCTAACATGGGCAACTACCGACATTTTAGAAAAGACATCAGCAAGATGGCAACATAGGAGGATTCTGAATTTTCCTTCTCCTGCAGACACACTGAATATACAGCTACACATGGATTATTTCTCTCTGAGAGGAATACAGAGCTATTTGAGTGACTCCTACACATCAGGCAACTGAAAAAATACCAACATCAAAATGGGTAGGAAAGGCTGAGACACATTCTCACCATAAACCCCACCCCTGGCACAGCGTGTTATAATCAGGAGGGAACCCCAATATCCAAACCTAGCTTCTTGCTGAGGAGCTAAAGGTGTGAACCACACATATAGCTCCCCAACCTGTCCCTAAGTCTGCCACCCAAGGGACAGGTCCCCAGATTGCCTAGCTCTGAGAGCCAATGGGTCTTGCATTCACAAGTCCCAAAGGACTATTACAAACAAGGAAACACTTGTTAACAGGCATGCAAGCACTCCCAATGGCTATCCCTCTGGGCTCAGTGCAGAGGAAGTAGACAAAAATGCCCATCTCCCAGTTTTTCCTGGAAGGCATTTAACTGCATACTCTACCAGCTGCTGTTTGAGGGTCTGGCTTCTGTTTAGCTCACATCTAGGTGCTGACTGTGATCCTTCCTGAAGCCTGAAAGAGTTGGAGGGCACTTTCCCCACCTTCTCTTTTTGGCTCACTCCATCAGTAAAACCAAGTTGTCAAGGTCTCTCTGGAAGGAGCTTGTTTCCCCAACTGTTACGGCTGCCTCAGGGGACTGGCTCCCAAATCACCTACATCTGGGAGCTGATGGGACTTGGCATTCATGAATCCTCCAGGACTGCAAAAAGCAAAGTGGTGGTTCTTTATGGGTACACAGATACTCCCAGAAACTATTCCCTCTGGCTCAGCACAAAGTAAGCAAAAACACCTAGTCCTGATTTATCCCTGATAGGGGCTAGACTGCATATCTAATGTTCTCACTTTCCCAGCTGCTGCCTGAGGGTCGAGCTTCCAATTAACCTCTTTTGGGGAGCTGAAGATGTAGGCAGTTAGTAGTCCTCTGGGAGCCTGAATAGGCATATGGGCATTTCCCACACTTTGGGGACATTCACAGGTCTTGCAACACCCTCCACCACTGACAGTCACTAAGAACAAAGAGGAAGCTTGGGCAATCACAAAGGTTTGAGAAGCAACAGGAACCCACGCTGGGCTGATTGCCAAAGTGTATCTCCTATACAAGGCCAGAAAGTCAAAACAGGGAGAGGTGGCTGTTATATCTAATAGGTGTTATATCTAATGCTCAGAAACTAACACAGAGAGTCAAGCAGAATGAAGAAACAGGGAATTATGTTTAAAGCAACAACAACAGAAAAAAAAACCATAAATAAATCTCCAGAAACCAAGCTTAATGAAATGGAAATAAGTAATTTACCCAATAGAGAGTTCAAATTAATGGTCACAGAGATGCTCAGTGAGGTCAGGAGAACAATGCATGAACAAAACAAGAATTTCAACAAAGAGACAGAGATATAAAAAAGTACTAAACAAATCATAGAGCTGAAGAATATAGTAACTGAAATGAAGAATTCAATGGAGGGGTTCAATAGCAGACTGGACCAAGTGAAGAAAGGATATGCAGACTCAAATACAGGGCAGTGGAATTCATCCATTTAGAGGAGCAAAAGTAAAAAAGAATGAGAAAGAGTGAAAATAGCTTAAGGGTCTTATGGGACACCATTAAGCAGACCAACATATGCTGAAGGAGTTCATCACCACTGGATTGACATTACCAGAAATGTTAAAGGGATTTCTTCAAGCTGAACTGAAGGACACTATTGGTAACATTGGAAATATGACAGTATAAAACTTGTTGGTAAAGGAAATATATAGTTAAATTCAGAACTCTAATGATGGTGGGCAAACCACTTAAATCTAGTATGAAAGTTAAAAGACAAAAGTATTAAAAATAGATATTTAACTACCATAATTTGATAATGGATACACAAGGTAAAAATACATAAATTGTGACATTAAAAACAAAAATGTTGGGTGGGGGAAGAGTGTAAAAATGTAGGGCTTTTGTATGCATCCAAAGTTAAGTTGTTATCAGCTTAAAATAGACTGTTATAATGATAGGATATTTAATGTAAGTGTCATGGTAACTGCAAAATAAACCTATACAATTACAAGAGGAAAACTGAAAAATTCACAAATAGTAAACAACATGCTCCAGAGTACCCACTGGGTCAAAGGGGAAATAAAAAAACCATCTTGAGACAAATGAAAATGAAAACACAATATACCAAAACATGTGGGATACAGCATAAGCAGTTCTAAGAGGGAAGTTTATAGAGGTGAATGCCTACATTAACCAAAAAGAACTCAAAAACAATCTAACTTCATATCTTAAGGGACTAGAAGAAGAAGAACAAACTAAGCCAAAAATTAGCAGAAGGAAGAAAATAACAAAGATTAGAGTGGAAATAAATGAAATAGAGACTAAAAAGACAATAGAAAAGACTGATGAAACAAAGAGATGGGGTCTTTTTGCAAAGATAAAGTTGATAAACTTTTAGTTAGACTAAATAAGAAAAAAGAGAGAAGACTCAAAGAAAATTAGAAATGAAAGAGGGGACTTTACAACTGATAACACAAATACTAAGGATCATAAGAAACTACTATGCATAATTATACACCAACAGATTGGACAACCTGGAAGAAATGGATAAACTCCTAGAGATACACAACCTACCAAGACTGAATCATGAAGGAATAGAAAACCTGAACAGACCAAAAACTAGTAAGGAAATTGAATCAGTAATCAAAAACCTCCCAACAGACAGAAGTCCATGACAAGATGGCTTCACTGTTGAATTCTACCAAACATTTAAAGAAGAATTAATACCAGTACTTCCGTAACTCTTCTAAAGAACAGAAGAGGAGGGCACACTTCCAAACTCACTTTATGAGGCCAGCATTACCCTAGTACCAAAGCCAGAAAAGGACACTACAAGAAAAGAAAATTACAGGTGAATATCATTGATGAACACAGATGCAAACATCCTCAACAAAATATTAGCAAATCGAATTCAACATTGCATTAAAAGGGTCATACACCACGATCAAGTGGGATTTATTCCTGGGATGCAGGAATGGTTCATCATCTGTATACCAATCAGGGTGAATTATACAATAACCTCAACAAATATGAAAAAGCATTTCACAAAATTTCACATCCATTTAAGATAAAACTCTCAACCCAATGGGGAGAAAGGGAACATACATCAACATAATAAGGGCCATATATGACAAGCCCACAGATAACATCATAATCAGTGGTGAAAAGCTGAAAGCTTCTTCTAAGATCAGGAACAAGACAAGGATGCCCACTCTCACCACTTTTATTCAGTGTAGTACTGGAAGTCCTGACCAGAGCAATTAGGTAAGAAAAAGAAATAAAAGGCACATCTGAGTCAGAAAGGAAGAAGTGAAATTGTCTGTGTTTACAGATGACATGGTATATGTAGAAAATTCTAAAGACTCCACCAGAAATCTCTTAGAACTAATAAATTCAGTAAAGTTGCAGGATACAAAATAAACATGCAAAAATCAATTTCTATACACTGACAATCAACTATCTGAAAGAGAAATTAAGAAAATAGTCACATTTACAATTGCATCAAAAAGAATAAAATACTGAGGAATAAATTTAACCAAGGAGTTGAAAAACCTGTACACTGAAAACTATAAGATGTTGATAAAAGAATTTAAAGAAGACACAAATAAATGCAAGGGTAGTCCATGGTCATGGACTGGAAGAATTAATATTGTTAAAATGTCCATACTACCCAAAGCAATCTACAGATTCAGTGCAACTCCTATCAAAATTCCAATGGCATTTTTCACAGAAATAGAAAAAAACAATCCAGAATTTGTATAGAACCACAAAAGACCCTGAATAATTAAAGCAATCTTGAGAAAGAAAAACAAAAAAACTGAAGGCATCACAGGTCCTGATTTCAAACTGTATTACAAAGCTATAGTAATCAAAACAGTATGCTATTGGCATAAAAAAAAGACACATAGATGGACATGAATAGAGAGCCCAGGGATAAACCCATGTACATATGGTCAATTTTCAAGAAGGCAGCAAGAATATAATGGGAAAGGATAATCTCTTCAACAAATATTGTTGGAAAAACTGATATCCACATGCAAAAAATGAAACTAGATCCCTGTCTTATACCATACATAAAAGTCAACTCAAAATGAATTATAGATTTGAACATCAGACCTGAAACTATAAAATTCCTAGAAGGAAACACCAGAGGTAAGCTCTACATTGGTCTTGGTGATGACTTTTTGGATTTTACACCAAAATCAAAGGCAGTAAAAGAAAAAAATATACAAGTGGGACTACAATAAACTAAAAAGCTTCTGCACAGCAAAGGAAGCCATCAACACAATGAAAAGGCAACCTATGGAATGGGAGTAAACATTTGCAAACCACTGATAAGAGGTTAATATCTAAAATATATAAGAAACTCATATAACTCAAGAGCAAAACCCCAAATAACCCAACTAAAAAATGGGCAAAATAGCTGAATAGACATTTTTCTGAAGAAGACATACAAATGACCAATAAGTACATGCAAAGGTGCTCAACATCACTAATCATCAGGGAAATGCAGATCAAAACCCCAATGAGATGTTACCTCACACCTATTAGAATGGCTATTATCAAAAAGACAAGAGATAACAAATGCTGGTGAGAATGTGGAGAAAGGGAGCCCTTGTACCCTGGAGGTGAGAATGTAAACAGTGATTTTGGAAAACAGTATGGACGTTCCTCAAAATATTAAAAATAGAAGTACCATATGATCCAGCAATTCCACTTCTGGATATGTATCCAAAGGAAACAAAATCACTGTCTCAAAGAGATATCTGCATTTCCCATGTGCATTGCAGCCTTATTCACAATAGCAAAGACATGGAAACAGCCTAAGTGTCCATTGATGAATGAATGGATTAAGAAAATGTGATATATATACACAATGGAATATTATTCAACTTTGAAAAAGAAGGAAATCCTGCCATTTGGGATACTATGCTTGAATCTGAGAGGCAGTATGCTAAGTGAAATAAACTAGGCAGAGATGAGAACAGTGGCTGCCGGGGGTGGGAGATGAGGAGAGTTTGGTAAAAGCAGCTGCTTAGCACAGGGAGATGAGCTCGGTGCTTTGTGACCGCCTAGAGGGGTGAGATAGGGAGGGTGGGAGGGAGATGCAAAAGGGAGGAGATATGGGGATATATGTATATGTATAGCTGATTCACTTTGTTATAAAGCAGAAACTAACACACCACTGTAAAGCTATTATACTCCAGTAAAGATGTTAAAAAAAACACAACTGCTTGCCTTATCCTGTAATTAGTTCTGCCTTAAGTAGTATAACTGCATAATGGAAAGAGTGGGTAATCTTGTTCAGATGGGAGTTTCTTCAAATAAAGGAGCAAAGAAGTGGAAGGAATCTAGTTGAAACCTGAAAGGCAGTAGCTCTGTATCATTTAACAAGGAGTGTTAATAGGTGTGGGAAAGTAGCCTTTTGCTTATCTTGAGATGGAATGACAGTGCTCAAGAATTCCATCAACATATACATATCTTTACTCCTCAGATTTAGAATGTACACTACTGGCAGGCAGGATCCACACTGTGTCTTTAAATACTCAACAAATCTTTAGCCACTCAAATGTTAGAATTGTCATCTAATTTAGAACATCATTCCTTGTTGGAACTTGGCCCTAGTGGAAACTTTACAGATCTGCAGGCAAACCTGGGTTTGTGGTTTGCTTCTTTGCTCGTCATATTTATGTTTGTTCCTAATAAGATCAGTTTTTAATTTGAGAAATCACATCTTTTTTGGCTCTTCACATGACTGTGAATGTCACAAGCTCCTGATGATTTGTAAACCACAGTATACAGCAGCTGAAATGCATTAGTTTAATAATAAATACAGGGAAAAGTTTGATCTTATAAGTAACAATTATGCAAATATCTCAGACTGAATTGTGGTCCTAATGGTTGCAGTGTTTCAGCCACAACTGGTTTCCCAATGTACTTCAAGAGATTTTTTTTTTTTTGCATGTGATTTTAAAATTCCAAATTATTTCCAGGATAATTCAGTCTCTTTAAGATTTTCCTGCTTGCCCCTTACATGTTTTATCTTTCACAGTATTGCTGCATAGCTACCTAAGCAAAGCATGGAGGAAATCTTGACTCATAGATGGAATCAGCAATGGAAAATTCTGTGCTATCTCAATCCCCTAAGTGAGCAAAGGGAAAAGTATTTAGAGAAACCATCAAAGGACCCCTTGGAGGTAGATAAAGCTACGTAGCTATAGAGGAAGAGTCAACCGTATTGACTGCTGCCTGTTAGGTATCCCCATAGGTTTTCCCAGTAGACACCTGCCATTAGGTGTCTATATCTCACAGGCATCTCAAACATAACACATACAAAACTGAATTCCTGATCTTTCCCTGCCCCGAACAGACCCTGCCAAGGTCTTCTCCATCTCAGTTTATGGTAACTTTCTCCTCCTAGTTACTCAGTCCAAACATCAAGAAGTCATTTTTGTTGGGTTTTTTTTCCATATAGAAAAAGAACCCCGTTGGCTCCACCTTTCAAGTATATCCAGAATCCAATAACTTCTTATTCTTTTTCAGCCTGATCCTAGCCATGATCACCTGAGTACCTAGATTATTGTGGTAGAGACTATATGTGCTTTCTGCTTCCAACCTTCTCATCCTTCCTTCAAGCTCTTTTCCACACAGCAGTCAGAGGGATTCCATTAAACCTTCATCAGGTCATGCCACTCCTCTGACTTAAATCCTGTAACCATTCTTCATCTCATTAACAATAAAATTTAAATCTCCTCTCCTCTACTTCCAGTTCTCTGACCTCATCTCCTATTGCTCTGTCCTCCAGCATCACTGGCCCTCTTGCCATTTCTCAAATACTATTAGTGTGTGCCTGCTTCAGAACTTTAGCACTTGTTGAAATGTTCCTTTAACTCCATGTCTTTGCTCAAATGGAATTTTCTAAGTGAGGGATCCCTGACTACTCTGTTTATATTTGTAACTGTGTACAATGCTCCTTATCCCCTCCACTGTTATTTTTTACCACAATTATCTTAAATAATTTAATTTACTTGTTTCTTTTATTTATTTGCCCCCACTAGAGTATAGATTCCATGACAGTAGGGATTTTCTTCTGTTTGTTCACTGATAGAACCCCAGCAATCAGAACATTATTTGGTATGTAGAAGGTACTCAATAAATGAATATTGAATTAATAAACGAAGATGTGAATGAACTGTGCTGAAACGTGACTGTGACTTCTTCCCTCCATTGTTTAATTCTGGAACTATTGCCCTGAGCATGGAGAACAACAGCCATACCCAGATAGGTGTTTATGTATCAGAACACGTCTAAGCTTAAATGTTAGTAGGGGCAAAGGAAAATCACTTTTGATAAATTCTTCTGTCTGCATTACTCCTTTCTTTCTGTGACAGGGATAACTGAGATTGACCATGAGGGATTTTAGAGGTAAATATTGAGACTTACAGGTAAAAATCAATTTTATCTAGAATTTTTGAGTCAAATCTCAGACTAAGAATCAACAAATGGTTTCAAAGAAATGCAGCAGGAAGCCTCTGGTAGTTTTTTTCAAGGTTTATATGAACAAATCCTTATGTGTGCAAGTGTTGTGGGTAGTTGTGTTGGTACTGCAGGATTGGGGTGAAAAATGTGTATTTTTAAACTTCTGTGATCAATTTGGGTTGGAAACGTAGCACCATACTTGGCTGCTCCATCTTCATAGTAGGTGGCATAATGGCCCTAGAGAATCATTGGTGCAGAAGATGCCTGTAGAAGGGGAAGAGTATAAAGGACCTAGGAAGGCTCTATTCAACTTACACATTAATAAAATGGCCATCCTTCCTTTTTCCCCCCTTTTTGGTTTAAAAAGGTCTCCCTGCCATTTTGCAAATTTTTTGTTTGTTTTTTAGTTTCTTTATGATAATTTATGACTTTTCTGGGTTTTTCATTAAAATTTTACATGTTGAGGGACACTGTTTTAAATCCTATGATTCTCTTGTGCCTAACCTAAGTTTCTAAATTATATCATACATGGGAACTGTAGCCAGGAGTTAAAAACCTGGCAGTTAAAAACTTGGATTCAGTACAGGTTTTCTAGCATTCCCTGGAATCACTAACATGACCCTTGATGAGTGGGGGCTCCCTCTCTCTCGTTGCCAGTTCCTGGGGATTTCAAAGTTGAAAGTCGAATAAATACAGAACTGATGATGTGACTTTGTTTGGAAAATGTGTAATTTTATTTCTACATATTTCAGTTGTGTACTTTTTTGGTGACCAGTGTGAAGCTATCAATATATTTAGAAAATATCTACATATAAATGTGTGCATGCTTTAAAAATACTGTGAGCTCTAAAACATAAAATGTTTTATTGTCGTCTGTCTTTATGTGGTAGATTACAGTCACTTTTGTTACTCTACAAGAGATTCCCAACCTGGGAACAAAAGCATTTTCATGTTGATTGTTGAAGATTGATTCAGGGTATGGAGAGATGAGTTAATGACAAAGAGCCAAGAATGTGAATTTTTTGAGAAGCTGTTATTGTCCAAGTACTATGTTAGGTGCTCCACTCACCTTGATCCATTTAATACTTCACAGCAATCCTATCAGGTTTTGCTGGGATTGCATAACTGTCCTAAAGCTGTGCAGAAATTGTGGTTAAGCTCGTATTCAAAGCCCCTAGGCTTGTATAACTCTGAAGTTCATGTTCTTTCAACTTCATCAGGCAGAAATGGAAGTTCCAGGGGCTTGAAAAATATTTTCTTGTTTCCTGGCCCAGTCGTTGACTCACTTGCTTCTCTAGCCCTCATCTCTTCCTGGTTTATTGAGAATCATGGTGCCATGTCTTAGGCTTTTCCTCTGCCATCTCTTTGGTTACTGCCTTATCGAATTTAGTCAAAGGTTTTTTAGTTTTTTTTAACTGCTGGTTAAAATGAAATGTCTTTTTTTTTTTTTTTAAAGCTGTCCTTTAAAAAAAATTTTAGTTTTCATGGAATCCTTTAAGTTAAACAGGGAATAAGGTTCCACATAGAAGTTCTGGTAAAACTGGCTAAACAAAGGATTCAAGTAAGATTTAACTAAAGTACAAAGGGAAACCAGACTTTAAGTGGTTCTGAGCATTTTCTCAGAAAAATTGGGTCAAGAACTAGCATGAAAAGCTGTATCATTTGAAAGATATTTTCCCCTCTTTATTTTCAAGGGAATTCACATCAAAAATAACAAAAAACCCAAGATTATTTTGTTTTATGAGGTATGGTAAGGTGATGGGACAGGAGCTGAGTATACTGCCAACAGGGCAGTAGCACTGAATGTGGGCAGGCAATGGCAGGAGAGTGAGGTGCAGCTTTGACAGCTGGTATTCCCATTCTTCCTTACACTCTCACATCACAAGTTTCTGATCTGCAACAACATGGGGGGAGAGAAGCAGATAGTTTGAGGTATGAGTGGGCATAGAATGTTATAAGGTGCTTTGAAATAGTTTATTCAGCTTTTATAACAAGTGTGTGAAGTGGGTAGCATAGTGTATCACTTGGCCTTGCAGCGACCCCCAAATCTCTGTGGCTTCAAACAACAAAGCTTATTTGTCATTTACATTTAATGTAGGCTGTAGATGAGCTGCATCTCTGCTTCCCATGTCCTCTTCACTTTAGAATCCGGGCTGAAAGAGCATCCTTACACGCATACCATTCTAATAGCAAAGAGATGGGACAAATGTCACATTTCAATGGACAAAACATGTCACATGTCAGGTCCAAAGATGGTGGGGTGAAAATGTATATTCCTCTCTCAGGCAGATAGTAATACAATATACCACTGGCAAGTTTTATTATTGTGATCGTGCTTCTCATTTTACAGAAGTGGAAACCAAAGCATAAGGAAGTTAAATTGTCCACGTTAAAACTACTGACAAGTGGCAGAGGCCAACTTGGAATCTCACGTTCTGACGCAAGGCCATTACTTTTGTATTATACCAATAAGAATGGCAACTTCATCTGTCCATCCATCTTTGTTACCATTTGCCTTGAGAACAGTTTTCCTCCTAATGACTTCCTAGAAAATTTATGTTGTTAACCTAATGTACATTATGCTTCCTTCCCTTTCAGTCCTCCAGTAAATGGCTTTAACATAAACCTTGAAATGCAAATGATTTCTATATGAGAGAAGTATTTAAAAAGTTACACATAGTCCACTCTTGGATGAAAGATTGAATTAAAAAATAAAATCCCTTTTCAACACTGGAACTAGATTAACTTAATTGTAGTTTAGTAAAAATTTGTCCTAAGTCTCATATTTCTTTGTATCAATTAAAACCAAATGTAATTTATAGTGGTGGTTGTGTGGACATTTAGTGATAAGGAATTTTTCGCAAGCACCTTAACTAAAGTGGCGATATGACCCTGAATTGTTTCCAGTCTCCCATGAGTTCTGTAAACCTCAAGCCAACAGGGCTGCTGACTTTTCCCAGAATCCTTAGATTTCTCCATTTTCTGGTCTCTGGGTCTTAACTTAGTGTATTGTTGCCTCAGCCTGAAATGCTTCCAGCCTTCTCCACCTTCTCCATCACCCAGGTCTAATCCTAATAATCTTTCAGGCTCCATCCTTAAATGCTTTCTGCACCAGGCAGACTTTTCCAATCTCATCAAATACAAATATAAATCATAGTAAAAAACCCAAACAACGCTTTGCTTAAACTCCAGTATCCCTTCTTACTCTTTTGCCCAATACCGTTCGTCTAAGAGATGTGCAAAAAATAGTTCTAAAAAATTGCTATATTTGCTAACTTGAAAGTTTTCTGGGCAGTGTGTGGAGCTGATGTATGTTTTTATTTCTTCAACAAATAATTATTCAATGCCTTTCATTGCAAGGCACAATTGACTTGTCGAAGGTGACATAGCTATAGAGTGACAGATTCAGGACTGAAATCCAGAATTGCCTGACTCCACAGCCAGTACTCTTAACTACTACATAGATATAAAGAGCTAGAGATTCTTGAATGCTAGGTGGCTTCACTGTTGGGCAGATATTAATTTTCTTTCTTTCCCTTAAAAAAATTGTATGAAGTATTGCACCAATGCCTTTTTAGGCTCCTCTTTAGTCTTAGTTTAAAAATTGCCATTGAAACCATTTTTTTCCCCTATGAATCCAAGATGATCCCATTAAAAGTGAAATAATATTTTCTGGGTGGACTGTATTGATTAAATTGTATTCCCCAGGGATAGATTCAGGTTTTGTGGGTCCTGAGCTTACACAATTTTTTTGGCCCTCTTTAAGAAAAAGAAGATAAAAGTATAAATATAAAAATAAGCCTGACATATTTAGTATAGGAAAAGAAATCATGATAATTTACATGAGTGTTAGAGGTTCAACTTATTTTCTAAGCTGAGACAGTGTACCAGATATGCTTACACAGACATGCTTCCTTATTGCCACCTGGCCACCTGGCTTCTCCTCCCCACCCGGGATGCTTCACAACTCCTGGCCACTCCTAGCACTTATGGCAGCCCTACACGTGAGGCTTTATTCATTTCCTGGTAGGTCTACCTCTGGTCCTGGCAATTCAAAAATGATGATCAGGGCTTCCCTGGTGGCGCAGTGGTTGAGAGTCCGCCTGCCGATACAGGGGACACGGGTTCGTGCCCCGGTCCGGGAAGATCCCACATGCCGCGCATGGCCGCTGAGCCTGCGGGTCCGGAGCCTGTGCTCCGCAACGGGAGAGGCCGCAACAGTGAGAGGCCCGCGTACCGGGGAAAAAAAAAAAAAAAAAAAAAAGATGATCAAATGGCACTGATTTTAGTCTCATATGAGTCTTTGAGTTAATTTTTGGACTTCTTGGTACCTTTCCCCAAGAAATGGAGATATTTTAATAGGAATAGCCTTTTGCAATGCAAGGATTTATTTATAAAATTAAAAAAAATTTTTTTTGGCCATGGCTCTGGTTGGACTATCGTCTTCATAGAAGATATTTGGCATGAATATAATTTTCTTTTGGAAATACTTAAATAGAATACAAAATAAATAATGAAAATCGGTTCTTAAATAAATAATGCTGTCACTAAGGGATTTAACTGAGGTCTATGTGGCTCAGACATTATGTTCAGAATAGTATCACCTAGAATCAATAAATTCCGTTTTTAAAAATCTTGGAAATGACTAAATTTTTTTAAAGGATTTAAGCTATTTTTTTCCTTTAAGCTTTGTTGAAGTATTGGCTCCCACAAAGACAATGAGACACCACTGGAAATTAGGTTTTTGGTGTAGTATTAAAAAATGGCAGCAGAGGGCCTCATTGCAATATGCTAGATTTTTCTTTCTTCATGAAAGAACTTTTTCTCTCCATTGCTCTTCACCTGTTTCATTTTGAAACTTGCAGTATGTTTATGCGAAAAAAATGTTTTAAATACCAATTTTACTATATTGGGAATGCAGGGTACAATTTAAGGCTTAAAAACCATTATGTTTTCTCTTCATTCCTGGAAGATGTTGAAATTTTGATATCTTTCTTCACTTCCTTCCACAGCAGTAAGGAATTGTATACTGTCTTTTGCTTTTTCTTTCAGGCTGTTACTCTCTTTATTAAGACCATCCAATTTGTTGGCAGATTATTATGAAAGCACATTCATGCAAATTATTTTACTTTATTCAAAGATGAGAAAATTACATGGCAGGAGTTCATAGTATAATATCACACTTATTAATCTTCCAGTTGCCTTTCAGTTAATTGTGCTCAAGTTCTAACAAAGTTATATCCTATAAGAAAAAAAAAAGCTGTAGGTTATAGCTATGTTAGATGTTCAAAAGGAATGGGGTTGAGTACAGGTGACCCATTAATTAAGCCTGCCTTGATTATTCTATGGGCTCATCTTGTTATTAGTTTGACTATGGTCAGGAAGGATAATGGCACAGAAAATAAAAGTACTGGTCGAGCTACAGTTCAATGTACCCTGAATGGATAGACGTGGGTTTGTACTTAATCCCAGTGAGTTCCTTTTTAACACTATTGTCTAGGAGAGAGTGTCTCCAGAGAACCACAAATATCTTTGATAATTATGGGTCCTGTAGTCAAATATACCTATTTTTCGAGTCTTAACCTGGTTATTATAATATAATTATATAATTATGTTAATGGAGACTTTTTATCTTATCCGACCATCATTTACTCTCACTAAAAATACATTTCTAAAATCTTGCTTAAAAAAGAAAATTCTAATCTTCCTTTAGAAAGGACTTGTTTTTAGATGAAAGAGTTTCAGAAAAATGGATTATTGTTCATTGCCAGCTTTCAGAATCCTTGCTTCTTGAGGAGCTTGAATAATTTAACAGTTAGGGAATATAAACATTATATAAGAAAGGGCTAATATTTTATTGAGATTAGATGAACATTTAACATTATATAGAATCGTAAAAAGATTCTATGGGGGACTACCCTGGTGCCGCAGTGATTAGGAATCCGCCTGCCAATGCAGGGGACACGGGTTCGAGCCCTGATCCGGGAAGATCCCACATGCTGCGGAGCAACTAAGCCCGTGCACCACAGCTACTGAGCCTGCCCTCTAGAGCCCACGAGCCACAACTACTGAGCCCGTGTGCCACAGCTACTGAAGCCCGTGCGCCTAGAGCCCGTGCTCCGCAACAAGAGAAGCTACTGCAATGAGAAACCTCACGCACCACAACGAAGAATAGCCCCCACTCGCCGCAACTAGAGAAAGTTCGCACACAGCAATGAAGACCCAACACAGCAAAAAATAAATAAATAAATAATACAATTTAAAAAAATGAAAAAATATACAAAATAATTCTAAAAGAAAAGATTATATGGGAACACATAGCATAAAAATATAAGCACTATATAGAAATATTATATAGAAATGTTATATAGACAAGGGCCCCCATATAAACTTTCTATAGAAAACATATAAATATTGTGTAGAAAAGGGCCAATATTTTATTGAGATTAGATGAACATTTTACTTTGTATGTATTTATTGTGATCCTCAAAACAAAATGCTGTACAGCAGAAACTGACACAACACTGTAAAGCAATTATACTCCAATAAAAAATGCTAGTAATTATGGCTACAAGTTAGAAAATTTAGAACACAGCCCACTATTTACTTTTTGTGATAAAACGTGGTATAATAGGTTCTGATTATGTTTTCTGATAAAGCGTTATACAGCCATAAAACTGGACAAAATTATCAAAAACCACTATTTCGGGGCTCTTGAAAACGACCAAAGGCATACAACAAATTGAGAAGCAATTTATTCGTGAAAAAATACTGAACGTCAGATATGAATGGTGGGAGGCTATGGCATTCTTGCTTGGGACTTCTCTCATCCACACCCACCCCCAAGGTAGATCTGAGCAGAACTGAACAGGGCTCTGCAGAGCAAGAAAACAAGAAGCTTCCTTGCCAGAGAGGGCTCACTTGGTTTGGAGCAGAGTATGGAAAACCTCATATCCAGTAGTGTTGTCGGTAAAGCACAAATTTCGTTGGCAAATGAATGAGAGGACCAATAGCTCAGGTACACTAAGGTTGTAGTCCTGGCTGGGGTAAGCAGTGGACTAGCGGACTAGCCTGAAATTTAACAGGGAGATCTGGGAAATGAGACAGCCACAGAGGGCTTTGATAAATTCTCCATATATCCACTCAGGAGAGACTGGAGAAGGCCCCCCCAGATCAACATATCCCTGGCTAAGCATGAGAACGTACTCCTGTGCAGAGTTGATGCTAGAAGGCCTGGTGGGAAGTAAAAGCCAGGGCAGTCTTGAAAACTGATTGGTTAATTCAATGGCAAAACTTTCTTTAAGTTATTTAATTAGGGTTAAAGGCAAAGATAGGATTATATAATTTCTTCTATTTTTGTAAATTCTTTAATTTCTAAATATTTAACCTAGAAATACACTAGAATAGGAAGAGTCTTTTAATCTTTGAATTGTGAATCTCTGAAATCTCTTTCCCCACCTACAAAATAGAATTCTTAATTACCTTTACTGCTTCCTTTAGTTTTAGATCAATAATATCAATAGAGAACTTTGGAATGTTAATAATGCTAGTATTTACTGAGCACCTATCATTAGCCCAGTGCTGTGCTGACTTTGTACTTTTTATGTCATTTAATTCTACAATCACCCATGGTAATATTATCCCCATTTCTGGTTGGGGAGATTGGAGTTTAAGCAGCATAAATTACTTTTCCAAGGTTACAACAGCTAAGCAGCAGAGTAGGTGGAATGCAACTTGAGACCATCTAGTTTCTGAATTCATATTCTTAAATACTAGTCTAAATTTTCAAATGCTGGTGCTAAAAGATGTAAAATATTTTTCTATGACTATAATAACACAATCTGATAGCAATCAAATGACCTTATGTAGAGTTATTGGTACATTAAGCAGGTATATACTTTAACTTCCTTAGCTGAGCCTTTAAAAAAACCTTTATATATTAAGGAGACTTTCAAACAGCTACAAAAGTAGATAATAATATTATGATCCTTCATGTATGTACCCATCACACAGCTTTGAGCTTTTTCTATGAATGCTAAAATTACTGCTTGCCATGCTAATTTTCACTACTAATTTTTAGTAATTATACTAAATTATAGACTAATTTGGGGAAATAATTATAGACTCATTTTGGTAGGGTAAATACTAATAAGTTTTAAATTTACAATTAAATTTTTTCAATAATGGATTTTACTAACTTGTTATTCAATAAATATTTCCTTTTGAAATGGACATACTCATAATATGTTTTCATAAGTAGACAAGTCAGTGCAAACAGCATGAAGAGTAGAAGTAGGCAGGTGGAGGTGTTCCACTATTTTGCATAATGGAGCAAACAACTAGAATGCAGTAGGGTGGAGCTGCAGAGTTTGGTTTGTTCATCCTCTATTTCTTTAAGGTGTTGTCTACGGACTCTGTGGGTCCATCAGTAACCAGTGAGCTAGTCTTCATCTTCTTTTTTTTTTTTTTAAGACTAATTTTTGGAGCAGTTTCAGGTTCGCTGCAGAAAAGTTGAGTGGCAAGGATAGAAAGTTCCCATATATAACCCCTGCCCCTACATGCACAGCCTTCCGCAGTAGGGACATCCTCTGTTAGACTGGTTCACTTGTTATAATCGGTGAACCTACACTGACACATCATTATCACGCAAAGTCCATAGTTTAGATTAGGGGTCACTCTTAGTGTTGTACATTGTATGGGCTTTGACGAATGTATAATGACATGTATATACCATGATAGTATCATACAGAGTAGTTTCACTGTTCTAATGATCTGGGCTAGTCTTTTGTTCACCACGTTTTCTCTCATATATCAGTACTGCTTTTTAATTGTATTTCTAATCATGTCATGGTTTTCAGTGACTCTAGGGGTAGGTTGCTCACTGACAAGCAGTTGTAATTACTGCAACCTCTGCCCCGTGGTTTGCAACAGAGGTGAGGTGGCTTATGGGACTGGAAGGAATTAGTAGTATGATCATACCTCATTCTTTTACTCCACCTACAGAAATATTTCATGCTGCACAGAGCATTTAACTACTTTATTTAAAAATTTAGGTCCCTCGAATAGACTGTGGTATTTTAAGCCATATGTTTCTGTAATAGTCTCTTAATTCCCCATTTCAAATCTATTTACAATAACTCTGGCTCCTGACAGAAACCATTTAATAGTTTTGCCTCTTCTTTGGCCTTGTACTTCTGTCCCATATTTCAGTAGTGAATATCGTTGCTAAAGCTTTGATTTATTTCTGGGAAAGTCTTCCTGGGTTTTTCTGCCTGGTTTCCTCAAGAGGTTGTAAGCTATGCATAGCTAGACTATTTTCACTTTATTTGACAAATTGTTTGCATTAAACGAATTTAGAATAATTTTGGTTACTAATGTTTGACTTGCTTCTTTCCTAGGCATCTGTATTCTGGTATGCTTAGAAACTGCATTTTGATTATTCCCGTAACTTCTTTACCATGTTATATCTTGGCCCTTTAAACTATCACTCTAATTGCCTCGTCAAGAAAACTCAAAATTGTAGATTAAGTAGGTAATCTCCTTTGACTTCTTAGTAGGCAAGCCCACTCCAGAGTAGAGTTTCAGACAATATTCCTCTTCTACTCTATAGCACAGGTTGCCATGTACACAATAGAGTTGTAAGAATCCCCCAAATTCTTTTCAGCTAGAGTTATTGCTGCTGTACTAGATGGGTTTTGCTCAGTGTTAACATACAGGTTGGTTGGTTGGTTTTTGTACAATTTGTGGAACTTTCAGATGACTTCAAATGGAATGTTTTTCATTTTATAGTATAGCTCTTAGAAAAAGACAGGTCAAACATCAGTTAATAGCTCAGATTCTGGGGCTAGAATCTCAAATCCTAACTCTAACACTTAAAATCCTAGGAAAAGTGAGCTTCACTTTTTTTCATTTGCGTAGAGGAGGTAATAATACCAAACAGACAAAGTTTTAGCTAGGATTAATTGAAATAATGCATACAAAGCCCTCAACTTGGCTTAGATTGTAGCAATGTAGACTTTGACTATAAATGTATACCTGGATTACAGAGTCTTTTTCTCTTCTCTGGATATACTAGTCACCCTCTGTACCCCAAAAGTACTCCATAAAGTGTTTTTTTTTAATCATAGATTTATAGTACCTTGTTACCCTTATGTCCAGAGACTGCACTAGCTTGGCCTAAAGTGGATATTGAGACAATACATGTTGAATGAATAAGTACACTCCAGCCTAGAGTGCCTGCCCCAAATCCCACCCAGTGGGCTTTGTCATTATGTCATTCTAACCATCACCACCATCATCACCATAACCCTGTCATCCCCATGTTATTCTTTTGGTCCAATACTAACTGCTAGGAATACAAAGGGGTCAAAAGACAAGGTTCTTTCCTGTAAGGACTATAAAATTGAGTTAGATGACTGAACATGGGCAAAAGTTAAACAAAAACAAAACAGAAAAGAAATCATTCAAAGTAGCACATGTTAAGTGTTCAATGAGAGGTACAGGCGATAACTGTGGGTAGTATTTTTTTTTTTTGAAAGATGAAAAGCACAGGTTTGCAACCTCATAGTCTTATCTTACATTTAGTCATTTATTTGGTGTGTGGTTTTGCTGTTTTTATACTCTGTTACTGAATTTTAAAAATAGTCTTTTGTTCTTGAGAGCAGTGTAAGTGAAAATGCATAGAATGTGTTCAAAACAGTGTCTGACATATTGAAATCAACCAATAAATTATAGACAACATTCCTGTAGGAGAGAAGGCCATCTATGAGGGTTGAATGAGATTTCATAGAAGAAATAGAAAACATAGCAAGGACAGTTACTTTTTTTAAATTAATTTATTTTTATTTTTGGTTGTGTTGGGTCTTTGCTGCTGTGTGCAGGCTTTCTCTAGTCGTGGCGAGCAGGGGCTTCTCATTCTCATGTGCGGACTTCTCATTGTGGTGGCTTCTCTCATTGTGGAGCACGGGCTCTAGGCACGCAGGCTTCAGTAGTTATGGCATGTGGGCTCAGTAGTTGTGGCTCCCAGGCTCTAGAGTGCAGGCTCAGTAGATGTGGTGCAGGGGCTTAGTTGCTCCACAGCATGTGGGATCTTCCCGGACCAGGGATCGAACCCATGTCCCCTGCATTGGCAAGTGGATTCTTAACTACTGTACCACCAGGGAAGTCCGGGACAGTTTTTAAAATGTCTTCCTTACACATTAACTCAGTTTTCTGGAATCAGTTTGGAAATAATGGGGTAGAGTGGTAGAGAGCGGGCGGGAATATGTGGTGAGTTACTGAATATCAGGTGCAGAATTATATTCTCATTAATTGAAAATTTTGGTTAATGCTCCCTAAATAAAATATAGCATAATTTTTATGCATTAACTTTCTGATATCTGAATTGAAATTCATATGCTTCCCTGTCAAAGAGGTAACTGATTTAATCAATGAAAATCTGTAAAATGGAACAATTTTGTGAGATACCATTGCAATCAAAGTTCTTCCAATCAATACCTTTGTGATTATTATAATAGGTCCCTGGAAGGCAACAGTATCTTGATGACACTTTCCAAATACTATCTGTAGTGAAACTAGAAGAAAAGATTCATTTTTAATGTTATATTTATTGGACTAGGTAGTTCCCACACATATTAAACAACTCACAGAGTAAAAATAGTCTACAGTAAAACATGTCTCTTTTCTACTCCTTTTCTTTAGTTCCCAGGTTTCCCTTCTCAGAGGAAATACCTGAGGTCTGTTTTTCTGCAGATAAGTATCTAGAGATATTTCTCTCTTTTTAAACGCAAAAATTATATGTAATGTGCACATTCTTGAATTTTCACTTAGTATTTCTTACTCGTTTTATATTAATTCATAAGACTCTGCTGCCTGAAACATGACATTTAAAAACAGGGTTACTCTAGTAAGGTGCTACAGTGATAATAGCTAGCTAGCATATATTGAGTGCTTATTGTGTTCCATGAAGTTTACATGGATTGTCTAATTTAATTTTTATAATGACACTAGGGAGTGGGTACCATTTTTGTGCCCATTTTATAGAAAAGAAAAGTGAGGTTTAGAAATATTAAATATCTTGCCTGTGATCACGCAGCTAATAGGTTGTGGAGTTAGGATTCAAATCAAGGCAGTCTGACTCCAGAACCCACATATGAAGTGTTCTATTGCCTCCCAGATTTCATACTCCTCATTTTCAGGAAGACAACTGTGTACATCATTGTATACATAAATAGCAGATAGCGTGATTAATAACAATGATGGTGGTGATGAAAATGACTAAAGCCTCTGTCATTGCTGACGGATGTGTGAGAAGCTAGAAGTTCTGATGGTAGCCTGGGTGGCTCTGGGGATTGAAGAGGGCAGATGGAGCCGCTGCACCAGCAACTGCGGAGCTGCAGAGTCAGAAGATGCTACCACATCTGAGGAAGTTGTGGTGATGGATGTTGGCACATAATAGTTCATGAGGTCTTTATAACTACCCTATGAGGGTGGTATTATTAGCCACAAGTTCTAGATGAAAAGCTGAGGCTCAGGTAAGTTGCCCTGTCTCACACAGCTGGGGAGTGATAGGACCCAGTCTCAAAGCCAGACCTTAACACCTCCTGGAAAGGAGGCATCTGGTAGGCACACCAGCCTTGAGACCCCAGCTTTGTGTCACTTATTGGAGTAGTTTCAAACTTTCCCCCTCTAAATGTGTGTAACATGTTTTAGTGAAAGTTTATAAGAAAGATCAATATGAAATTGAAGTAGGAGTGGGTATATCTTTGCCACCCTCTTAACATGGGTACCTGCTTTCGTTCTTGTGACATCCTCCAAGGGAGTTCCATATAATCTAGTTTGAAACTGTCATTTCTCCTGCTGGGATGGAAATTCTGTCTGACAAAAAACATGTTATTGAAAGGCCTAGTCTTCATTGATTAAAAGGCTAAATGGAGTCTGGTCAGATTCCACGTAAACTTCTGTCTCAGTTATGCTCTTGTCAGATTAATTTGGATTATACTGTTGTTTCAGAGGACATAATCTGGAGCTAGGGAAAGATGTTATTGCCTCTCTTCAGAGTGTAGGCAAGACTCTAATGTAACTCTCAAGATGATTGTGGCCTTTGCAGGGCTTTGTTCAAGTGTCTGTCTACCACAAGGTCTCAAGTTCCAACAACCCAAAGGGCTAGTCTTTGCTTTGTCCAGCATGGTGGATGCTAGGATAGAGTCTATATTGCTAACTTTTAATTTCAAAAATAGTTTGTACAAAGCTTCCCTCATCTGCTATTGTAATGTTCTTATGAATATCCAGAATTTTACTCCAAGACCTCTGGCTTTGGTCCTGGCAGTCTGGAGTCTGTGAAATGTGTGCTGCCAGGTATGTCATAGGACATGCCTATACAACTGAGCAGAAAGGCAGGCTGTCATGTGGAACCAAATGAAATAATAAAGGACTCTTATAAGTCTCAAAGTTCCCATCAAAATTCTTGGATGGAATTACTTATACCTGGCAAATGGAAACACAGCTGTGTTTTCAATGATTTTTTAAAAAATACCCATTAAAATACTGGCAATGGCAGAGCAAATTAAAAAGTTAATATAATTTTTGGTTAGACAATACTTTTGTGAAAACCCATAGTCCTTTCTCATAATTGACACAGTGAAAGAAGCCTCGGTTGTAAGTTGAGAAATGAGAAAAAACTTAATTCAAGCACTAGACTGTTAATTAAATGAATATGTGACCTTGGGCCAAATAATATTTCTGAACCTCAGTTTCTTCTGTAAATGGGGCTGATACTCTCTCTGCTTCATCTGTTTTTTGTGCTTGAATGAGATAATATGTAAAAGCTATAAAGTACTCTACATATAAAGTATATTAAGTATGATTTCTAATGTGCAAAACTTAAAATCATATATAGACAACATCCAATAGATGCATCTTTTCTGTAACATTTCAAAATAATTGTCCCATCTTTGGACATTTCTGGCAATGGTCCCATATTCTTTAAGATGCAAGCCATTCTATATTTGGCAAGTGCCCCAAGTCAGTTTACTTTTGAAACAAACTCAGAGGAGGAATTAGGGTGCAGGTCATTTATCATATCATCACCTGGGGAAGGGAGGGAAAGAGGCAGGATTGGGCAGAGGGAGAAGTCAAGCCGTCATGCAGTCCCGATGAAAGCTTCAAATGAACCCACGGCAAGCTCAGGTCTGCAGTAGCCCGTCAGAGTTGTCATGAGTTTGAAGTAGAGGGCTAGACATTTATGCACTCTTATTGACTAATCATTGGATCTTGGGTCAGCTGAGGCAATCCTCAAAAAGGGTTAAAAACTGAAGGTTATCTTCTCCTGCAACTAGCGGAATAAATCTTTCCTTCCTCAAGGGGAACCTGGGCATCACTGCACTTATCAGACCAGCCTTGTAGATAAAACATTCTGCCTTATATTGAGTGGGAACCTTCCTCACTGTGCCTGTCATGTAAGTTACTCTATTCTGAGTCAATTCCAAGTCTTACCAATATTTTCTAACATAATTCTTTACTATATTCTGGAAGCACTAGTGCTATACTACTGATACAAACACATATATACATATATATCTCACATATACATAAGCGACATATATAAATTATATATAATGTATGTTGTACACACATCTCAAATTTATATTTATACACATATTCATGTACATATATCATATACACATATATTCTGAAAACATGTACTTTGAGTGCTCTGAGAATATGTTGTTAACAACTGGGTAAATGATGCTCCACTGTACTCAACAGCTAGATTTAGTAACCGTAGTGATGCCATTTATTGTAGACAATAAAATGAGTCTGCTCTCCAGGAGGACCAGGTTGGAAGATCATGAATTCTGTTTTGGGTGTGTTGGGTATGAAACTCTTTTGAGACATCCAAGTGAAAATATTGGGTAAGTGTTTGAATGTATATATCTGGAGTTTTGAAAGGAAGTCTACACTAGAGATAAGTAATTGGGAGTTGATGTTTATATAGTCATTGAAGCTAGGAAGCAACATTTCTGTCACATTCCTGCAAGTCAGTAATGAACTGGGGCTGGGTTTCCCTTCAAGATGGTAGATTTTTCCTTCATTGGAGGGCTTTTCCTGGTCTGTATCACTGGATTAGGTTACCTGCCTAGCTCCTGAGGCACTGGGAGTGCAATCACGGGTGTAGGGTGGGAGGAGAAGGGGACCCATGACTGGAGACTTGAGGAAAGCCAACATTTAAAGGCTGGTAGATGAGGAGAAGTCTGGAGCTGAGCTAGAAAAGGAGTGGCTGGAGAGGTAAAAAGGTAGAGTCATAGAAGTAAGGAGAGAGAGAAGTGGTCAGCATTCTAAAATTCTTCAGAGAAATCATGCCCATTGGAGATGGAGATAATTGATGATCTTAGGGAGGGTGGTTTTGGTGAGAGTAGAAGCCAGACTAGAGTGGGTCGAGGAGTGAATGAGGGGTGAGAAAATGAAGGAAATAATGTGCACAATGCTTTCGAGAAGTGTAACTTTGAAAGTGAGGACAGGGATAGGGATTAGCTGGAGTGAAGTAAGGTTGTATTGAAATGGGAGTTAAAGAGGTGGGCCTGGGAAGGGTAGTGGGAGGAAGAGAACTAGAAATATCCCTCATACATCAATGCTTTAAACATCCTCTTTCAATTTTAAGTGGTTTAAACTATATTCTGAAACATTAGAGAAATGAAAAATGAGTGTTAGCGCTTTATTAAAAACAAACATAACCAAAATAGTTGGCTTGTGGGCAACTTATATCAAATTGTACAGCTCAAATTGAAAAGGAGGTAAATATAAGATAATTTTCTTCTTGAGTTATTCAGACCAATGATTCATGTGTTCATTTTGCTTTTAACTAAGAAAATCTTGTCTGGTATCCTACTTAATTTATTTATCACTTGAAAGGAAAGTCCTGTAATTTGTCTCTCTTATTATCCAGATAAACAGTGTCGTTGACAAAAAGGAGAGGAGGTGTTTTTGCATGATCCTAATGCAAAGATGGATACTCTATCTGACCCAGATATACTACTTCTAAAACCTGTTATTTTCTTATATATGGGATAGGAATAAAAGCAAGGATTTTCTCCATAGAAACATTTCGCAGATTCTTTTCTTGAGCACATATATCATTTATCAGTCTGGCTGTATCCTCCATCTGCTCAAAGGAGGCTCTCAACCCCAGGACAGTTCTCTTAAGTGTCCCTGTGACTCCCCAGGGAGTGTTTCCAGGTGCTGGGCAATATTTTACAACCTCGTGCCACTCCACTGGGTACTTCAGTCTGCTCTTGGCATGCTGTGGTAGCTGCTGGGGGTGCTGCCCAAACCTACTGGCTTGCTGCTGATTTGTCTCACTCCAGGAAGAAGGTGCTCCAGAGTCGAGTTTTTTCCATAGACCATGGCCCAAAGCCCTCAGGGTGTGATGATTTATGCTGGCATGGGAGAATGGGACTGAAGGACTCTCTCTCCTTTTGGGTTAAGATCTGTTGGAGGGCTCATAGAGCAGGTTTTCTTAGGCCCCAGCATATTCTGAGGGAGGCAGCTTTTTCTTACTGCTTATGGTTCTTCTGCCCTTGGAGTCAGATGTTGTGTTCAGAGGCTGGGCCAGAGATAGAGATTCCCTCCCTATATCTATCTTTGACCAGAAGGGTCGTCAGAATCAGTGGATCCTCAGGTTCACCTACTGAATCATTATTTCCATAAGTTTGTTCCATGCATGTTCATTTTCAACAAATCCTACCTATCTGTCTCTCTATCTATTTATCTATCTATCATCTATCTATCTATCATCTGTCTTCCTATCCTCTATTATCTGTTTGTCTATCTATCTAATCTGTCTACCTTAGATTGAATGTTTGTGTCTCCCCCAAATTCATGCGTTGAAATCCTAACCCCCAAGGTGATGGTATTGGGAGGTAGGGGCTTTTGGGAGGTGATTCAGTCATGAGAGCAGAGCCCTCAAGAATGGAATTAGTGCTCTTAATAAAAGAGGCCTGATAAAGCTTCCCTGCCCCCTTTCCACCATGCAAGTTTACAGTGAAAAGATGGCCATCTAGGAAGTAAGCTCTCACCAAATGCCAGGTATGCTGGCACCATGATTTTGGCTTTCCAGTCTCCAGAACCATAAGAAATAAATGTTTGTTGTTTATAAGCTACCCAGCTTATAGTATGTTGTTACAGCAGCCAAACAGACGAAGACACTCGCATATACACACTCTCTCTCTAATCTGTCTTAACTTATTAATCCATTCATGACATGTTTATCTATATTTATTGAGCATATGCTATTAACATACAGTGATGCATTAATTCTTCAAAGAATTCCTCCAGGGCTTTTTTTTTTTTTTTTTTTTAAGAGTACATAGTTGCAATAGAGATTGGGAGCAGTGTGTTTCAGTGTCGGTTTTTCAAAATTATCTGTTACCAACAAATGGGAAAAGCTGTGATCTGTAGAAGAAAAAATGTGCAGTTATATTTCCTCCATGTATTTCCACTAGCCCACTGACTGGAATTGAAAGTGCTTTATTACAATGGGTGAAAATTTGGAGAGAATCAATCATTCTGCGTAATCAATCTGCACAATATTGCATCAGAGGCAATAGCAAACTGAACTACATACAAAGCCAGACTTCATGCTTTGAGAAAAAAAAAGAATAATTACTATAAGTGGGACTTTTGGACAAAATTTCCAAATGACATATAGGTAACATGGAAGAAATAGATATTTAAAGAAATTTTTTAGTGTTTTTTTTTCCCCTTGTCTTTCTGAAGGATGACTTATTGTGGCTTGGAGGAAATTTAAGGAACTGACACATTTAAAGAAATAGATTAGATATTGGCAATTACTATGAATAAATGAAAATGGTTCATAGCACAGAAAATATCTTGGAAGATTGTGCAGATTTAGGAAAGAAAGTGATCAAGACTCAGGTGACACCCTGAATAACAGAGTCATGTAAGAAAAGTAGAAAAGAACAATCAATATGAGAATAAAAACTCTGAAAGCTAAAGTGTAGTCTAATGGCCAAGAATTCTCATCAAAATCCTTATGAAGATGTTTCCCCTTATTTTCCTTATAACATCAATGTGTATTTGTGTATCATACATGTATGTTTGATTCTTTCATTCCCTCAGAGAACTGGAAAGATTTAAATACTTTGCACTTTAGAATATTACATGTCTTGGATGTAGCACCTTTGTTCTATATAGTGTGTATGCTTTTTCTTCAGTACACATAATTTTTAAGCTATATTTCTCTTTTTCACTCAGTTGTCTTTCCTATAATTTAAAGCCATAAAATTGCATTGGTTTTTATTTTCAGTGCATTAAGCCCTCATAGAAAGACTTTTATTTTTTTACTTGTGGAAATTTCTTGCTGTCACATTTTGGCATTCTTCCACACAATAAGCAGTTGTGTAGCACTGGCAAGTGTCCATATATCTAGTTCTGAAGAAGTGTACCCTTCACTGTGTATCTACCATTTCCTCTTGACCCGACCTTTCTCTTTGACCTGGCTTGACTTATCTAATTGTGATTGTGGTGCCAAGTTCCTTCTGCTTGTGACCCACCACACACACATACACACAAATCCCTGGGAGACGTTGACTTTTGGGGGGTAGTTATAAAGCTAGAATGAAGAAGTTGGAGAGTAATAATAGGAATCGAGTAGATATTGCGGAACAAATTGATTCAAACGAGCTACTCTCATTAAACATATTCTCAGTAGGCGACATAATGGATTCTCTTCTTTCCTTTTCATGTGGCAAGTGGCTACTTTTGTGCACTGGGGAGAAGAGTCCATGTCTGTTTTGTTTCCTGCCCTTTGATTCAGGCTATTCTATATTGCCGAGAACCAGAAAAGGCTGGAGCCATTGTGCACTGACATAGTCCTCGGAGGCCCGTTGGGAATAGTGGCAGCCAAATGTTTCCCAAAATGGAGGCAGTGCGGCTTCTGCTGGCCCACCGGTGTCCGCCTACCTTATTTAAAAACTTATTTATCTTCCTCAAACTGCAGATGAAACACAGAACCCTTTCCAGTTTCTGTCATCATCACCATCTTAAAAAAACATGGTTTCTTTTAGTGATCTAGCACTGTATTAATCTTTTGCCAGACAGAACACTTCTCTAGCTTTCTGTGAAGGTCTTTTTTTCTCCAGTCAATCCATAGATTCCTTTTTCTATAGTGCTGCCTGAAATATCACTGATTTATGGTGAATTTAATTTTAACCACCACATCTCCTCCTCCCTTTCCTTCGTTCCTTTGTTCGTTTGTTTCTTCCTTCCTTGTTCCCTCCCTCTCTTTTTTTTCTTTTATTCAATACGTATTTAAGGTCTATTTGCTTAACACGCCAGGTACCAGGGATGCAGTGGTGAAAATGTAACACCAGGAAGCTATCGTCTAGAAGGGAAGAAAGATATTTTGAAAATTAGTAAATTGTAGTTGTAATAAGCACTGCAAAGTGCAATAATATAAGTGTGAATAACAGGATGAAGAAACCTGCCTGTGGAAGTGATGTTTAAAAGGAGAGCTGGAGAGTGAGTAGAAATTATTGAGACAAAGGGTATGAAGGTAGAGTCCGAATCCATGGGAGTGTTTTCAGGCAGAGAGAATGGAATGTGCAAAGGCCGTAAGACCCAAAGGAACAGGGTTGACTCACATCATAAAGAGGCTAATGAGGCCTGAATTCAGAGTGAGTTAAGTGAGTCTGAGATGTTATGCAGAGGCCACATGGACCAGGTTGTCATAGTTAAGAGTTTAAGGTTTATCCTATTGTAAGAGGATACCTGTGAGATGGAATTAAAGAAAACAGACACAATGCACACAGATATTTAAGAAGGATAAACTGTTGTTCTAATATTGTCAGCAATTTGATTTTTAAAGATGAAACTATCAATTTATCTTCTTTGCTCTGGGAAGAACTGTTTTAGTGTCTTAATCACGATTGTATAAGACAGGTTGGAACCTGCTCTTCCAAGGGAAGTGTAATAGGAGATATTTTTGCCAGGGGAAACACCTCATTCCTGCTCTATAGAGAGTCTTGCTGCTTCTCCCCAGTGATCTTAGGCCTATGGATTTAGACAGGAGGGTGAAGAGTAGACCCACTTTCATAGGAGTCATGGGAATTTCTGGGTGGACGAGGATTACGATCCGTCTTAGAGTTCCAAGTTATTATACCCCATCTGATAGATTAGCATAATGGAAAGAACGAAGAGCTTCCTCTCCCTTTCATCCAAAAGAATGTATCAGTGGTGTAGCCTGGGTCTGGTCAGAACACAGAGGCATTGTGTGCATTCTGAATAGGAAGGATTTCAAGACAGGGAAATAGAGGCTTATGTAACTGTTGAAAGCACTGCAGGAGCAAAGGGCAGGAAAGCTGCACTGATGATCTCAGCCCACAGCAGTGATTTCCATGATTCTGAAAGAAGCTCAGGTTACTTTGATCCTCATGTCAGCTCACGTGTCTATCTGCAACTGCCTGCAACTGCCTCCAGAGGGTAACAGCCTCTCCATCTCTTCTGCCTTCTAGATCTCACGCAAATGCCTCTCATTGGTAGACTCTAACTATAATCATACAAGGAAGTGGATTCTGGAAATGGAGTTCCCGGTTTGTGTTCTGTGATGCATAAGAGACCTTTGGAGAGGTTGGCAATGATGTCAAGTTGACCAAGGGACAGTCCAGCCCAGATGGTGACCCTGGCTCAACATCAGAGCCTCAGCTGCTGTGAGGGAGATAGGGTTCCCAGTAGAACAGGCTCCCACTTTGAGAGTGTGGATGTGCCTCCTTGAGACTTCCTGTAATAGCCAGCGTTCTCTGGAGAAACCGAACCCCAATAGTGTGTGTGTGTGTGTGTGTGTGTGTGTGTGTGTAGAGAGAGAGAGAGAGAGAGAGAGAAAGAAAGAGAAATGGAGACAGAGAGAGATTTATTTGAAGGAATTGGCCCATGTGATTATGGAGGCTGGCAAGTCTAAAATCTGCAGGGTGGGCCCTCAAGCTGGCAGAATCCCCTCTTGCTCAGGGGAGGTCAGATTTTGTTCTAGTCAGATCCTCATCTGATTGGATGAAACCCTTCCACATTATGTGGGGCAATCTGCTTTACTCACAGTCCACTGATGTAAATGTTAATCTCATCAGAAACACCCTTGACCAAATATCTGGGCACTGTGGCCCAGCCAAGTAGACGTATAAAATTCACATCACACTTCCCTTTCTTCATTTATACCTGAGAAGTTCCACCACTGCTAGATGCTGTTCTGAAATAAACAAAAAATTTTTAAGCAATATGCCCCAAATTAAAAATTCATGATCTTTTTATGTATATATAGTTCAGTCCAACTCTTTTAAAAGAGTGTGATAATTATTTTTTCCCTTTTCACTTAGATTTAGGAAAGAGTAGAGACATCTCTTTGTGCTGTACCCTCTCAATATTCAATCATTCATTCATTCATTCCGTCAGTCTTTCAACAAGTATTTATTGAAGATATAGGCACTGAGGCTAGTGCAGTGATATGGATAATAGATCAGATCCAGAAAATAACATGTTAAGCTAGGGAGCCACACAAACATTTTGTGGTAACTGGTGAAAAAGAATAAAGGAAACTGCAAGTGCAAAAGATATTAGATTTATAAGCTTGCAAGAGCTGATCCAAGAAGCTTTATAAAAGAGTAAAATTTTACGAGCAAATTAAACAAGTGAAAGTTTACAAATATTAGCAAATCATGATGTCTGCAGACCTGTTCCCTGAATAATCAAAGATGAGTCTGGACAATTGTTTATTCAAACAGTTTAACGTTGACCAACTAATATAGTTTATTTAGGAAGCAAATGCCTTAGTAAAGAATATACAGACCCTAATGCATATTTAATGACTTTTTCATTGCCCCCCCAATATCATTTCCTTTGTAAGATCCTGATTTTACCAACTGCTGTCTTGCCAACTACTGTGCTTTTAAGGAGGATAACTGCCATGGCTGATGGAGAATTATTATGTTGAGAAGTTGTTGAGAGGGTAGTTTCTGGCCATATGAGAGTGCACATTTCATGGCAGTATCACCAACTCTATAGTATGAATAAAATTGGAACAAAACTGGCAAGTAGATTTCTAAGATAGTTCCCAATGACCCTCACCCTTATATAATACTCTTCCCTGGGGGTGTGGGTGGCACCTGTGAATATGATGAGATGATTATATTACACTCTATGGTAAAAGGAAGATTATCTTGGGTGGGCCTGGACTAACCAGGGAAGCCCTTTAAGAGTGGAGAGTTTTCTCTGGCTGGTTTCAGAAGTCAGAGTTTCAAGGCAGCAGAGACATACTCCTGTTGGCCTTAAAGAAACAAATGCTGTGTTATGGAAAGGGCCACTTGTCAGGGAACAGTGGGAGGCCTCTGTAAGTTACAGATGCCCTGGTTTACAGCCAGCAAGAAAACAGGGACCTCAGTCATAAAACCTCCAGGAACTAACTTCTGCCAACAATAGAATGAGCTTGGAAGTGGATTTTCTTTTTTCAGAGCCTCCAGATGAAAACTCAGCTCAGCTGACCCCTTTATTTCTGCTTCGTGATTCACTGAGTAGAGGACCCAGTCACACCATGCCGGACGTCAGGACTACAGAATTGTGAGTGAATTAAGAGTTATTGTTTTAAGCTGCTAAATTTGTGGTAATTTGTTGTGTAACAAAAGAAAGTTAAGACAAAAAGGAAAACAAAACAATATCCAAATTTTATTTCTTTTGGATATGATATTGTGCTGAAATTGGTCTTGTGGTTCCATCGTTCTATTTAGGTCACGTACAGTAAGGTATGATCTCGATGGTGAGGTGACATAGCTGGAGGTAGGCCTCCCATAATGGAAGGGTGGTTCCTTTAGGAGAGGCCCACTTCAAACCTTGTAAAATCGCGGAACAAGTTAAAAAAGGGTATTTTCCCCATAAACTTTCTGAATGTGTGGGTCACTATTTGGGTCACTATTTTTTTTATCATTAATACTTCTATGAACATGGGGTTTAGAATAGTCAGCTAATTTGTTAGTTAGTTCAAGACTTGATAATACTTCAAACTTGAGTATGTAACTCACATAATCACTTTGTAATGTTCAGTTTAGAGCTGCTATGGGCTAATTCATTTTTAATTTTTTTTTGTAAAATAATTCACTTTCTAACTGGTAAGCCATAAATCATCTTCAAAACCTTTTCATAAGTTCAATATAATAGTTTTAATAATCAGAATTATATTTATTTCAAGAGAGGCTGAATAAAGGATCCAAATGTGTAAAGTTAGAGACTTCTTGAGAAAAACATAAAATGCAAATCTAACTTTATACATTATTCTCTTTTTAAAAATTTATTTATTTATTTATTTTGGCTGTGTCGGGTCTTAGTTGTGGCATGCAAGATCTTTGTTGCGGCATGCAGGATATTTTTAGTTGTGGCATTCGGGATCTTTAGTTGTGGCATGCGGGCTTCTTAGTTGTGGCATGCGGGCTTCTTAGTTGCAGCATGCGGGCTTCTTAGTTGCAGCACGCGGGCTTCATAGTTGCGGCATTCATGTGGGATCTAGTTCCCTGACCAGGGATAAAACCTGGGCCCCCTGCGTTGGGAGCGTGGAGTCTCACCCACTGGACCACCTGGGAAGTCTCCTGTACATTATTCTTTATCTTCTTTCCCTATTATAAAATGTTTAAATATTTAATTCCTTGAAATTCTGACACTGATCTCTATACAAATTCTTTCAGCTCTGCTATCATGCATTATATATTTAGGATAATTGCGTATTGTATTAAGACAAAATAGATCAACGATCTTTAATTACTTGTTAGCTAGAAGGTTAGAGCTGCAGCTGTGGTTATTCTTCTCCTTTTTCTTCTGCCTGTGACTCAAATCTCAAAACCTCTTCTCACACTCCAAAATCAGACCCTTCGCTTCATGTCCAATCATCTTTTTCCCTTTAATTCTCATCGTTGACCTTTCCTCACCCTAATTTTCCATGAGCTTTTCCTAGCTTCCTCCTTTTAACTATTATTTTACCTACCTTTTCTCATAGACCGTTTCTTTCCACCACTACTGCCCTCCCAACCCCCAGAAATTAATTTCTTTCCTCTTCTCTGTTTTTCTTTTTGCTAAATAGTTACTTAACTCTAGAAATGTATAAATTCCACACAGAGATTGGGCCAGGATATAACTGATTTATGCAAGTAAACCTCTTTCCTTATTTTCCTCTCTTATTAAGAACCTTCTCACATCCTCAACATAAATTTAATCAGCTTACCTTTATCTTCTCTCTCAACTTCTAGCTCCTACTTCATCATTATAAATTGCTGAATACCTGTGCGTAATACCAGGGCTAGATTGTGCAAAAGTTGGGACATTCAGAATGTTACTTAGGAATTTTACCTGCATTTTCTAGGATCCTATCAGAGATCTGCTGAAAAAGAACAAGAGAACATAGGGTTCTGCTGGATCAGATGATACCTTTGTGCACATTGGCATAATCAACCATGTGGGTGCAAAGCTTAATGAGGAGAAGAGACCTTTATGCAATTTTGAATGAAGGTAGCCTTTCCTGTGGAAGGTTATAGCATTGTGTCAAGGTTTATGACTAGAAAAGGGATGTGTGGGCTGCATCCAGCCTCAGCTCATCCCCTTTGCTGGGCCATTTTGTGCAGTGAGCAGCCTGCACGACTGTATGTGGCCTGACTGGGAAGTGCGACTCCAGTAAATGTAGAACAAGCAGAGGATAAAGAGTAAGGTTTATGTTATGAAATGTAACAGCAATTCATATTTCCTTGGAAAGAATTAAAATTTACTGAAAGTCTTTTTCAAGGCAAATACTGAAAGTATAAGGAATGATCATTAAGGTTTATAATAAATTAGGCATTAGAAATGTGTATTTCAGTAGGAAATGAGAGTAAAATTGGGAAAGTAAAGATAGGTAGATGGGGTATAGAACGCTGTTCAGCAAACTTTTTGTTACAATGCCAGATAGTAAATAGTTCAGGGTTTCTAGACCATATAGGCTCTCTGTTGCAATTTTTAAAGTCTGCTCAAAAGCAGCCATAGAAAATTTGTAAATGAATGGGCATGGCTGTGTTCCAGCAGAATTTTATTTACAAAAGCGGGCTGGGAGGGGTTGTATAGAGTATTGAGAGAAAAGGGTTCACGGAGGCATTTGGTTGGTGTGAATCTGCTGTTGATGCAGAAAGAGCTCTAAACCTGAGTAACAAGTGTTCATAAATTATCAGACAGATAAATTCCACACAGGTTGAAAAAGAACCTTTTGATAACCAATTTGAATTTATAGATCTACAAACACTAGGAATGGAAGTTTTGTCAAGCATTTGTTTCTCTGTTAAATCTCCTGTAATATATACACTTGACAAGATTAAAAACTGGACTAATAGACTATATTTCACATAAAATGTTACTCTTTAAACTTCTTTTTCAGTGCTCAGTTTAAACAATATATAATGGTTGTATATTATGATCCTTTGGGTCATGGTGAATTTTATTTCCTTTGCTTCATAGCAACTAGCTGATATCAGAACTGACCTTTGTTGCAGCTGGCCTTGCTAATGGAACTCAGATGGTTTGCTCAGATAAGTAATACTTCGGGGAAAATTCACTGTAAGCAAAATACTTGAAAAGATATGAGAAAGGGCAACACTTGGGCTATAAAAACAGACTTTATATTTCTCCATGGAAAAAACTTTATGGTCCTAGCATTTTACTCATTCCCTAATTATCTAAATATGTCATTCCATAGCATAAATATAAAGATATTTTTGCTCTTTGAGGGCAAATTGCCCTGAGTTATCAAACTCTCAGATCTTGAAAAGAATCAGTCTTGAAAAGATCCTTCTACCCCTTCCCCTCCCTCCCCTCTCCTTCTTCCCTTTATCCTTTCTTTTTTGTGTGTCTGTTTTCAAGATGAATATAGACTGTTCCAGCAAAGTCTTTATAAAAACTATGTGAAAGAGGTGAGTGCTGATGGGTTATGGGCAACTGGACATCTGGGCCTTCGTGTTTCCTGCATGGAGCAGAATTCCTTTGGCCACACCAGCCCTCCTGTATTGTCTATTGTAGTCTGTAACCTCTCCTTTCACTGAAAGGGGCAAATTTATGAAGGGGTTCACACAGCTCTTCTGGTTTTTAAGGCAACTGAGGCCAGCTGGAATACACTTTATTCACTGTAATACACTTTATTTCATTAGATTTTTATATTCCAGTGAAAACTGGCTGTTGAGAGGCCTCAGAGCCAGGGTTTAGATTTTGATTGTCATTTACCACTGCTAGAAAGAAATTAAACAAATTCTAGTGAGGACATATCTCAGTGAAAAGAAACCTTCTCTTCCATAGCACATTGATGAAAAGAAAGCTCAAAGTTACAAGGATTTTCTGAATTCCATTGACTCTTTACTGCTAATTAGTAGCATGACTTATTTGAGTGCACTTGATACTTGCTTTGACTTGCTTTTAATATCACTCTAATTTCCCATGGAACCTTTTTGTTCTAAACTTGCTGCGGATAAATATACAAACTATGGACAGGACCAGTCTTGTTTATTTATGAAACAAAGTTTTGTTATTATTATATTTGGAGTTCATTTCTAGGCAGTTAAAGGAAGGAAGTAATTAGTACCTTCTTTGAAGGCCATTTTGAAATTTTATGAAAAAAAGTATGTGATAGGAAATCAATCTGGGAATGCAGTGGGTGAACTGATTCTAATCCTACTCAGTGTATGATGCTAGATGGATTTTCTAGTTCTGGTTGTGGGGTGGGGATGGCGTATTTCTGTGGGGTTGGAGACTAACAATAGTAGCTTGTATGCCTTTCCTGTGTGTGTGGTCTCTGGAACAAGTAACCTAGAGAGAGTGTGCCACTGAGAGGGCTAGCAGGGATGAAGCTAATGAATATTCAACAACGTGGCTCTGCTTATCTCCTCAATGTGATTCAAACGTGATGCGAGAAAAAGGTAATGCAGGTTGTTGGTGAGAGGAGAACTACAATTTCATCCAGTACTTGAAAGGCATTAATTTCCAGCAGCATAGATATTTGTCAGTGACACCTTACAGCATTAGGTCAAGTCTGTGCATTTATTAAATGGTTTTTTTTTGAAGAATCACCCCAATGGCTGCTAGACATAGAACGCTGCTGCTCCAAGTAAATCACTGGTTTACACCAGATCTTGACATTTACAGCCCATCTAGCATAAGATGCTATAAATATAGGTTTTGGTTATTTACTTTATAGTAGAAATATTCAGTGTATTATGAATTCGTATTTGTTAAGACTTGGGGAACCTTTTGGTTAAGATTTCTTCAGCATATTTGCTGCTACTGAATTTTTTTTCCCTTTTGGTTCAGTGAAGGTGATTCCTTTAGGCCCTGTGACTAATTTCCCAAGATCCAGAGATTATCTAATGAGTTCCTCAGAAAACTTTGGAACAAAATTAATTCAAGATTTACTGAGTGACTAATGTAATCATATCTCTGGGGAAATAGCTGACCCCTAGTTTACTGGTTAGTTGCAAAAAATTCTGGCAATGAACAGAAACAAGGGTAAACATCTGTTATTTTAAAAAAAACTCGGGCTTCCCTGGTGGCGCAGTGGTTGAGAGTCTGCCTGCCGATGCAGGGGACGCGGGTTCGTGCCCCGGTTTGGGAGGATCCCACATGCCGCGGAGCGGCTGGGCCCCTGAGCCATGACTGCTGAGCCTGCGCATCCAGAGCCTGTGCTCTGGAACGGGAGAGGCCACAACAGTGAGAGGCCCACGTACTGCAAAAAAAACCCCAAAAAACCCGTCAGGGACCCTTGATGTCCATATGAGACATAGACAGCCTCAGTTTTAAATTTTCCTCCCAAATAATGACATTTCTTCCTTTGCCATCATAATTTATCTGTTGATAAAATTTACCATGTGTATTCATGAGAATATGATTTATAAAGTTAAGATGTAGACTGGATCTTTATCATGTAAAAGCTTCTAATGGATTGTTTTTGGAAGAGTAACTGTGAAAAGGAATGTTTGTTTAGAGCACAAGTTGGGAAAACATATGTAACCATGAAGGATATTATTGGAATAAAAGAAAAACTAACATCACCACGTTCATCTATTTCAAACTTTGATGCATCAGAAGAAAATCAATCTGTGATCCGGAAGGCACTTTAAATAGTCAAAGGATATTTTTTCCATCAGACATTTCATATTTGTGCTTAGATAATGCTTCAAATATTTTGAAAGAACAGAGAAGTGCTATGGAAAAAAATCATTCTATTTTTTACGATCTAAACGATCGTAACTCATAGTCCTGGCCAGAATTTTGTTTTCTTAAAACTATTCCCTGCACATATAATGATGATTGATATGGTAGTTCTTAGTCCATACATATGTATGCTGTGTGTGTGTGTGTGTGTGTGTGTGTGTGTGTGTACGTACATGTATGTGTGTGTAACTTGCATGTGTAAAACAGGTCTCTTTGCACTTTATGAGTTTAATTTGGAATCCAATTCTAAATGTTTATCTTTAAGGCCTAGAATAACAGAATTTGTGAAAAGTAGAATGTACCCATAGTTTAACACAAGTCCTGGGACAAGATATAAAGTAGGTGAAGTTCATCTTCACTGAGATTCCATCTCCATCTGTAGGGGCTTTACTCTTTGAAGTTCTGCCTCTGGCTGGGGAAAACATGCTGGGCCACCAGAAGAGAACTGTCAGGGGGCGGGGGTATTTGTAGCTTGGAGAGTGGTTTTTGAACCAACTGTCGACTTCCTATACTTATTTTCTCTCTCTGCCATTTTGAATTTCTCTCTCTCTCTCTTTATTGTGTGTTAATTTCTTAACGCATGCATTTTATTTTTAAAAATTTATTTTATTTTTTAAGTAGATATAATTGACAAATAACATTATATTAGTTTCAGGTATACAAACATAAATTTCTTTCTTGTGATGAGAACTTTTGAGATCTACTCTCTCAGCAACTTTCAAGTGTATAATACAGTATTATTAACTATAGTCACCATGCTGTACATTAAAACCCCAGGACTTATTTATCTTATAACTGGAAGTTTGTACTTTTGACCAACTTCATCCTTTACCCAAACCTCACCCCCTGCTTCTGGCAACCACCATTTTATTCTCTGTATCTATGAGTCTTTTTTTTTTTTTTTAAGATTCCGCATAAAAGTGAGATCATATGGTATTTGACTTTCTCTGTCTGACTTACTTCACTTAGCATGATACCCTCCAGGTCCATCCATATTGTTGCAAATGGCAGGGTTTCCTTCCTTTTTATGGCTGAACAATATTCTCTATCTATCTATCTATCTATCTATCTCTCACTCACATAGTGAGGATAAACTTTCATCCATTGATGGACACTTCGGTTGTTTCCATGTTTTGGCTATTGTAAATAATGCTGCAATAAACATGGGGGTGCAGATACGTCTTCAGGGTGGTGATTTGGTTTTCTTCTGATAAATATCCAGAAGAAGAACTGCTGGATGATACGGTAGTTCTATTTTTAATTATTTGAGGAAACTCTGTACTGTTTTCCACAGTGGCTGCACCAATTTACATACTCACCAACAATGCACAAAGATTCCCTTTTCTCCACATCCTTGCCAACACTTGTTATTTCTTGTCTTTTTGATAATAGCCATTCTAACAGGTGTGAGTCTCTGATTTGCATTTCCCTGATGATTAGTGATGTTGAGCATCTTTTCAGGTACCTGTTGGCCATCTGTATGTCTTCTTTGAAAAATGTCTATTTCGGTCCTCTGCCCATTTTTTAATCAGATTGTCTGATTTTTTGTTATTGAGTTGTATGAGTTCTTTATATATAGTTTTGGATATTAACCCCTTATCAGATATAAGATTTGCAAATAGTTTCTTCTTTTCAGTAGGTTGCCATTCCATTTGTTGATAGTTTCCTTGGCTGAGCAGAAACTTCTTAGTTTGATGGTATCCCACTTGTTTAGTTTTGCATTTGTTGTCTTAGCTTTTGATCTCAAATTTTAAAAAATCATTGCCAAGATTGATGTCAAGGAACTTATTGTCCATGTTTTCTTCCTGGGGTTTTATGGTTTCAAGTCTTCCATTCAAGTTTTTAATTCATTTGAGTTAATTTTTGTGTATGGTATAAGACAGTGACCCAGTTTCATTCCTTTGTATGTGGCTGTCCAGTTTTCCAAACTGCATTTATTGATGAGACTGTCCTTTCCCCATTGTATAGTCTTGGCTCCTTTGTTGTAAATTAATTGACCATACATACATGGGTTTGTTTCTGGGCTCTCTATTCTGTTCCATTGATCTATGTGTCTGTTTTTATGCCAATACTATAATGTTTTGATTACCATAGCTTTGTAATACAGTTTGAAATCAGGAACTGTGATGGTTCCAGCTTTGCTCTTCTTTCTCAAGATTGCATTGGCTATTCGGGGTCCTTTGTGGTCCTATACATATTTTAGGACTGTTTCTTCTATTTCTTTGAAAAATATCATTGGAATTTTGATAGGGATTGCATTGAATCTTCAAATAGCTTTGCAGAGTATAGATATTTTAACAACATTAATTCTGCCAATCCATGAGCTTGGAATATCTTTCCATTTATTTGTATCTTCTTCAAATTCTTTCATCAGTGTCTTATAGTTTTTAGTGTACAGGTCTTTCATGTTTTTGATTGAATGTATTCTTAGGTATTTTATTCTTTTTGATGAAATTGTAAATGGGATTATTTTCTTAATTTCTCCTTCTGCTGGTTAGTGTATAAAAATGCAACAGATTTTTGTATATTGAGCTTTTTTTTTTTTTTTTTTTTTTTTTTTTGTGGTACGCGGGCCTCTCACTGTTGTGACCTCTTCCGTTGTGGAGCGCAGGCTCAGCGGCCATGGCTCACGAACCCGTGTCCCCCGCATCGGCAGGCGGACTCTCAACCACTGCGCCACCAGGGAAGCCCTCGTGTAAGCCCTCGTGTATATTGATTTTTGTATCCTGAAACTTTACTGAATTTGATTATTAGTTCTAACAGTTTTTTTTTTTTTTGGTAGAGTATTCAGGGTTTTCTATATATAATATCATGTTATTTGCAAATAGTGACGATTTTACTTCTTCCTTTCCAATTTAGATGCCTTTCATTTCTGTTTCTTGACTAATCGCTCTGGGTAGGACTTCCATCCACTTTTATTCTTGAACTTAGTAATTTTGAGTCTTCCCAAATGCATGAGCATCTCAAATGCTCTTTTCTTCTTGATCTTTCATTCAGAACATATTCCTCGTTTCTTTGTTTTCCTTGGCTCTCTGTTTTGGTTTGTATGTGTTAGAGAAAAGAACCACCTCTCCCAGTCTTTTTGGAGTGACCTCATACAGGAGACAAATCTTATCATTTAACTCTTTCCTACCTCTTGGTCGTCTCTCAAACCTTTTGGTTTGTCCAAGCAGCCTACTTTGTTCTTAGTTGCTCCCAGTAGTTGAGAGTGTGCCAAGACCTGTCAGTGTCCCAAAGGGGAGGATCTTAGTCAGCATCTAGATGCAGGCTGACTGGAAACTGAACCCTCAGGCAGTAGTTTTTAAAGTGTGCAAATATACCTCTTTCAGGGGAAGGCGAGGAGAGAGGCATTTCATTCTTTTCTCTCTGCACTGAACTCTGGCATGAATCAGTTAAGAGCTGTTTCTTTGTTTGCTACCATCCCACTGAACCTGTGAACACAAACCCTGCTGGTCATTAGAGCCAAAGTATCAAGGAATGTTTCCTCTGGGTAGCAGCCACAAAAACCTGGATGCCAGATATGTGCACTAGTGTGTGCATTTTAATGCAAGTACATACAGAGAAAGAATGAGAAATTCCCCCTACCCTCCACTTCCCATTCTCCTCCCATCACCACTGTTTACATTTTAGTTGTGTATCTTTTCAGTCCTTAACATGGGCACACATTTTAAAAAACAAATATATTTTGACTCCAAATTCTACTACCTTTTCATTTTATAAATATTAGTCTAATCAGTTTTTTTCAAAAAGAATAATTACTATCTTTTAGGTAAACATATTAGTCTACCAACCAGAGTAAATATAGCCCTTGGTATACAGAAATTGACTTCGAGTTTCAAAAGTCTCTTCTTGCTAGACTACTCATGTAAAACTCTCATTACACTTTATGTTATGGGCAACTTGTAAAATACTGTAGTGGGTTAAATGGTGCCCTGCCCCTCCCCAAAGGGTTTATCCATGTTCTAAGTCCTGGAACCTGTGAATGTCACCTTTTTTGAAAAAAGGGGCTTTGCAAGTGTAATTAAGGATCTTGAGATGAGGTGATCATCCTGGACTACCTTTGTGGGCTTTAAATCAAATGACAGGAATCTTTATTAGATAGACATCCAGAGGGGAAGGTGTACACAGGGGAGAAGGCAAAGTGAAGATGGGGGTGGAGAATGGAGTACTGTGGCCACAAGCCAAGGAAGCCAAGGGATGCTGGGCGCCACCAGAAGGTGGAAAAGGCAAGGAAAGATTCTCCCCTAGGGTCTCTAGAGGGAGTGCAACTCTGATGACATTTTGATTTGAACTCTGGCCTCCAGAACTGTGAGAGAATAAATCTGTCATTTTAAGCTACTAGTACGGAGCGTCAACCAAGAAACACAGAAGGCTCCAAATAAGAAAAGAGTTTATTTGCGGGGGGCGGTGGGGGGGTGGTCTTAGGGATTGCAGTTTGCAAGACACAGATTGGGGTAAAACCTAAAGAGTGTTTCAGGGAAGAGAAAGAGTCAGGGGCTTATAAAGGCAAAAGCTACATGGTTGGTAAAGTTGTCTGGCAAGAATATGATTCACTATAACAGAAGAAAGGAAATATTTGTCCTTAAAGGATAGGTTGCCATGAGTTATTTTAGGGTCAGCATCCAATAAGTATCTTAAGCTTCTGGAATACTGGGCAGATGTTCCGAATGACTGTGTTAAGATAATAAGTGATCAAAGTTCATATTCCATCCTGCCTGAGACATGCACAAGTCACACTTCCTCAGTCGTTTCCCAGCTCCATTTTAGAGAACTCTCTTAGTAATACTGACTCAATTTTGATTTTCCTTTCACAGTGGTAATTTGTAACTGCAGCTGCAGGAAACTAATTCAAACACCAATGCCAAAATACCATACTTCCATTATCTAGAAATAGAAGAGAATGAAGCAATTGACTCACAAATTTCATTCTTAAATAAGCAACACTTACAACTTTTATTGTTATAAAACAATATCCCAAGAATTATTACTCTAGTGAGCTTCTATTTGAACATCTGTATAATTACCTGACTATAGCACTGAAACTAGAAGATTTGTTTCTGGATTAATAAGAAAGACGTGTTAAATAGCAGTAACAAAATACTAAATTAACATTATCTAAGCCTTAAAGATAGACATTTGAAATTAGATTTCAATTAAACTCATAAAATGGAAGCAATTTATTAATAAGATTTATATTTACACAATGTATATTTTTAAAGCACTACGTTGAGAATTGTAAATCTGTCAAGTTTATATTTGAGCTATTATATAGACACTTAACTAAGGGCAGTAGAATGAAAATATTAAAAAATCAAAATTATTGTAGAGGGGCAAAAAATTCCTGCTGTGTTTTATTGGACTTGTTCAAAACAGCAAATTTACTGTAGTTACACTATTTATAATTAAATAAAATGGAAGTGAAAAAAGATTTACATTACAATAATCACTATCTTAAGAATTATAATTCTGTCAAATTTCCATTTGGGCCATTGTGTATTCACTTAATGAATGGTGATAAAATTAAAAGAAAAAAATACTTTAGATGAAACTCAAAAGAATGTATTCCTGTGGTCCTGGAATCTTCAGAAGTCTGCTTATTGGAAGGCTGGGTCAACTCTGAAAGTGACACACTTCTATTTTCAGGTGGCAGGACAGAAGACAAAATCCAGTGCTTGGTGGAGAGACCTTTATCGTTGCCATTTGAGGTTGAGCTGGGGTAGGAAAATCACTTGGTGATTTTCCAAGAATTGTTAAATAGCAATAACAATTCTTGGGAAGGTCCGTACTAGCTTTCTAGGGGAAAAAGAGGGACAGGAGGTTCTCTTCTCAGACATTGTCCCCTAACATCCTCTGCAGCATCTGACCTCTGACTGAAGGATGCAGTGGAGGTCCAGAGTCTGGGCAGATGTGTCCTATTCTGGCGGGAGCAGTGAATCAAGCATAGTTAAATGACTGATTATCTGTGGTGTCATTTCTACTGGATTCCATTTCTGAAGATGGACTTCTGGGTTATCAAAAGAAGGCATAGTAAAACTCACAAGTTCTGTTGATCCTGAGATTCTGGCAAGCCAGGGAGCATCAGGAGAAGTTCTGCAATGCACCTGTGGAGGAATTGCTTGATCAGGATAGATTGATCTGGTGGAAGGATCATTTTCCTGTAGTTCTACTCTCATGGGGATGATGTTCCTGGATCACTGAGCCATACCAGCTATATTAGTTTGCTAGAGCTTCCACAACAAAGTACCACAAATTGAGTGGCTTAAATAATAAAAATGTATTTTTCTCATAGTCTTGGAGGCTAGAATTCCAAGATCAAGGTATTGGCAGGTTTGGTTTCTTTCAAGGCTCCTTGGCTTTCAGATGGCTACCTTCACGGTATGTATTCACATTGTCTTTCCTCTGTGTATCCACACCCCTGGTGTCTCTCTGTGTGTCCAAATTTCCTCTTCTTATAAGGACACCAGTCAGATTGGATTAGAGCTCACCCTAATGGCCTTGTTCTAACTTAATCACCTCTTTAAAGGCCCAACTTCCAAATACAGTCACATTCTGATGGACTGGAGGTTAGGGCTTCAACATATAATTTTGGGGGGACACGATTCAGGCCTTAACACCACCCTAATGCTCCTCCTTCTTTGGTGATCTGGGAACCCAGAGAATTCTCTTGATCCAGATTCACTGGGAGACTATTTTTCAGCTCTACTCAGCACCAAGGTTCAAGATATACAATTTTTTTTTTTTCCTGAGGATCAGGGATGACTGGTATAGCAGGTGCTGTGCTCCCCTACCCAGATTCCTGAGGCCTTTCCAGGACTGTCTTTTCTGGCTGACTTCTACTAGTATTGCATGAGGCTCTCCATGCTGTAGAAAGCTTTTTTCTTCATGAGCATGGCAGGTTGGACATGCTGAAGAATTAACAACTCTGTTCACAACCAATGACTGAGAGAAATTGGTATTTAAATATTCCAGTTTTTTTGGCCCTCAGGTAGGATAATTTGTATCTGTATTTCCCAGATATCACACTAAGGGATTAAACTCCAGTTACCCACTGAGATATTTAGTTTGATAATGTACTCTTTATTGAGTGTCTTCTCTTCCCTATCTTATATCCTCCTTCCCTCCGTTGTTTCTTGAAACTCCAAATGAATATTTTCAGTTAAGTGTTTTCTCTGGGTCTGCTTCTGGGGGGTGGGAATCCTTAACTAAGGCAAGTGAGACAAGAAGCTGTTCTAGAAAGCAGATCTTCAAGATGGATTCTAGAACAGAATCATTTGACACCAAGGTTGCAGCAAAGACCCCATTGCTAGTGATAAGTGGGGTGGTGATAAGCTCTGGTGTATTGTAATTTATAATCGCTAAGATTCTTATTGTGACGAATTGGGATGGGATGAGGTGGAAGGGCATGCACTGTCCTATGCAATATCTCTGGAATTTGAGAGATGGTGACATTGATGATTATCAGGACTATGGATTTGATCAGTTGCTGTTAAATGACGTCGGCATGTCATTTAACATATGAAGAAAGAAAGAAAACCACATACTCAAACTAGCCAGTCGTGAACCATGGGAATTGTGTGAAAGCCAGAATATCTCTTTGGCAGTATTTAAGGAAGCTCTAATCTTCTAAAGCTAGAGGACAGATTGTGTTGAGAATTAGACCCAGTATCTGCCTGTGAGAGTAGTAGAATTACAAAGAAGGCTGAATAACAGCTCTGGCAAGTTTCTTTCTAAAATTAGGGATCTGAAAAGAGTGGGACCCTGATATCTAGAATGGATTGACTTGAGAATCTTGAACTCCTTCAAGAGCTCCATGAACTCTTGGACTTACATAGGTGTCCTACTGAATTTCTCCAAGACCTCCTTAAACTCCTGGGCCTGCAGAAGTTGCCAACTCCTTTTACCACTCTCAATCCTGCTTTGCCTGGACGTCATGCAGAGTCCTTACCTGAAGCAGATGTTTTACAAGATAATATGCTTGCAAGTATACTTACCTCAGGATTTGCTCCAGCTGCCCCTGCGGTAGCCAGGCCAATAACTGGGATCAACCTCAGCATAGCCTCACGGGGGAAGTACTATCTCTGATTTGCGAGGAAAGGGATTATTCACCAGATGAGTTGCAGGACCTGGCTAAAATATATTGTCAGACATCAGGAAAATGTGCCTAGAAATGAATCTTGAGAGTACTGTACCAGAAGTTACAAAATAAGGCTGGTTAAAGGAGAGTTTACTGATATGAGTATTCTCACACGACTCAGGACTTAATATCCTGGCAAGGACACCAGGAGTCAATTAAAATATTCTGCTTGGATGGTGGGGATGCTGAAACTGCCACGGCAGAGAACTGAAGGAGGAGTCAAAAGGCTCAGAGAGAGGGGCTTCCCTGGTGGCACAGTGGTTGAGAGTCTGCCTGCCGATGCAGGGGACACAGGTTCGTGCCCCGGTCTGGGAAGATCCCACATGCCACGGAGCGGCTGGGCCCGTGAGCCATGGCCGCTGAGCCTGCGCGTCCGGAGCCTGTGCAAGGCTCAGAGAGGTGGGCATGTTAAAATAGATTTGCAGTCCTTGCTTTGCATGGTTCTGATATGCATGAATTTCAGTTACTGCAGTTCAGTTAAAAACTACCAGTGCTCCAATAGCATAGTTCAAATTTCAGTTACCAAGATATATTAACTGTTAGCAATTGCATAAAGCACAGACTTTGCTACTAGCTCTCCAATGCACAAATCACTATGCAAAAAACAGATACACATTATGATCAGTGACCAGTTATGTCACTTTTTTCAGAGTCTATAGGTAATTGGTCATGGCACATCTGTTAGTTCGCACACAGATGACAAAAGTAGAGTTGTGTTGTCTCTTTCTCTCCCAGTGATAAAGCCATGTAACATTTTACCAAAATGGATAATTGAAAGAGGGAATTGGCCATCAAAAATCAAGCACAGAAAAGAAAAAAAAGCAAGTTATAATACTAGAAGTGAAATTTTAATCAAATGTAAATGGGGTTAAAGAAGAAATAGCTAACCATGGAAATACTGGCACCACCTCTATTTAAGAGACTCCAATGTGCAATCAGAGGAACTTAGTGAAGGCAGCCTTAACAATATAAATGAGAAAAGTGGTCATGACAGAAAGGATGAAGATATCTCAGAGAAAGGATTGCCAGTGAAAAACTTCTCATTCATGGAATTCTCAGAGATATTTCATCACATTGAAAGTGGGAAGGATAAAATGCTGGAAGTGGATTCAAACTTAGAAAGTAGTATGACAATTTGCCAAGGCATGAAAAGATCCTTGATTTATATCATAAGTTATAGACAGAAAGAAGGCAAGTACTGTTCAAATACCCTTGATAGGGTTTTTGTTTTGTTTTGTTTTGTTTTTTGCGGTATGTGGGCCTCTCACTGCCGTGGCCTCTCCCGCCGCGGAGCACAGGCTCCGGACGCACAGGCCCAGCGGCCACGGCCCACGGGCCTAGCCTCTCCACAGCATGTGGGATCCTCCCGGACCAGGGCGCGAACCTGCGTCCCCTGCATCGGCAGGCGGACCCTCAACCTCTGCGCCACCAGGGAAGCCCTGATAGGGTTTTTCTAAACAAAGAAATAGAATACTTCAATTCTCAGTGTTTTTACTAAAGACAAGATAGAGAGGTAGAGGGACACCCAATGAGAGTTTTGTTGTACCTATTTAAGCAAAAAGATCAAGGATAGGTGTTGATGTCAGCTGCCAATAACAACAACAAAAATCCTGATCCCTTATCCAGTTTCCAGATCTGAAGCAGTTATCAAACCCAGAATTGATTCAAGGGAAAGATGGGCCTTCCTGATGATGAACTTTGCAGTGCCTCAGCAAGCACAGACAGTAGTAATTTCCCCAACCTTTTCCTGAAGTGATGGCCATTTACCAGAGTAATTATACACTAATATTAAGTAGTTACAATTAAGTAATTACACCAAGATTAAGCCTGTTGTAATTTGTTTTCTTTTTTAATCAAAATTGACTGGTTACCACTTTGAAGAAACAGTAACTAGATGAAGTGAAATTAACATAAAAAATTTTTTTGTAACTATGTAGGGTGATGGCTGTTAACTAGACTTTCTGGGATGATCATTTCACAATATATACAAATATTGAATCATTACATTGTACACTTGAAATGAATATAATGTTATACATCAATTATACCTCAATTACAAAAAAAGAAAGAAATTCATATGGGGACAGAGTACATCTGATTGGTGCAAGGGATGGACCCTTGCAGATACGGTCAGCTCTCCGTTCATATCTGTGGGAAATCCTGCTCATTTACTACTGCTAGTATCTGTATCTGTGACTAAGGCTCTTTTTCCTGCTACTGTGGAGAGCTGCCTGTACACATGACAGACTGGAAATGCCAGTGAACTCACAATCCCTGGAGGGCAGCCCTCAATCAGTGACTCTCATAAGCAGGTGTTGGACAATTCTGAGGTATATATTTTGCATGCATTCTCAGAGTTTTCTTATGGAATTAATCTTTAATGGCTTAATGTGGTAGTTGGTGTAGTAGCACAGCCCTTAGAGGATTCCTTCTTTACCCTGTATTAATTTCCCATTCCTTACCAGTGTTATATGTGTTTTCCAACTACTCTTACTTGAATTCTGTCTCAAGAGCTGCTTCTGGGAGAATTTTAGATAAGACAGTTCCTAAAACCTTATATATTTACTTATATTTCACTTTATCAATATACATAGAGTAGTTACAAACTATAATACCAGTGTTGCTAACAATAAACCTAATGAGAAAAAGTTTGATTTCTTGGCACTGTTTTTCTTCTTAGACAAGATCACACTCATGATGTAAAATCAGAATACTATGTTAAAAAACATACATGTAATTTGAATTAAAACACGTTGACCCAGGATTTCTAGTTGTCAGAGATGATGGTGGGAGGGAGACTGTATCTGTTTAGGTTACCATTTTGCCTGGAAGTTCAATGACATGACATTTAAATTATCTACAGCATTGTTTTCTAGTTGAGTGAGATTGCCAGAGGTCAAATGAGGAAAGAGGGTGGGGATGTAAGGAAACAAGGATCACAGCACACAGAGTTGGGACTTAATGACAATCCTGTGAGTCACATCAACCATTTTAATATCAAAAATTTAGGGCTAAGGATATAGCATATTTGGGTTTTTTTTTTTTTTCACTAAGTGGCTGACCATGTTCAAAGATGAATGATAATATAAAATGAACCAGCATAAAGACTGAAATAACAATGGAACAAAACAAAACAAAATGGAGACAGAGAATATATCTTATAAGAGGAGTTATCCAGGGGAACAGAATGAGGATTAACTCAGAAATAAGAATTCACTTCAACTTATAAAAGTCAATATTTTCTTTCTATACTAACAAAAACCAACAAGAAAATACAATAGAATAGAATGTCATTTGCCAAAAGAAAACAATTCTGTATTATATGGGAGTTAACCTAATAAAGAATGGACAATTATTCTTAAAATAATAAAGAAGAGCTCCCAAGTTTTTTGGTGGGGAGAGGTGAGTTACTAATACACGCAGATTTAAACCATAAAAAAGCCAGGTGATACTACAAGGCAATCCAATAGAGATCTCATGCACTTCTTTGATTCCAAAAGAGCACAGCACATAAAGAGAACAAGTTAAAAGGAAGGAAATATTGCTGTAGGCTTATTCATTTATTAAATAAACTTGAATAGATATGTGGTGAGCATTCCAGATAACAGAATAGTTATTATAATAACTTACCCCAAGGATTTTAATGTTTGTTGGTAATATATAAATTTTGGGATTTGACAGAAAACAGACTTCTCTTTATTATCTGCAAAAGTGTAGGTTTTATATAGTGACAATCATGCCTTTGCTCACTCATTCAAAAAAACGTTTACGGCACATGAGGTGTGTGCAAGGCAAGGTGAGTATGGAGAAGATTGGCATTTTCTTCAGCAATCAAGTAACTACTCCAATACTCAGTACCAGCAATCATGAATGAGATTATAAATTGATAATACAGGGATATACTTGTATTGAACTTGAATCTTCATTTCAGTTATCTTATTAAATATTTGATGTTGCTGAAGAAGGTATAATCTGTCACTAGAAGTTACTTCCTTACAGGAGTTGAGGAAAAGGAGTTTATGGAATATTTGAACTTATTAAGACTTTAGATCATAGCATCATTCTCACTTTTATTAGGTTAGGAATAATGAATCACTCCTAAATCTGCACTCTCTCTCCTACTCTACTTAGAGTGGATTAGAAAAGTAAGGAATGTGCTACTTCAACAGGATCCAAGTCAAAAAGAGTCAAAATGTCCTGATTAGTATTAAAAATACTGATGATTGATGAAGACATGGCAAAGAGTAATAAGTCCAAAGATGGTCTCAGAGAATAATGATAAGCAGTTCCCTAAATTTATCTTCAGATACCGAGTAGCTAAATCATGTAATACATTCCAAGCCTGAATATACATGAAGTTGCTACCAGATACTGCCTCAGGGTATCTCCACTCTGAGTTATTATAAATTTTATTTCTAAGGAGGAGTATGTGTATTCAGTTGGAAATAATTTCATCTCTGATAGATAGGGCAAAATAAACCAAATTGGTACATTCCCAGAGATACTGAACTCAGTAATATGCAGTTTTTTTTTTTTTGACGAATTCTTCTGAATTACAATATGGTGTTAACCACTTAATTTCTTAAATGTCCAGAGCTCTTAGACAGGTTTGAACTTATGTGGTACTGACTGAAGAGCTGTGGGGAGAATGATTTCCAGGTTGGTAGGAAAGAGTACAGGAATCAAGTGATTAGTGCCCACTGTGTGTCAGGGGACAGAGTGGCAGCCTGTCTCATCTGGCCCCTGGATACTAACAGAGATGACATACAGGTGCACAGATAGTAATTTTGATATGATTCTTAGATAAACTGCAACCAAACAGTGGGAATGATTTTGAGGAGTGAATAACTTCAATATTTTGCTAAATGAAATCATAAGCACAATATTGATCATTTCCTTTGTTCCTATTGAAGCCTTGCTAACTCATCCCTCTGGGTGGAGCACAAAGCGCTATCCTCTTCCTGAAGTTGTCCTTGATACCCTCATGAACTGTGATATTTCCTGAAATGAACTACTGTAACAATTTATTTGTACTCTTTTGTGACACTTTTCACGATCTGCCTTTTATTCATTGTTCAGATATCCTTTTTCCTAATTACTTTGTAATGGTAATAATTTCTGGCATTTGCATAGTTTTGATAGCTTTAAAAGTTTAAGTATTTAAAAATCTATTCACATTGTCTTTATCACTTCTTACATAGACCATATGATTTAATAATCATTCCCATTTTGCTGATATGAGGGATGTGAGGTGGTGCAGTGGGCCAGCATTAGAAGGCTTGGGTGCTAGCTTCCACTTTATTACTTATGAGACCACTTACACATGTGAAATTCTAGTTTTCTCTTCTGAAAAATACGTATGGGTGATGCAGTGCTGTGGAGGTCCATTGCATGCAGCATTAATCAGATTTGATAACCTTCAAACACCATTAAAGTGGCATTAATTCATCACCATGGAGAGATTGTAATCTGAGGGTAGGAACTGTGTTCCTTTTTCATCTTAATACTTAGCACCTAATACACAATAGGTGCTCAATGAATATTGGTTAAATATATGAATACAGCCGGAATCCTCAAACTTTTTCTGCAAAGGGCCACATAGTGAATGGCTTAGTCTTTGTGGGCCATATGGAGTCTGTTGCAACTACTCAGTGCTGCTCTTGTGGTGCAAAAGCAGCCACAAACAATATATAAATAGTGAGGATGGATGTGTTCCAATAAAATTATTTATGGACACTGAAATTTTAATATAGTTTTTCATGTCATGAAATACTCTTTTTAAATTTTTTCAACCATTTATAAATGTAAAAATAATTCTTAGCTCATATGATGTACAGAAACAGATGGTGGGCTGGATTTAGCTTGCAGGCTATAGTTGGCCAATCCCTGGGATAAAATATGAGTATCAGTTATATTAGACAATTGGATCTTATTTTTTTTATTTATTGTGGTAATTACATGAGCATATTTGGGTAATATTACCTAAGACAAGACTATTTAATCATTCACGATCATAATATTGTGAGGATAAGAATTGTAGTTAAAGGCAAAATTGAACGTGCTATATTGGGTTAAATATAACTATCTTTCTTGTATTATGGTATGTAGATTTTCATCACATATTGTGGATTTTTAGCTCATTTCTGGATTCATTTAAAAGTATATTGGAAAAAAATGAAAAGGAAAGTATTCATTGTGGAACAAGTGATGAGGCAGTAAGATGATGTAACCTGCTTGGTGTTACAGTAAGTCATGAAACTGTGCAGACTTGGTTCACTGCAAATTCATGCTATGTAACCTCATTCGGGCTCTTAATGCTTCTTGTCAATAAAGAATGCAACATTCTTTATTCTTTGCTTGTTAAACTCTTATTGCACTCCTCATGGCAGCTGTTTTCGATTTTCTACACGTTTCAACTTCCAATCCTATGACCTCTCCCTCACTCTAAGAGATGACCCTTGCTCCTCTTGTACATGTAATCTAACATGAACTCCAGCAACTTTCCCCACCTTGTCCTCAGATGTCTCTATTTTCACTCTTTCCTGATAATCTGTATCCTCTGTATCTTCACCTCTATTGTAGGGGAAAAATAGGTTTCTTCTTTTGCTATGACTAAATTGTCACTTTGTGCTATCTAGACCACGATTTTTTAACCCTTTCCATAAAATTCTTCAGTAAATGATCTCCTCTCTCTCTGATGTTAATATCTCTCTGCCTCTTTCTCTTCTTTCTATAGAACAGGTCTCATTCAGCTTTTCTGCACTGGTGTGACCTGCCAGCAGGCATCTCCTTTGATTGGTCGAGCTTCTGTTCTCACTGGGAGGCGCCTGAGCAGATCACCTCCTCACCTCTGTTTTAAAACATACAATCGAAAAAAATTCATACAAAGACTAATCACCTCTTGAACCTTCTGTTTATTTAAGACTACTGTCCAATCTCTTTTGCGATCAACCACAAAAGAGTTGGTCTTAAACGTATGGACTATATTTGATGCCTCCATGACTTATTCCTTTCATCCTTGCAATCTGCCTTCCCCCTTCTCCATTTTTTGAATCTGTTCTCAGGAATCACCAATGAGCTTCCAGGGGATAAATGTAACACCTTTTTATTAATAATAATCTTCTTTTACTTTCTTAGCATTACACCTTGATAATTAATATGTACTTCTTGGAAACTTTTATTCTTTGGCCTCTGGAAGATTTCATTCTTCTTACCCCAGATTGTTTCTTCTTTAAAAGTGTTAGTTACCCTTTTTCCTCCCTGTCAAAGATTGGTGTTCTCCAAGTCATATCCCTGTCCCTCTCTTTTCCTTTCCAACCAAATTCTATCCTATTACCTTTAAGCTGATGTTTTCCACCTCTCTCTATCCCTCTCTTTCATAAGCTCCAGTTCTGTGTGGTAAGGGTTCTGGTGGACACCTCCACCTGGATGTCTTATAAGCACCTCAAACTCATCATGCTTAAGACTGAATTCATGATCTTTTCATTCAAATTATCTCTCACTCTCCTAATTTATTTCCTAATTTTTATAAAAGAGGAGTAATGAAATCTTGGCACCACCTTGATTGATTCCTTTTTAGTGTCTCCCAGAGATAATCAATCCCCAAATCCTGACAAATTCACCTTTGGAATATTTCTGACATCTTTTCCTTTCTGTATTTCCCCACTGCTACTACCTTATTAGCCCTTAATCGCTACATATTTAAGAGATTGGTGGTATTCTCTTTATTGGTCTCATTTCTTACAGTCACCCTTCTCCAATGCATTTGGACACTTTCCTAAATCTTTGGTTTATATTATTTTAAGCTCAATTCTAATAGCAATACTGGAGAGCTTACTGTGTGTTAGGCACAGTACTAAGCAGTTTGTATGGGTAGACAATTAAACTTCACAAGAATCCTTTGAGATAACTATTAGTATTGTCATTTAACAGTGGAGAACACTGAGCCTCAAAAAGTTCAGCAACTCACTGAAGATCATGTAACTTGCAAGACACAAGATCAGGAGTCAAACCCTGGATGTGGATGTGAGTGCATGGGGGAGAGGGAGCAGTGCCTGGGCTCGTAACCACTACACTGTAATTCCTTCCGTTAAGTGACTTGAGTCAAGCTCACACTCACTAACTTGGCTTTCAACTCTCTGACCTTCAGCTTCTTTTAACTTCCAGAAATATCTAACATAAAACCAGTGTAATGGCTCGTATGTCTTATTCATAGTTCTCATATGCATACATTGGATTTTTGGTCTGCACGGTCCTATTTACATTATTTTCTTTAACCCCACCATGCTTCCCCTCCTCCCCACCAAACCGAAAGTCTTCAGTATAAAACATCTGGTTGTCTTTCAACACTTACTCAAGCACTATAGAGTCTACCTCACACAAGAGTGACTGTTGTCCTTTGCTACCAGTTATACTTATTTTAAATACATCTGTAATTACAACGTATTCAGTTACTTATATTTCACATATCATATTTTGGGTGGTTTTTTGAACATTGATGTTTATGTATTATCTCCTCTACTAGACTATATGCATGTTTTAGAGTTATATTAAATAGCTGTAAAATAATTGAAATGGGTCAGATATATTTTCTGATTATTATTTTAAAAAGTCTAAAAATTCAATTGAAGAAAGGGAAAGAAACAGTAGCTTTCCCCCAAACCCCACATGATCTCAGATTATGTCACAGTTTCTGGTTTTTGTTTATTTATTATTATTATTTTGTTTATTTAATAATAATAATTATTATTAAAAGACTTTTTTTAAGTCTTTAGAATATCCTTTATTTATTATTATTATTTTTTAACATCTTTATTGGAATATAATTGCTTTACAATGGTGTATTAGTTTCTGCTTTATAACAAAGTGAATCAGCTATACATATACATATATCCCCATATCTCCTCCCTCTTGCGTCTCCCTCCCACCCTCCCTATCCCATCCCTCTATGTGGTCACAAAACACCAAGCTGATCTCCCTGTGCTATGCGGCTGCTTCCCACTAGCTATCTATTTTACATTTGGAAGTATGTATAAGTCCATGCCACTCATCCCAGCTTACCCTTCCCCCTCCCTGTGTCCTCAAGTCCATTCTCTACGTTGGCGTCTTTATTCCTGTCCTGCCCCTAGGTTCTTCATAACCATTTTTTTTTTTAGATTCCATATATATATATGTTAGCATACGGTATTTGTTTTTCTCTTCCTGACTTACTTCACTCTGTATGACAGACTCTAAGTCCATCCACCTCACTACAAATAACTCAATTTCGTTTCCTTTTATGGCTGAGTAATATTCCATTGTATATATGTGCCACATCTTCTTTATCCATCCATCTGTTGATGGATACTTAGGTTGCTAGGCTATTGTAAATAGAGCTGCAATGAACATTGTGGTACATGATTCTTTTTGAATTATGGTTTTCTCAGGGTATATGTCCAGTAGTGGGATTGCTGGGTTGTATGGTAGTTCTATTTTTAGTTTTTTAAGTAACCTCCATATTGTTTTCCATAGTGGCTGTATCATTTACATTCCCACCAATAGTGCAAGAAGTTTCCCTTTTCTCCACACTCTCTCCAGCATTTATTGTTTGCAGATGTTTTGATGATGGCCATTCTGACTGGTGTGAGGTGATACCTCATTGTAGTTTTGATTTGCGTTTCTCTAATGATTAGTGATGTTGAGCATCCTTTCATGTGTTTGTTGGCAATCTGTATATCTTCTTTGGAGAAATGTCTGTTTAGGTCTTCTGCCCATTTTTGGATTGGTTTGCTTGTTTTTTGGATATTGAGCTGCATGAGCTGCTTGTAAATTTTGGAGATTAATCCTTGGTGAGTTGCTTCATTTGCAAATATTTTCTCCCATTCTGAGGGTTGCCTTTTTGTCTTGTTTATGGTTTCACTTGCTGTGCAAAAGCTTTTAAGTTTCATTAGGTCCCATTTGTTTATTTTTGTTCTTATTTCCGTCTCCCTACGAGGTGGGTCAAAAAGGATCTTGCTGTGATTTATGTCATAGATGATACAAACGGATGGAGAGACATAATATGTTCTTGGATTGAAAGAGTCAACATTGTGAAAATGACCATACTACTCAAAGCAATCTACAGATTCAATGCAATCCCTATCAAACTACCAATGGCATTTTTCACAGAACTAGAACAAAAAATTTCACAATTTATATGGAGACACAAAGGACCCCGTATAGCCAAAGCAATCTTGAGAAAGAAAAATGGAGCTGGAGGAATCAGGCTCCCAGACTTCAGACTATACTACAAAAGCTACAGTAATCAAGACAGTGTGGTACTGGCACAAAAACAGAAATATAGATCAATGGAACATGATAGAAAGCCCAGAGATAAACCCACGCACCTATGGTCACGTTATTTTTGATAAAGGAAGCAAGAATATACAGTGGAGAAAAGACAGCCTCTTCAGTAAGAGGTGCTGGGAAAACTGGACAGCTACATGTAAAAGAATGAAATTAGAACACTCCCTAACACCATACACAAAAATAAACTCAAAATCGATAAAAGACCTAAATGTAAGGCCAGACACTGTAAAACTCTTAGAGGAAAACATAGTTTCTGGTTTTTAGCTACTACTGAATCTCAAGTACTGCTACCACAAGAATGGAGAGTTTCCTAGTAATTCTGACTTGGAATAAACAGGAAGTACAGTACCAGAAATCTGGCTTGAAAATCTGGTCTCGTGAAACCTCTTGTCCCATCGCTTTAGCTTTTTTGTACCTCTTGCTAAATCATTTCAAGTGTGGTCACCATTTCCTATTACCTAACTAGTTGGAACTCTAGAATATTAGTTCTAAAACCACATACAGAATGGATGGAAACCAAATGTTACAAGACTAAAAGCTACTAAAACAAAACCTCCTTGACAAATAGAGCTGTCAGATTTGTGGAATGATGTCATTGCAGGGATACATACACACAGCAAGATGATGATGAAGCACCAAGCTAAAATGATTCAGGACGGTAGTTCCCTCCTTTAGTGACTCCAAATGCAAGTTGCTCTTGCCCTTGGAAGAGTGGTCTAGTTGGAGGATACAGATATGGCAAAATAAATTTTGATTCAGTTTTTCCCAGCTAAGCTTGAGGCTAGTCAAACTAAACCCTCATTATCAAAGGCTCTTTGAAAATTCATATTGTTTGCTGGTTTTATGAGGGCCACAAATTTCCTCAAATTAAATTCAAAATGATAGCAAGAGCTACTAAGCTTGTGAAAGTCTAAATTTGCTGATACTTACCAGTGTTTTTAATACCAAGCCAAGCATTTGTCCTGTATCTACTAGGTGCATTCTTGAATGGAGTTTCTTAGCTCTTCTCCCACTTTTGATGTAGAATAAGCAAAATGGACAACTTCTGCATTTTACGGTTTGTATGGCAACACAGGCACCTTGTAGATTTCAGTAAATGTTTGTTAGTGCTGCCATTTTAAGAAGCATACTGTCTGTAACACTGATCTGTGGAAGAACACATTGTCAGAGGGGACTGGGAGCAATCCCTCTTCCTATACATGGGGTTCAAGCGATTCTATTCTAGTGTTTAGCTAATTCAGATGTTGTGTCCCATTCTAGTTGCTTTTTCCTGGGTTCTGAATTTTTCTGCATGCTTTTTTCCTTTTTGATATTCTATCAAAGGTCCTAGGTTGGAAGGAATAATGTGAAAAGAAAGGTACAAATAAAGGGTTTGGAAGGTTTTGGAGGATGGAAAGATGAACTTTTGGTGGAGATGGAGGTTAGAGAACCCTCTATAAATGAATCAAACATAGGAGGAAAAATATGTGGGCTGATAGTGTACTCTGAAGTTATAGGTCAGTATTTGATAAAACTAGATATTTTGTAAACTGAAAGGATAATCAGCATAATACCTTCTAGGAAGATATTTCAGGGCAAATTTAAGCACATAAATCTACACACCTCACAAAACTGCTTTAGGTATTAGCCATTGGTCAATAGAACATGTTTTCTGTCATCTACCAGCTTAAAAATAATGCTGTCCTTGGGAGCATACTCTGAAAAGGATTGAAAGCAAAAAACAAAAACAAAGAAACAGAATAACAAAACAAAAACAAAAAACCCCTTCAACAACTCTTCAAACTCCATAAGTCTACAGTACACTGACTAAGAAAACCTGCAAAATGCCTATCTTGTGTGTATTTTTTGCCACAAATCTAAGTTGATATTATTCTAGACAGTTCAAAGGATCATAAAATTTAGTCTCTGATAGTTTTTTTAAATTTTTAAATTTTATTTTATTATACAGCAGATTTAACTTAAACTCAGGTGAAATAAATGTCTTACAAATGAGGTACATGCAGAACTCCCTTTAAATACTTAGAGACACAATAGCTTACTAGTTAAAATACAGTGACCGTCGAAAATAAAGGCATTGTGTAAGTGTTTCCAAAGATTGACATCTTCTAATTTAAAAGGTTTTCTAGTTACAGTCACCTAGCTGTCCTTAGCTCCCTCAAGGCTAGGGGATGCAGCTCTGTTAGGGGAAAGTGACCACCAGGGTTTATCATAGTGACCTCAAGCACTGCAAAGAGTAAGAGAGGACAAAGTTTGGGGACAAAGTTTGTTCAAGAGAGATGACTAAACCAGCTATATTCATGATTAAATTAGAGGGGCAGTACTGTGGTCCAGAACAGAAGACTGAGCAAAAGGTTGAGAATCCAGGAGGTTAGATATGGAACAGAAGGTGGGGTCAAGTTGAGGAGTTCAGTGTAAGTCTGTGGACTTAGCCGACAAGTCTGAGGTTGTTTCTATTGGGTACCGACCACATGGCTTCTTCTTGGATTGGTCTCGTTTACAGACATGGGGCATGGGTTCCTTCATTTACAGCTCTTTAAAATTTTTTTCTTTACTGAGGTATAGTTGATGTATAGTATATAAGTTTTAGGTGTATAACATAGTGATTCACAATTTTTAAATGTTATACTCCACTTATAATTATTATAAAAATTGGCTATATTCCCTGTGCTGTACAATATATCCTTATAGCTTATTTATTTTATACCTAGTAGTTTGTACCTCTCAATCTCCTACTCCTATCCTGCCCCTCCCCCCTTCCCTTTACCCACTGATAATCACTAGTTTGTTCTCTATATCTGTGAGTCTGTTTCTTTTTTGTTATATTTATTAGTTTGTTTGATTTTTTTTAGATTCCACATATAAGTGATATCCTACAGTATTTATCTTTCTCCATCTGACTTATTTCACCAAGCATAATACCCTCCAAGTCTATCCATGTTATTGCAAATGGCAAAATTTAATTCTTTTTTATGGCTGAGTAGTATTCCACTGTGTATATATACCATATCTTCTTTATGCATTCATCACTTGATGGACACTTAGGTTGCCTCCATATCTTGGCTGTTGTAAATAATGCTGCTGTGAACAGTGGGGTGCATGTGTCTTTTCTAATTAGTGTTTTCGTTTTCTTTGTATATACACCCAGGAGAGGACATACACCCATTTTAAGTGTGCAGTTCAGTGAGTTCTGACAAATGTCTATGGCCATGTAACCACTGCCACAGTCAAGGTGGAGGACATTTCCATAACCCCCAAATTCCCGTATGATCCTTTTCAACATTCTTCTTCCTCACCTGCTCTGCCCCTGGCAAGCACCGATCTGCTTTCTGTTGTCATAGATTTGCTTTGTCTTTCTAGAATTTCATGTAAATGGAATCATACAATGTGTACTCTTTTGTGAATGCTTATATCACTCAGCATCATGGTTTTAAAATTCATTCAATTGTTGTGTGTTTCAGCAGTTCTTTCCTTTCCGTTACTGATTAGTATTCAATTGTATGAATATACAACAATTTGTTTATTCATTCACCTATTCACATTTGAGTTGTTTAAAGTTTTAGGGGACTATGAACAAAGCTACTCTGAACATTTGTGTTAAAGTCTTTGTGTGGACATACGTTTTCATTTTTCTTAAGTAATTACCTAGGAGTTGATTTGTTGGGCATATGATAAGTGTATATTTAACTTTATAAGAAACTGACACACTGTTTTCCAAAGTAGTTGTGCATTTTACATTCCCATTAGCAATGTATGAGAGTCCCAGTTTTTCTTGGTATTATAAATCTTTTAAAATTTTAGTCAGTCTAGTGATTGTGTAATGATATCTCATGGTGATTTATTCTGCACTTCTCTGACGTCTAATCATTTTGAGCATCTTTTCATGTGCTTATTGGCTCTTATTACCTTTTTAAAGTGGTCTATTCTAATCCTTTGTCCATTTAAAATATATTTAAGTGGACAAAATATTTAATTATCTTATTATAAGTTACAAGAGTTATTTATATGTCAGCAATACATAATATGTTTCTAATTTAAAAGTGCTGTTTTGGGCTTCCCTGGTGGCACAGTGGTTGAGAGTCCGCCTGCCGATGCAGGGGACACGGGTTCGTGCCCTGGTCCGGGAAGATCCCACATGCCGCAGAGCGGCTAGGCCCGTGAGCCATGGCCGCTGAGCCTGTGCGTCTGGAGCCTGTGCTCCGCAACGGGAGAGTCCACAACAGTGAGAGGCCCATGTACCGCAAAACAAACAAACAAACCAAAAAAAAAAAGTGCGGTTTTTCTGTTCAATTAAGATTGACAAACCCCTGATTTAGTTCAACAGTTCCTATACTTTTGTTTATATCAAAGTCAAGTGCAGCAGTTAGCCAGGTGGAAAATCATGTCATGAGGCAAGAAACTGCTGTAAACTGCTTCTTGATAATTGTTTATTCCTTTTTCAGAAGATTTGAACCTGTCATAAATATTGTGTAGTAGAATTATAAAAGAAACATATCAATGAGTAACTTACACAAGCCAACCCTCCCACATGCTTTGAACAATTCAATAAACAATCTTGTATAACAAATAAAGGGAACTGGATTGATTGTAGAATGCTAGATAGCACATAAATTCCTGTAGTTAAATTGGTGAGCAGTGTAATAATACTGAAGTGTATGTAAAAATAAGGACACATAAGGCCTGGAGTAAGAATAATCTCTCCCAGTCCTTTCAGAGAGCAAGCATAAGCCACTGTGATGCTTCAGAATCTCATTACCAATGTTGAGATACAGTGAATTCTTCTACTCATAGTAGCTATGTTCTGTAAAGTTTCCAAGCATTGAATTAACTCCTAAGGGTCCATATATCTCTCACAGTATATAATTTTTTTTCTTTTGAATTTTATATTTTTTATACAGCAGGTTCTTATTAGTTATCTATTTTACACATATTAGTGTATATATGTCAATCCCAATCTCCAAATTCATCCCAACACCATCACCCACACATCCCCCCATCCCCCCGCTTTCCCCCCTTGGTGTCCATACATTTGTTCTCTACATCTGTGTCTCTATTTTTGCCTTGCAACCGGTTCATATGTGCCATTTTTCTGGATGCCACTTATATGTGTTAATATATGATATTTGTATTTCTCTTTCTGACTTACTCCACTCAATTTGACAGTCTCTAGGTCCATCCACATCTCTACAAATGACCCAGTTTTGTTCCTTTCTGTGGCTGAGTAATATTCCATTGTTCATAAGTACCACATCTTCTTTATTCATTCGTCTGTCGATGGGCATTTAGGTTGCTTCCATGACCTGGCTATTGTAAATAGAGCTGCAATGAACATTGGGGTGCAAGTGTCTTTTTGAATTATGGTTTTCTCTGGGTATATGCCCAGTAGTGGGATTGCTGGGTCATATGGTAATTCTATTTTTAGTATTTTAAGGAACCTCCATACTGTTCTCCATAGTGGCTGTATCAATTTACATTCCCACCAACAGTGCAAGAGGGCTCCCTTTTCTCCACACCCTCTCCAGCATTTATTGTTTGTAGATTTTTTGCTGATGGCCATTCTGACCAGTGTGAGGTGATACCTCATTGTAGTTTTGATTTGCATTTCTCTAATAATTAGTGATGTTGAGCAGCTTTTCATGTGCCTCTTGGCTATCTGTATATCTTTGTAGAAATATCTATTTAGGTCTTCTGCCCATTTTTGGATTGGGTTGTTTTTTTTTTTAATATTGAGCTGCATGAGCTGTTTATATGTTTTGGAGATTAATCCTTTGTTGATTCATTTGCAAATATTCTCTCCCATTCTGAGGGTTGTCTTTTCATCTTGTTTATGGTTTCCTTTGTTATGCAAAAGCTTTTAAGTTTCATTAGGTCCCATTTGCTTATTTTTATTTCCATTACTCTAGGAGGTGGGTCCAAAAAGATCTTGCTGTGATTTATGTCATAGAGTGTTCTTCCTATGTTTTCCTCTAAGAGTTTTATAGTGTCCGGTCTTACATTTAGGTCTTTAATCCATTTTGAGTTTATTTTTGTGTGTGGTGTTAGGGAGTGTTCTAATTTCATTCTTTTACAGGTAGCTGTCCAGTTTTCCCAGCACCACTTATTGAAGAGGCTGTCTTTTCTCCATTGTATATCCTTGCCTCTTTGTCATCGATTAGTTGACCATAGGCGTATGGGTTTATCTCTGGGCTTTGTATCCTGTTCCATTGATCTATATTTCTGTTTTTGTGCCAGTACCACATTGTCTTGATTACTGTAGCTTTGTAGTATAGTCTGAAGTCACGGAATCTGATTGCTCCAGCTCCGTTTTTTTCCCTCAAGACTGCTTTGGCTATTCGGGGTCTTTTGTGTCTCCATACAAATTTTAAGATTTTTTGTTGTAGTTCTGTGAAAAATGCCACTGGTAATTTGATAGGGATTGCATTGAATCTGTAGATTGCTTTGGGTAGTATAGTCATTTTCACAATATTGATTCTACTAATCCAAGAACATGGTATATCTCTCCATCTGTTTGTGTCATCTTTAATTTCTTTCATCAGTGTCTTATAGTTTTCTGAGTACAGGTTTTTACCTCCTTAGGTAGGTTTATTCCCGGTATTTTATTCTTTTTGTTGCAGTGGTGAATGGGATTGTTTCCTTAACTTCTCTCTCTGATCTTTCGTTGTTAGTGTATAGGAATGCAAGAGATTTCTGTGCATTAATTTTGTATCCTGCAACTTTACCAAATTCATTGATTAGCTCTAGTAGTTTTCTGGTGGCATCTTCAGGATTCTCTATGTATAGTATCATGTCATCTGCAACCAGGGACCGTTTTACTTCTTCTTTCCCAATTTGTATTCCATTTGTTTCTTTTTTTTCTCTTATTGCCGTGGCTAGGACTTCCAAAACTATGTTGAATAATAGTGGCAAGAGTGGAATTCTTGTCTTGTTCCTGATCTTCGAGGAAATGCTTTCAGTTTTTTACCATTGAGAGTGATGTTTGCTATAGGTTTGTCGTATATGGCCTTTATCATGTTGAGGTAGGTTCCCTCTATGCCCACTTTGTGGAGAGTTTTTATCAAAAATGGGTGTTGAATTTTGTCAAAAGATTTTTCTGCATCTGTTGAGATGACCATGTGGTTTTTATTCTTCAGTTTGTTAATATGGTGTATCACATCAGTTGATTTGCGTATATTGAAGAATCCTTGCATCCCTGGGATAAAACCCACTTGATCATGGTGTATGATCCTTTTTACGTGTTGTTGGATTGTCTTTGCTAGTATTTTGTTGAGGATTTTTGCATCTAATTCATCAGTGATATTGGTCTGTAATTTTCTTTTTTTGTAGTATCTTTGTCTGGTTTTAGTATCAGGGTGATGGTGGCCTTGTAGAATGAGTTTGTGAGTGTTCCTTCCTCTGCAATTTTTTGGAAGAATTTTGAGAGTGGGTGTTGCCTCTTCTCTAAATATTTGATAGAATTCACCCGTGAAGCCATCTGACCCTGGACTTTTGTTTGTTGGAAGATTTTTGTTTTAAGTTTTTTAAATTAATTAATTAATTAAAATTTGGCTGCATTTGGGTCTTCATTGCTGTGTGTGGGCTTTCTTTAGTTGTGGTGAGCAGGGTGTACTCTTCGTTGCGGTGCACAGGCTTCTCATTGTGGTGGCTTCTCTTTTTGCAGAGCATCGGTTCTAGGTGTGCAGGCTTCAATAGTTGTGGCAGGAGTTGTGGCTCGCTAACCCTAGTGTGCAGGCTCAGTAGTTGTGGCGCAGAGGCTTAGTTGCTCCACGGCATGTGGGATCTTCCCAGACCAGCGGTCAAACCTGAGTCCTCTGCATTGGCAGGCTGATTCATAACCACTGTGCCACCAGGGCAGCCCTCTTGAAACATTTTTAATCACAGTTTCAATTTCATTGGTTGTTATTGGTCTGTTCATATTTTCTATTTCTTCCTGGTTCAGTCTTGGAAGGTTATACCTTTCTAAGAATTTGTCCATTTTTTCCAGGTTGTCCATTTTATTGGCATAGAGTGCTTGTAGTAGTCTCTTAGGATGCTTTGTATTTCTGCAGTGTCCATTGTAACTTCTCCTTTTTCATTTCTAATTTTATTGATTTGAGTCCTCTCCCTCTTTTTCTTGGTGAGTCTGGCTAAAGTTTTATCAGTTTTGTTTATCTTCTCTAAGAACCAGCTTTTAGTTTTATTGATCTTTGCTATTGTTTTCTTTGTTTCTATTTCATTTATTTCTGCTCTGATCTTTACGATTTCTTTCCTTCTACTAACTTTGGGTTTTGTTTGTTCTTCTCTTGGTAGTTCCTTTAGGTGTAAGGTTAGATTGTTTATTTGAGATTTTTCTTGTTTCCTGAGGTAAGATTGTATAGCTATAAACTTAGAACTGCTTTTGCTGCATCTCATAGGTTTTGGATCATCATGTTTTTGTTGTTATTTGTCTCTAGGTATTTTTTGATTTCCTCTTTGATTTCTTCAGTGATCTGTTGGTTATTTTGTAATAATGTATTGTTTAACGTCCATGTGTTTGTGTTTTTTACGTTTTTTTCCTGTAATTTATTTCTATCCTCATAGAGTTGTGGTCGGAAAAGATGCTTGATCTGATTTCAATTTTCTTTTTTTCTTCTTTGCGGTACGCAGGCCTCTCCCTGTTGTGGCCTCTCCCATTGTGGAGCACAGGCTCCGGACGTGCAGGCTCAGTGGCCATGGCTCACAGGCCCAGCTGCTCCGCGGCATGTGGGACTTCCTGGACCGGGGCATGAACCCATGTCCCCTGCATTGGCAGGCGGACTCTCAACCACTGCACCACCAGGGAAGCCCTTTTCAATTTTCTTAAACTTTCTGAGGCTTGATTTTTTACCCAAGATGTGATCCATCCTGGAGAATGTTATGTGTGCACTTGAGAAGAAAGTGTAATCTGCGGTTTTTGGACGGAATGCCCTATAAATATCAGTTAAATCTAACTGGCTATTTTGTCATTTAAAGTTTGTGTTTCCTTATTAATTTTCTGTCTGGATAATATGTTCATTCGTGTAAGTGAGGGTTTAAAGTCCCCCACTATTCTTGTGTTCCTGTCAATTTCCTCTTTTATAGCTGTTAACATTTGCCTTATGTATTGAGGTGCTCCTATGTTGGGTTATAAATAACAATTTATAATTGTTATATCTTCTTCTTGTATTGATCCCTTGATCATTATGTAGTGTCCTTCCTTGTGTCTTGTAACATTCCTTATTTTAAAGTCTATATTATCTGATATGAGTATTGCTACTCCAGCTTTCTTTTGATTTCCATTTGCATGGAATATCTTTTTCTATCCCCTCACTTTCAGTCTGTATGTGTCCCTAGGTCTGAAGTGGGTCTCTTGTAGACCGCATATAGATGGGTCTTGTTTTTGTATCCATTCAGCAAGCCTGTGTTTTTTGGTTGGAGCATTTAATCCATTCACTTGTAAGGTAATTATCGATATGTATGTTCCTATTACCATTTCCTTAATTGTTTTAGGTTTGTTTTTGTAGGTCCTTTTCTTCTCTTGTGTTTCCTGCCTAGAGAAGTTCCTTTAGTATTTGTTGTAGAGCTGGTTTGGTGGTGCTGAATTCTCTTAGCTTTTGCTTGTCTGTAAAGCTTTTGATATCTCTGTCGAAACTGAATGAGATCCTTGGTGGGTAGGGTAATCTTGGTTTTAGATTCTTCCCTTTCATCACTTTAAATATATCGTGCCACTCCCTTCTGGCTTGTAGAGTTTCTGCTGAGAAATCAGCTGTTAACCTTATATGAGTTCCCTTGTATGTTATTTGTTGTTTTTCCCTTGTTGCTTTTAATAATTTTTCTTTGTCTATTTTTGTCAATTTTGTTACTATGTGTCTCAGTGTGTTTCTCCTTGGGTTTATCCTGCCTGGGACTCTCTGCACTTCCTGGACTTGGTTGGCTATTTTTTTTTCCCATGTTAGGGACATTTTCAACTATAACCTTTTCAAATATTTTCTCGGGTTCTTTCTCTTTCTCTTCTCCTTCTGGGACCCCTATAATGCGAAAGTTTGTGCATTTAATGTTGTCCCAGAAGTCTCTTCGGCTGCCTTCATTTCTTTTCACTCTTTTTTCTTTATTCTGTTCTGTGGCAGTGAATTCCACCATTCTGTCTTCCAGGTCACTTATCTGTTCTTCTGCCTCAGGTATTCTGCTTTTGATTCCTTCTAGTGTATTTTTCATTTCAGCTATTGTATTGTTCATCTCTGTTTGTTTGTTCTTTAATTCTTCTAGGTCTTTGTTAAACATTTCTTGCATCTTCTTGATCTTTGCCTCCATTCCTTTTTTGAGGTCCTTCATCATCTTTACTATCATTATTCTGAATTCTTTTTCTGGAAGGTTGCCTATCTACACTTCATTTAATTGTTTTTCTGAGGTTTTTTCTTGTTCCTTCATCTGGTACATAGTCCTCTGCCTTTACATTTTGGCTTTCATTCTGTGAATGTGGTTTTCATTCCACAGGCTGCAGGATTGTAGTTCTTCTTGCTTCTGCTGTCTGCCCTCTGGTGGATGAGGCTAACTAAGAGACTTGTGCAAGCTTTCTGGTGGGAGAGACTGGTCACATAGTGTATAATCTTTAATCCTAAAAGCAACACACTCTAGTATGTTCTATTATCTTTATCTCACAAAAGAGAAAATAAGGTTGAGAAATGTTAAGTGACTTGCCTGGGCCTGCCCCACTAACCGGTGCCAGAGTTGGGGTACAAATCCATCCACCTGGCCACAGAGCTGGGGCCTCACCTCACCACTGTTCCTACCATCTCCATCCTCTGATCGCCTCTGTGTTAGAGTGAAACAGGAAAGCAGAGCACCACCTTGTTTGACCTCAGCTGGGAACCAGTGCTTTGGACAACTCAAATTTTTTTCTACTCTGAGCATGTTCATGAATTGTCACAAAAGTGATTTTTTTAGTGATATTGATTTGGGGGTTATAAATACATTTTAGAAAGTAGGTGAATTCACTATTATTGGACCTGCGAATAGTGAGGATTGACTATATGAGAATATAAATGCACACAGTCACACACAATCATATGCAGTTTTGGGAGGGGCAGAGTGGGGGGAAGGAGGGTATCAGTATGCTACCAGACATAGTCTCTGAACTTTTTTCACCCTGTCCTAAATTGGATGCCGGTGAGATTCTTTGATCATTTTTAGATCTCTGGCTTATGTTCTGATTGTGTCTATATGGCTGGTTGACTTTTTGTGGATCAAAATGAAGCAATCATTGGATAGTAGAGCAACAAAATTTGGGTCATTTAAACATCTAATCATTTACTTGTCCGTAGTATAGCCTCACATCTCAAATAAAGCAAATGTTGGTAGATTTGGTAAGTCATATTGATATAATTTGAATCATAAAGCACAGGAGAGTTTCACTAGCTATTATATCTTTGCTTTTCTCATTTCTGCATTTGAGGTCATCAAAGGTCTGTATAAGAAGATTCCAGTTATTTTCATAGTTCGGTTTGAGAAATGAGGTAATGACATTTGGCAGAAACATTAAAGCTATACTAACTTCATACAAGTGCTAACATTCAGAATATTATTCCAGACAACTTGGACATAGGAAGCAATTGGAAAAACTCAACAAACCACTAAATTGGAGTAGGTGAAATTTCTCAAAGTGGAAAATCATTTAGGTATAAAATCTATTATCTTAGGTTGTTCCCCTCATTCTTGCACCCCTCTCTTAATACTTTGGAAAAGAGAATTATTTCAGAGTTAGCTTTTTTCACTAAGTTTTGATTTTTTTCTAGAATATACTGGCTAATTTTTTTTCTAATCTGAATATTTTGACATTTTAGAGTAATTTTATGATAAATTTTACTTTATCTTAATGTAGTGTTTATTATATTTTGAGTAAGAATTAATTTTATCTGCTAATAAATGTATATTTTAAAATAGATTTATGTTTGCAATTCATGTTTTATAATAAGCTTATAGTTTTTTGGTTTGAAATGTATTGAACATTTAATTTCTGGTTTGTTTATGAAATCTGTGTAGTTTAAAATCAAATGCAAGTATTTAAAAAATACCAGAGTTGTTATTTTGCTTATTGTACTGCGTCTTGATATTGTACTGCAATATCCATTTGAATAGGAATACTTAGCTAGGACTACTGACCACTGCCAACTCTGGAACTTTTGTTCACTATTTAAATAAAAATTGTTCTATTAAGGACTTTGAAGATACTTCTGCACAATTTTATTAAAAAATAATATGTGTTTGGGAAATATAATGAATCAATTATTGAATGAATGAATGAATAAGTGACTGTTGGCTTGTTATTTTAAAAACAGAAATATTTCCATGTCAATGTATAAATCTTAGGAAATAGAAATGACAATTTTTTTTTACCTGAAGCTTGACTATTTAATAATTTAATTTGATTTAATAGGCATTTATTTAGTATTTAAATAGACATTTGTAGGCATTAGAGATCTGAACATTAATAATGCATTTTCTTTGTCTGTTAGTGGTTTATAGCCCAGTAGGAGGATTGTACAAACCACACTGTACAGTGAGGCAAGTGCACTATTGGTGTCACAAGGAAATATATCTGTTATGAGCTGTGGTAGCAGCTAAAAATATAAGTAAAGTTTCACAAAGGAGAACTTAAAATTCATGAGGCATAGAATGGGGAAATGGTATGTATGGGGGGAAAAGGCAATTTAGACAAGGGAAACAACATTTGAAAACAACACAAAAGCATAAAATATGTGTGTTTGGGATTATGGCATTACAATCCCAAATAGTACATGAGTAGGGGTTTGTGGAAGATAAAATTGTGAAAAAAATAAGTTGGGATAAAAATGAAAGTGGTTTGACAGCCACATTTAGATTGAATCTAAGGCAACATGAAGACTTAGAGGGTCTTTAAATGATAGTGGACCCAGTCATATTTCTGTTTTTAGGAGACAATTCTAGTGATATTATAAGGGATGGATTAGAAAGAGGAAGGGGCTGGAAACAGGGAGACCAATCAGGAGGCCGTTATATTAGTCTCAGTAAGAGAGGATGAGGACCTCAACTAGGGCTATTGGAGAGGAAATTAGAGAGGAGGGAATAGATTGGAGAGACATTGTTTGGATAGAATTGTCTAGGAACAAGGCCATACAGTGATGAGGGAGCCTAAGGAACCAAGGAATGTTTGGGAAAGCATTCTTGATAGAAGGGAGAGGAAAAAGGGCACTTGACTGAGTAAGGGCAAGAAGAGGAAGGAGTTAAGTCTATTTTTTTATTTGTTTGAGAAAGGAGGAATGATGTTTGTTGTTGCTAAGATTGGGACAAAAAGCCCTTGGAGAGAGAATGATCAGAAGATACAGAGGAAAGAGACATCATGAATCTCTGTTTGGTCATGTGTTAGCTATAGGTTGGTTCAGACCACACAGAAGGAATGTTTCAGTGTATGAGCAACAGTCTAGAATCAATTTTTGATTTGATTATTTGCCACATATACTTCTACTTTATTTTATCATGGATCACCTTGCTATTGACCCTCATTTCTTATTTTCTTCTACCTAGTTCTCTTATCTAGTTCTGGCCTACCCCATGTCTGCACCTATGGCTTCTCTTTTTGAACCCTGATTAATATTCATCTGACTGTAGCTAGCTGAAAGAGAAAAAAGGAATTTACTAGGAGAGTACAGGGGTGTTTTCTAGAACTCAGAGATGAGAAGGGGCTGGATCTAGTTACTAAAAACCCAGGAAGATCCTTACTTATAGACTCTGAATATCTGCAACATTCTTCTTTCCATCTTTGAAGAATGGATTCTCTGCTTTGTTGGAGCAAGGTAGAAGATGCCAACCCATAGTACCCAAGATTCTCTTGTATATGGTCCCGCTACATCAAGAAGGACTAACTTCTTTCTTTCAGCCTCAATCTTAACTAATTGTCATGGATTGGGTCAGGTGCGCAAGCCTGCTCCAACCAACAGTGGTCAATGGAATGGTCCCATTGTACAAGCATGACTCATGGGAGATCACTGTATGGACATGTTAACTGGGGTTGTGAGAGGGATTGCTGTGTTTAGAGTGTAGATGTTGGGCTGACAATAAAACGACTCATTGACAAGCTGGTATGACTCTATACCTCCCATACCTAGCTACTAATTCCCATTTACATAGATTAACCATTAAAATGTTAATAGTTATCTATATAAACACTTGTATATATAATACATAGAATATAATATAATAGGAATATTATATACTCTCTATATAAAGCAGGAGTATTTTTTAATAATAACAAAAGGATTCCATGCCTGTGAAGACCAGGACATCATCCTAGTCTTTCCACTCCAGACTGTACAGGAAATTCCTCATTAAATTACTGAAAACCATTCTCAGACAAAACTTTTTATAATCCTGTCATCAATTAGTCTTCAAACAGCAGGGATCTTCTTCTTTTGTATAAAACCATATGCTTTTACTGGAATAATGAGCTAGAAGTAGAAATTCATTCCAACCTGTGATTCCAGGCTTTCCTATAACTAAAACATTGAAAATAAGCCTTTTATTTGACCACAGGAACCTAAAGTAATACAGACATTTCTTCTAAGAGCTCCTAGCACAGTGTGGTGTGGCTAAGCTGCAAAGTTCAGTTAAATGACTGATGTATTGTTTTAAATTCCCACCTCAGAGTCCACAATAATTAGTGACATTTTATAAAGTATCTTTTCTTACAAAATCTGGTGATCTTTTTTTTTTTTTGTGGTACGCGGGCCTCTCACTGTTGTGGCCTCTCCTGTTGCGGAGCACAGGCTCCGGACACGCAGGCTCAGCGGCCATGGCTCACGGACCCAGCCGCTCCGCAGCATGTGGGATCTTCCCGGACTGGGGCACGAACCTGTGTCCCCTGCATCGGCAGGCGGACTCTCAACCACTGCGCCACTAGGGAAGCCCCTGGTGATCTTTTCTGTCACTTCCTACTAGACTGTAGACTCAAAATCAGTAGGCTTTTGTTCATTATTGTAAACCCCATCCTTTGAACAGTGCCCGACCTGTAGCAGGTGTTTGATGTTCCTAAAAAATAGAAGGAAAGTTTATGGGAATAAAAGTATCATTATAAGTAATATCATTATAAAATAGATATTAAAATCTTTAGTTCGTTTCTAAAACATCAGTATGGTATTTGTTTCTGATTTTGTTTGGACCTGTGGTCTTGGTCCTTCATTCCACCCCAGGCAGGAGAAGGTCATGTCAAAGAGAAATCATTATAATAATTCCCAAGCCCAGCAGTGGGACCTTAGAGGTAGGAGTAAATGGTTACTAAACAGGGAGCAGAGATTACTCCCTTACTTATTTTTTATTTCTTTTTCTGAGGGTAAACTTTGGGGCCAGGAATGTCTTTGCATGAGAAAGGCCTTCATCTTCGGAGAGCTGAAGGACTTCAGGTTGAGGACTTAGGGAAAGGATCAGGATGGGGCTGATATATAATAGAGCATCTTCTACTTTGAAGACCCTCCATAGATATTTGCTGCTTTAAATAAATATGTCTCCTAAGGCCTGGATTTGCCCTAGGTTGTAAGAGAGTGTAGGAGAGTTAGCCTTGAGATTTCTATACAGTCCAGCCTATCTCACCAGCACTGAAAATCAAATAGGCATTTGTAACTACTTTAATATAAAGAATGCCTGTTTAATTGATTAGAACTCTGGTATCTTTCTGTCCGCTTGTAAAGAATGCACAAGGAGAAAATAGTTCTGACTTCTATTGTACTCTTCTTGACTTATGATTGGGTCTATTGCTAGATGTTTGGGGGATGCTAGGGCAGGAGGGGTGGGTAAAAGCAGATACCTTTTGAATCTGCTCATCTGATGTCTGTTAGGTCTCAACAGGACCCATTGAATTGAAACTGAGACTTGAATTTCAGAACTTAATGCAGTTCCTCATGACCCCCAAATCTGGCTCACATATCAGATGTTTATAGGTACTATGGACTCCAAACTCTCATACTTCCCAAATACAGTCTCTTTCAACTCATAAAAAGCCAAGTGACTGGGAGTGGGAGGAAACCTCAGGGACAACCCAAGCTTGGGGAAGGAAGCACTACTGCGTCATCAAGTCAGGGACACATTAGGGGAGACCACAGACCATTAAGTCAACTATTACAGTTAACTTCTATTTATATCAAATGTAAGTAAACAATAGTGTGATGACGATGTTTGGGAAATGACTTGGCAATCTCCCTGAAAAATACGTTGGTAAATCCAATCTGCCTTTAAAATGGGGGGACCAGCACCACATTATGGCGCCTCTTCCTTTTGTGACAAGCAAAGCCTCAGAATATAGAAAAATGACAATATTATTAAATTAAAAGTGAATGTATAGGTCAACAGATATTTATACCTAAAAAAAGCACAGGAGAAAATCAATCTATAGTCATATTTTTAAATCCCTTATATATGATGTATTTGCTGTTTGCTGACTGAGTTGATCCCCCACTTCCACCCTCCCATCCCAACATGGGAGTTGAGAGGGTACAAAAGATGAACCACTTGAAGGGAGATGTGCTCTGATTCATCAGCAAAACCACAGATGCTTTAGTTTGAAAAAAGTACTTTTCATATGGCAGAAACTTTTTGTGCTGTGATTCTGGATTTGCCTTTTAATACACCGTCCATGGATGCCTAGTGGCGTGACTAGTGACAGAAGGTGTCAGAACTATCTTCTTGACCTGCAGAGGTAGCTCCCTTCCCCAACCCCGGTCAGGAACACAAATCATTTGTGGGCAATCTCCTTCCTAGGAGAAACCCTGGGGGCTGACTGAATCCTAAAAGGCGTGGAGACATGGATCACATTGCTCTTGGCATTTTGGGTTTTTTTCCTCAGACAGAGAAAAACACATCCAATTTCTGAGGGACTGAGTGACAGTGAGAAACAGGCAGTGGAAATCTGGCTCTGCAGCTACGTACTGTGCTATGCATGCTGTGGGTGAAGGTTGCTTTGGCCATTTACAGGGACAATTGAATTTAGAGGAAAAAAGTTTATTTCAAATCTTACATTTGTCTCTGTTAAATCATTAACTTAAAAGCAGATGCCGTTGCATACTTTCCTTGAATTTCAAGAATACAACCAACAAGTCAGAACAATTGGAGCTGGGATTATGTAACATTCATTCGCTCATCTATTTACTCAACAAATATTAAATGTTTTCTGTGTGAGAATGAAGGACCCTGGCTTGGACAGAAATGGTTACAAAACACCATACAGATGATTGCTAGGAGATACTTAGTAAAGAGATGAAAGGCAGAGAAAGCAAGGAACTCCAGGCAGAGGACCTGGTGAAGAATCTAAATGGGAAAGGGCATGGGGAATGGAAGAACTAAAGACCAGAAATAATTGGAGAAGCAAAAGCAGAGAGGCAGGTGAGATGGATAGATCATGCAGCACACTACTGCTCATTTAAGGATTTTGGTTTCTTATTTGAAGGACAATGTGAAATCATGGGAGGATTTTTTGTTTGTTTTAACTTTTTTATTTTATATTATAGTTGATTAACAATGTTGTGTTAGTTTCAGGTGTACAGCAAAGTGATTCAGTTATACATATACATGTATCTATTCTTTTTCAAATTCTTTTCCCATTTAGGTTGTTACACAATATTAAGCAGAGTTCCCTGTGCTATTCAGTAGGTCCTTGTTGGTTATCCATTTCAAATATAGCAGTGTGTATACGTCAATCCCAAACTCCCTAACTATCCCTTCCCCCTACCTTACCCCCCCACCCCCCCACCCCCCGTAACCACAAGTTCATTCTCCAAGTCTGTGAGTCTGTTTCTGTAAATAAGTTCATTTGTTGTCTGTTTGCAGGATAATTGTTTAAAAAGGTAAAACTATGATTTTCATACAAATATAAAATAAACACATGTCAAAGGTATTATTTAGCTCACTAATTAATGAAGAAATCTGTAAGATGTTCCATCTGGTTCAAAGGAAAGAATCCAGTGTATATACACAACATAGGCTATCAGGAATGCTGAAATGAAATGCCCCATTATAGGCATTAAGGAGTCATTATCACACTTAATTAACTTATACATTTTGGAACTCTTCAAGGCTCTGTCCTGAGCCATTTTCATCTCTATGTCTACAATCTTGCCTTGCTTGATCTCATTTACTTCCATAACCTTTATGTGCCATTTATCTGCTGGACACTAACAAATTCATGCCACCTACTTGTTATTTCCACTGGCTTGTCTTCTAGGTTCCTGAAAACTAAGATATAGCGAACAGGACTTGTGATCATTTCTCCCTCCATATTCCCAGTGGCTCTTCTCCCAGATCTCCCTATCTCAGCCCATGACACTCTGATATACCAGGTTGGTCATGCCAGAAAGAGGAAGCCCTCTCTCATGCCCATCTCTCCCTCTCCTCTATATCAGGTCTATCACGTATATACATTTCTTTCCATACCCACTACCACTGTTCTGGTTCACAACTCCACTATCTCTTCAGTTCAGTGCATTCTTTTTCTTCTCTTTTTTAAAAAACATCTTTATTGAGATATGACACCCATACCATTAAATTCATGCCTTTAAAGTTGTACAATCCAGTGGTTTGTATTATATTCACAGCATTGTGCAGTCATAACCAAAATCTCAGTTTAGAACATTTCATCACCTAAAAGGAAATGCTGAATGCATTAGCAGTCACTCCCCATATCCCTTCCTACCCCTTCCCATCCCCAAGCAACCCCTCAACTACCTTCTGTTTTTGTGCTTTTGCCTATCCTGGACATTTTATGTAAATGGAACCCTAGAATATGTAGTCATTTGTGACTGAATTTTTTCACTTAGTATAAGGTTTTAAGGTTCATTCATGTTCTACAATGTATCAGTACTTCATCACTTTGTATGGCTGAATAATATTCCATTGTATGGGTAAAACACATTTTGCTTATTCATTCATCATTTGATGGACATTTGGGCTATTTCCACTTTTTGACTCTTATGAATAGCGCTGCTATGAATATTTGTGTGCACATCTTTGCATGAACATTTATTTTCATTTCTCTTGGATATATATTTTAGAGAGGAGTTGTTGAGTCATATGGTAATTCTATGTTTAACATTTTTGAGAAACTGCCAAATTCTGTTCCAGAATGGCCACACTAGCTTTACATTCCTAGCAGCAATGAATGAAACTTCCAATTTATGTTTTTACCAAGCCTTGCTAATTTATTTTTTATAACTGTTGAAGGCTAGTGAAGATGAATTGTAAAGATAAAATCTCATTGTTGTCTTGATTTACATTTCCCTAATGATTAATGATGGGGACTGGGCATCTTTTCATGTGCTTAATTACTATTTGCATATCTTTTTTGGAGAAATGTCTATTTTTAATTGGATTATTAGATTTAAAAAAAATTATCCAGTTGTAAGTGTTCTTACTATTAGTTTTTATTATTATTATTATTGAGATGTAAGGGTTGTTTATATATCATGGATACAAGTTCCTTATCAGATGAATGATCTACAAATATTTTCCCCCATTCTGTGGATTGTCTTTTCACTTTTTGGATGGTATCATTTGCAGCACAGAAATTTTAAAATTTTGACATACTTCAATTTATCTAATTTTCTTTAGTCACTTGTGCTTTTGGTGTTGTATGTAGGACCTAACTCAAGGTCATGAATATTTACTCCATGTTTCCTTCTAAAATTTTTACAGTTTTAGTTCTTACTTTTAGGTCTGTGATCCATTTTGAGTTAATTTTTGTTTTAATTTAAAACAGAGGTCCAATATCTTTCTTTTGCTTGTGGATATTCATTTATCCCAGCCCTATTTGTTGAAAAGATTATTCTTTTCCTATTGAAATAGTCTTGGCATCCTTGTCAAAAATTAACTGACTGTAAATTCATGGATTTGTTTCTGAACTCTCAATTATATTCTATTACTCTATATGTCTATCCTTATGCCAGTACCACACACTGTCTTGATTATTGTAGTTTTGCAGTAAGATTTCAGATTGAGACGTGTACTTCAAATTTACTTTTGTTTTCCAAAATTATTTTGGCTAATTTGTGTCCCTTGAATTTCCATATGAATTTTAGAACAGGTGTGTCAGTTTCTGCAAAAAAGGACAGCAAGGATTTTGATACAGATTGTGTTAATCTGTAGATTGATTTGGGGAATATTGCTGTCTTAACAATATTAAGTTTTCCAGTTAATGAATATGGGGTATATTTTCATTTATTTGGATCTTCTTTAATTTTTCAATAATATTTTGTATATTTTAGTGTATGTCTTGTACTTCCTAAGTTTTGCACTTTACTCCTAAATATTTTATTCTTTTTGATGCTATTATAAGTTTTTCTTTCTTAATTTTAATTTTGGACTGTTTATTAGTAGAAATAAAGTTGATTTTTTTAATATTGATCTTGTATGCTGCAACCTTGCTGAACTCATTTATTAGTTCTAGTGGTTATTTTAGTGCATGTTAGTACTTTTAGGTACAAATTATGGCAACTGCAAATAGAGATAGTTTAACTTCCTCCTTTACCATCTGAATGTATTTCATTTATTTTTGCTGCCTAAGAGTCCTGCTAAAACTTCCTGTACAATTTTGAATAGAAGTGGTGAAAGTTCACACCCTTGTCTTGTTCCTGATCTTAAGGGACAAAGCATTCTGTCTTTTACCTTTAACTATGAAGCTAGATGTTTTTTGTAGATGTTCTTTATTGAGTTGAGGAATTTCCCTTCTACTCCTTGTTTTTTGAGTGTTTTTGTTATTGTGAAAGGGTGTTGGATGTTTTCACACATTTTTCTGTGTCTATTGAGGTGATCATGTTCTTTATTTTATTAATATGGTGTCTTATATTAATAGATGTTTGGATGTTAAACCAACCTTGAATTCTCAAGGTAAATCCCACCTTGTCATGGTGTGTAATCCTTTTTTATATACATTTGTCCCTTGATGATCTGAAGGGGATTGATTCAAGGACACCCTGTGGATACCAAAATCCACAGATGCTCAAGTCCCTTATATGAAGTGGCATAGTATTTGCATATAACCTATGCACATTCTCTTGTATACTTTAAATCATCTCTAGTTTACTTATAATACCTAATACAATGTAAATGCCCTGTAAATAGTGGCCAGTGTAAGGCAAATTCATATTTTTCTTTTTGAAACTTTTTGGAATTTTGTTTTAGAATAGCTTTGATTCATGGATGTGGAACTGTGGATATGGAAGGCTGACTGTATTGCTGGATCCAGTTTGCTAATACTGGTTGAGGATTTTTATATCTATGTTAATAAGAAATGTATTTTCGTTTCTTGTGATGTGTTTGTTTGGTTTTGGTATCATGGTAATACTAGTCTCACAGAGACCTTTCCTTCTCTCTCCTCTTCTCTTTTTATGAGGAGTTTGTGAAGAACTGAGATTAATTCTTCTGTAAATATTTGATAGAATTTACTTGGGAAGCCATCAGGAAACTTTAAAATTACTAATTCATCTTTTTAATTGTTATAGGTTTATTAATTAGCTATTTCTTTTTGAGTCAGATTTGGTAGTTTGTGATTTCCCCCTTTTGTTTAAGTTACCTAATTTGTTGGTATTTGGTTCTTAATAGTGTTCTCATATAATCCTTTTTAAAATTTCTGTTAGGTTTGTAGTTATTCCTTCCCTTTCATTCCTAATTTCAGGAATTTGAGTCTTCTCTTTTATCTTGGTCAGTCTAACTTGCAGTAGCATTTTTACTTGCCTCTTAATTTCTACTCTTATTGCCTTCTAGTCCATTCTTCATGCAGTGTCCAGAAGAGTCTTCTAAAAATGAAAATAAGATCACATCACTTCCTGCTTACAAACATTAACAGTTTTATATTTAATTATGATAAAATAAAAGTCTCTTCTCTAAGCTAACAAAAGTCACAGATAATATGACCCTTGACTTGCTTCTGAACTTTATTTTGTGCCATTTCTGTTCATTAAGTATGCTCCTGCCATACAAGCTGCTTTTCCAGGTTGTAAATATGCTGAGTTCTTCTTCACCTTTGGCCCTGAATTTGTTACTTCTGTCTGAAATTCTCTCTTTCTCTTTATTAAACTGGATAAATTATATTAATAATTTTCATTTTAATTTAACTATCACTTCACATAGAGACTACCAAATCTAAAGTAAATCCTTCTTATTATTCTATCACAACACTTGCACCATTTATAATGATACACTGTGGGGTTATTGGTTTAAAATTTTTCACCCATACTGGACATTAAGCTTTATGAGAGCATGGCTCATGTTAATATATAATCAAAGACTACCATAGTACCTTGCATAGGGAAGATATTGAAAAATACGTTTGAATAAATGAATGTGAAACTTATTACAAAAATCTAGTATATCGTTCCATTGATGATTTGAGATCAGCATGGTATATGCAGTTATGCAGCTATTCCCTGCCACTTTTCCAACCACTGGGAGGGAGTGTTATATAGATGTAGGAGCATCAGCCTGCCAGCCAGGAGGCCATCCGTTTCTAACCTTGATTCATTTCTGCCACTCAGTCCTGATCGAGTCATTCAGTCCCTTAGTTTTCCCTTTGATTAATTAGAAGATAGATGAAGAATGTTCCTTAATAACTTAAGTAACCAATTTCAATCTTTCTGGATTTGTGGTGGCTCAATACTCCATAAACTAGAGAGAAAAAATTAATTTTTTTAGTTTTGTTTTACTCAATTTTTGGATACAATCACCTTCATTATAGAAGTGGGAAAGTTTTTTTCAAGAGTTTTCAGAATGTTTTCTATGTTAAGGAAGTTTCAGTGTGCATGAAAAATACTTCTTATAACTTTTTAATATTATAAAAAGTTTAATTGTTACTGTAGAAGAGTTTCCTTTTTCTAGGGCTTTAAGGAAACACTTGAATGTGACCTATATTGCTGAAGCAAAAAAATGTGTTTTAGAAAACAAGATGGTTCCTCAAGTCCTTCAACTGCTGCTCCCTATTTTCTTGCTAGTATAGTTTATAAAGTATATACCCCTACATATGTAGAAGGTAGAAAGTTGAGGTACTTTGAAATTTTGCTTTTACATACTTTTACACTTTTGCTTTTGGAAAATTTTTTTCTCATTTTTTACTGATCAAATGCCTCATAATGTTATCTCACATGAAAGAAGGACACATTTTACTCTTGCTTCTTGATGCTTAAATAAGAAATTGAAGTGATGTTTTGGCATCTGAGTGAACACATAATGTAGTCAGATGTACCAATTTCTCATACTTAACTTTGCATTTACAAATCATGACTTTCTGGTGAAGTCAGTTTCTTAAAATGTTTTGGGTTGCCTACATGTTATAATCTCATAGGTGAGATTCAAATCTAATCATCTTCAGTTGGGAAGTACCTGACAGAGATAGGGACATGAAAGATGTTTTCACATTAAAAATAATTACTCTTAACCAGTCTACTTTTTCCCAGAAAATATGGTTTTGAGAGTAGACTCTCATGATTCTGTCACATACTTGAAGAAATATTTTTAATGAAGCCCAAATATGATTTATATAAACATGAAAGAAATATTTTAAAAGTTTTAGTCTTTCTTATCTAATGGTAAGAAATCCAGTAACTCACTTATTTTCCTTTTGCTTAGTTTCTTTTCCTAAAAAATTGAATCCATCAGATTCTTCCTTGTTTGCAAATTGTCTGTGGAAACACTGAGAGAAGAGAAACTTCTCTTTGTATTTATTCCTAGGTACTCATAATTCCATGGCAGAATTTATTAACCTGTATATTCTTCCATTCGCCAAGGAAAAAGTGTAGCTTTCTAAATCTCATTGAAGATATTTTGTCTCCTTAATGTTGCATTTTAAAAGATTTTTTTAAAAAAATGTAATTGGCACAGCTTACCCTTCCCCCTCCCCATATCCTCAAGTCCATTCTCTAGTAGGTCTGTGTCTTTATTCCTCTTACCCCTAGGTTCTTCATGACATTTTTTTTTCTTAGATTCCATATATATGTGTTAGCATACGGTATTTGTCTTTCTCTTTCTGACTTACTTCACTCTGTATGACAGACTCTAGGTCCATCCACCTCACTACAAATAACTCAGTTTTGTTTCTTGTTATGGCTGAGTAATATTCCATTGTATTTATGTGCCACCAGCATTGTAAAGCAATTATACTCCAATAAAGATGTAAAAAAAAAATGTAATTGGCATTTTAGTATATGTAGTCTTGAATCATTACAATACATTGCAAGGTAAATATTCAGTCTCATTTTAATGTAAGAAATGAAAGATTGGAGCAATTAAAGGATTTTTCCCAAGGTCAAAGCCAATAAAAACTAAAGTAAGATTTAAACCCAGGTTTGTGCTAACCAAAGTCTCTTTTATTTTTACAAGTTCTATTTTCTTCTTTATTGGGCTTTTTAAAAATTTTTATTTATTTATTTTTGGCTGCATTGGGTCGTCATTGCTTCACACAGGCTATCTAGTTGTGGCGAGTGGGGGCTACTCTTCACTGCGGTGCACGGGCTTCTCATTGCGGTGGCTTGTCTTGTTGTGGAGCATGGGCTCCAGGTGCATGGGCTTCAGTAGTTGTGGCATGCGGGCTTAGTAGTTGTGGCTCGCAGGCTCAGTAGTTGTGGTTCATGGGCTCTAGAGCACAGGCTCAGTAGTTGTAGTGCACAGGCTTAGCTGCTCTGCAGTATGTGGGATCTTCCCAGACCAGGGCTCGAACCTGCGTCCCCTGCCCTGGCAGGCGGATTCTCAACCATTGTGCCACCAGGGAAGCCCTCTTTATTGGGCTTTGTGAGTCAGAAAGGCAAGGAACTGATTAGCAAATGGTCAATGATAAGAAGGACTCTGTTAATGCGTCTTATTTATGAAAAGAATTTGTGAACTCTGTGCTGTGTTTGGTTCTCAGTGTACTTTGAGAAATTTAGTTTAGTTATAAGTTTACAGATTATCTTTAGTTCATCTTGATGGAATATGAGGACCTTATCTCTTCTTCTCCTTGGAAGAATCATTGTAACCATAGAAAAATTATCTCATTTGCTGCAATTAAAAGAAAAATGATTCTAGATCAAAAGTTGCAAGAAAGCAGGGTGAGAATCAGTTTCACTTGTTTGTAGATGCTTTTAAATATTAATGCTAATAAAGGGCAATGAAGTGGACATTTGTTACTTGTTTAGTCCACACAACATCTAAACTATTTTCTACTTGGGAGACCCTCCTCTTCTTGAGTGGGATAGAGATGATCTCTCTTAGAAAACCTGAAAATGCTAGATATTCACTCTCTCTTGTACCTCCATCATCACACATAGCCATGAAAGACTTTGAGGACATAGAGGGCAAAGAGAGAAGTGATAGGGAACTCTTACTCTTTCTTGAAAGTGACATTAGGAATGGTTATAAGGTCAAATTTCTAATGTAGGATGAGCATCAATGCTGGTGGTATTAGCAACTGGTGCTCCTGGCAGAGAAGTTAGAGCAGTGAAAATTGTAATATCTAGTGCTTACTGGAAGGTAAAGTTTTTCTCATCAGTCCAGTGCTGTGGCATATTATTTATTTATTTTGATTGGGAGAAAATATTTGTAATACACATAACAAAGGATTATTCTCTAGATTAATTTTGGACTAATTCTGTAGAAGAATTTCTACATATCAAAAAGGAAAAGACCAACAACCTAGAAGAAAAATGGTCAAAGAATATGTATAGAAAATTTACAGATGAGGAGACCCAAATGGCAAATAAGCCTATTAAAATTGTAAGAATAATGATATTATCTTTCACATCCTCTAGAATGGTAAATATTATATAATGTCAGGTAACCCTAGGAGTTGGTGAGGATGTAGGAACGGGGCTCAGTTAAAAATTACAACTGAGAGTATGAATTGGTATAGCACAATTGGAGTGCCATTAACCAATATCTAATAAAGTTGAAGATGAACACACCTTCCATTCAGCAAGAGCAACTGTCCCAGGTTATCTACCCTAGAGAACTCTCCAATGTGGCAGAAAGAGACATGCCAAAATATTCATTGCAATGCTTTTGCAATAGCAAAAAATGGGAAATAATCTAATTGTCCATCAGTTTAAGAACTAATAAGTAAACTCTGGTTTATCATTATGTGGAACCGTACACAAAAAAATGAAATGAATGAACAAGGTCTACATGTCCTCAACATGGATGAATACCCAACATATTGTTTTTTAAGTATGTCACAGAGCATATATTTTATATAAAGTTTAAAAACACTAGGATTAGTTGTTCATAGATACATGTATATACAGTCCATGCATAAAACATACCAACTTCAGAATATTGGCTAACTTGGGGGAGGAAATGAGGGGACTCATGGGGGGAATTATTTTTTCTTTAAAAATCAAAAATAAAAAAACAAGAAAAGTGATAAAGTGTTAACATCTGTTTACGCTTGATTGTGGGTACACAGATGTCTGTTATATTACTCTTCTATTTTAAATATCTCAAATTCGAAATTAAAGAAAAATCTGCTTCAGGTACTTTAAAATGATGGAGAGGTGTTAACCTCATGATTAAAATAACACTAAAGGCCGTCTATTGGTAGACAGTTAAAAACTTATTCTGATGGTTTTGCTTTCATCTGTTCTCTGCTTGAAAGATCACATTTATTAAATATATGGTGATTTTAGAATATAAATATTTACATTTTTATGTATAAAAATAAATATACAGGTATACATACCACACATACGTACATATGTTGTTTGTTTGCTTTAGATAGTAGACAGAACTGATCATTTTGCATAAAGAAAGCTGGGTACTTAATCTCTTTGAGGTTTAGCTTTATTTTGTTCTTCCCAAACTTTTCTGCCTCCTAACTTGAGAAAAGATACGCTATGTTGCTTAACTCATTGGAGATGCATTTCTTATATATAAAACTTGAATACCATTAATTTATCTAGAAGTTTGTAAGCATTAAATAACATCATGTATGTGAAAATTCTTTTTAAACTCTACAAAGCTATTAAAGATAGATGTTAGCATTTTCTTTTTTTTTTTTTTTTTTTCCGGTACGTGGGCCTCTCACTATTGTGGCCTCTGCCATTGTGAAGCACAGGCTCCGGATGCGCAGGCTCAGCGGCCATGGCTCACCGGCCCAGCCGCTCCACGGCATGTGGAATCTTCCCGGACTGGGGCACGAACCCGTGTCCCCTGCATCGGCAGGCGGACTCTCAACCACTGCGCCACCAGGGAAGCCCTAGCATTTTCTTTAATTTCTGTTTCAATGCCTCTGGACTGAAAACCAAAAAATTCATATACATTTCTGTATTTATTTATTGCATGTCTAGTGCACAAAGTTCAAAATTAATTGCTGTCATTATATGAAAATTTTAAAAAGTAGCAATTACTCAATACTTTTGTCTGTAGAAAGCCATGATAGTGACCCAAGAAGGGGAATTAGCTTGTGTGATTCTTTTATCCCCTAGAAAGAAACTATAGACTATTTGATGGCAACATAAAACTCAGATCCTGCTTTTGTAACATAAATTTCAAAAATGTAATGATTTCCTGGCAAACTGCAAAAAAAAAGTTCTTTGAATAATAGTATGTTTTTTAGTGTGGGTCTTTTGGTGACAAATCCTCTTAGCTTATTTTTTTATAGAAAAAAAATCTGTATTTTGGCTTTCATTTTTGGCAGATATTTCTGCTGGATAGTGAATTCTAGATTAGCAGTGTTTTTTTGTTGTTTGTTTCAGCATTTAAAAAAATGCCATTTCATTATCATCTAGATTCCATAGTGTCATTAGATAGTCAGCTGCTAGTCTTGCTGTTGCTCTCCTGGAAACAGTGTCTTTCTTTTCTCTGATTGCTTTTATGCTGCTTTTCTGTCTTGGAATTTCAGCAGTTTGTTATGAGCCATGATGTGTTTGTGTTTATTTTGCTGTAGGCTTGCTGGGTTTCTTGAATCTTTGTATGGCTATCTTTTATTAGTTTTGGAAAAGTCTTGGCTATTATCTCTGTAAATATTACTTCTGCCTCAATTTCTTCCATTCCTCTACTTTTGGACTTCATTTTACATGTACATTAGAGCTTTTGACTGTGTCTTAGATGTTTCTTATGCCCTGTAGGTTGGTTTGTTTGTTTTGTTTCTTGGTCTCTCTCTCATTCTGTGCCTCAAAATGCATATTTTCTATTGGCCTATCTTAGAGTTCAGTAATCCTGCCTTTTTCTGTGTCCACTTTGCTGTTACGCATCTCTCACTAGATCTTAATTTCAGATATTATATTTTTCAGATCCAGAATGTCCATTCGATGATGTTATTTCTGCCAGAGATGGTATCTCCTTTACTCTGTTAGACAGATAATAGGAGGAACTATCACCTCAATCCAACCCAGGATTGACCTGGCTTGGTTTGGGGTTGTGATTTTGGGAAGACCTAGGAATTAGTATTTTGACCCTATTCCTTGGGCATTGCTCTCCCAGTTTTGTGACTGAGAATCTGGAAAATCACTGTACTTTCAGCCCTGAGAAACTGGGAGATTCAGTTGTGCCTTTCAGATTTCTTGAGCATGATTCATTGGTTTCCTATCACAAGTAGTTCCAAAATCAGGCAAAGATCTTGAGGGGGAGACCATCAGAGTGTTTGAGGCAGCCTTTCTCACTGTAGCGGACTTGAATTTTACTTTATTTCCAGCCTAGAACATCAGGCTCTTGTGCTACTTCAGAACTCAAGAAACATCCTTTGAGAGAAAACAGATCATGATTTCAGAGTCACTCTAGTTTCTGATATATCATTCTAGTCCATGTGAACTCCAAAGGCTTCACTTATTCCTTTTCCTCAGTAAAATACCTCTACCTAATCCAACCTGGATCCTCAGGACTGCTCTTAAAAATCAGCATATTCCCCTCCAGAGACAAAAAAGATTATAAGCTCACTTGGGAAGACTATAATTTTAGTCCTTCTAGTCTTCTTTGTTTTCATAGCTCAATAATGATTTTAAGAATATAATTCTTGTAATTCATCTATTTTTTTCTAGTTACTGCAGTGGAAATGTTGACCTGCTGCCACCTACTGTATTCTACTCAGAAGTAGAAGTCCTATGGCATAGCTTTGGATTATGTTTCTAGAAGCCCAGATTCAATTCTGGTTTATAACCATCACAGTGTTTCTTCAAGACATGCAAAATTTTCTTACAGTTCTTCTCCCCCACCCCTACCGCCCACTTCTCGAAGAGTCTACTTCTGTTGCTTACAACAAAGAACCTTGATTATTGTAATAGAGGTCAGGGATGGGAAAAGAAAGTGTTGAGAGACTCACTCATAAGAAGACTGAGGTTGGGATAATGAGGCCACAGAGTGTGTGAGCACTTCAGGACTGGAGGCAAAGCAAAGTTCCATGATTTTCAGCAGCACATATGAGCCTAGTTCTAAATAGACCAAGTAGGAGCAGCCACATCTCTGTGGAAGCTACGTTAGGGTATGCAGTGACCAGACAGGTCAGGGTACATCTTAACAGGCACAGTGAGAACAGAGATCAATGCTCTGGCTAAATAGGATGAGTTGGGCAATCAGAGAAAATCATAAGGACCAGACACTTCCTACCCTTTGCTGATTGGAAAGTTTACCTCATACCTAGGGGCCATGTTGGGAAGAAACCTAGAAATTTCTTCCAGGGAAAGCACAGATCTGGAAATAAGTAATTACTCTAAATAGACTATTTTCCAATAAAACCACCAGGATACATTTAGTTGGCAAAGTTGGAAAGGCAGCTTGAGAACCAAGATGAGGTAAGTAATTTAAAATACAGAAAATCATATTTTTGCATGTCTGAGTATATATATAGACTGTAGATTTCACCCCTTTGATAATACATGGTGAGACATAGTCTAATGTTGGTGCAGGAAATAATTTTTTCCTTTGGCTGTGGTAGACAAGAACTAAAAATTCAGTTCAAGTTACCGAAAATATGTGTGATTTTATTAAACATGAATTTTACTAGCAAAACTTTATTATTATTATTTTTTTTGCCTAGTCACATTTTCATCTGGATAAGTGAACGCAAAAGCATTTGCTTACTGTGAAGTAAATGCTTACAGAAAACCACTGTAAAGCCTATCCCCTGACAAGCTTCTATTTAAGGAATGTACGCACTCTAAGCACACCTGTAGTTTTTATACTTATTGCTTTCTGTCATTTAAAAAATAAACTTGGAATTTTTTTTGTCTGCCCCACCTCGAAAAAAGCTGGTGAAAATAATAGTAGATAATCTTTCATTGATTTAGATTAGAGTTTGAATTATAAAAAAGGAAGATAAAACTATAACAAGATATACCTCATCATTTATCTAAGAAGTTATCTACACAATAGAGTCTAAATGAGAATACCAAAGCTCTTTTGTTTGGGCTCTTTCAGAGAACAGAGAAACAGTTTACATTAGTGAATGGAGGTTTATTCTAAATGTAACCTGTTTACTAAATGACCTGGACTTAGAGGTGTACAAGTAGGAAATGACTATCCCCCACACTCCTCCTCCCCTCCCCCCAGCTTCAAAAATGCTCTACCATGTCTCCCTGCCCGTGGACGACAGCTCTGCAAGATCCTGTAACCTTTAGTAAATTGCAGCTTTGATGATTTCCTTATTTTCAAGTAATATACTAAGAATATATATACTAAGTAATATACTAAAAATATATCCGGCCCAGACACCATTGAAGTTTTAATCTCATACCCAATTTAAAGTTTCTCCCTCTCCTCACACAGCCTCAACTCCCACTCTTGCCCAGCCAGATCTGGGGCTCAAGGACTAGTGAAACAGGACTTAAGGGGCAGGGCACAACCTTTAAATGAATGATATAACCCGAGGACTATTAACTGATTAGAACCAAATAGGTCCGAGATGGCGGACCAGTCAACTTCCACTACACCTTAAGGATCTGCTCGTTGTAACACATCAGCAAGCTAAATGACACACCCACAGGTGCCATGAGAGTTCCAAGTCTGACCATAAAGGTCAAAAAGTAGGCAGTGGCCTAATTTCTGGAAATCCCCACCCCTTCCCCAAAATAGCTGGAACACTCCTCCCACTCATTGGCCTATGAATTACTCCTATAAAAATTGACAACCCCATACCCTGGGGCCACTCTCACCTTCTGAGACTGCCCACACTCTGCCTGTGGAGTGTGTTGCTCTCTAAACAAATCCACTTCTTACCTATCACTTTGTCTCTCGCTGAATTCTTTCTGTGATGAGACATCAAGAACCTGAGCTTCATTAAGGCCTGAGACCAGGTGTGTGATCTCAGTTAAAAGACTGTGGGTTCGAGTCCCAATCTGGCTTTTGTCTGGGTTGAAGTCCCAATCTGAGTTGCACGATTTCACTAGTAGTAATTTTTCCTTCATATGCCTCATCCTACCACTCCCCCTTCTGGTTGGTTGAGGGTCTAAGCAAAGAGAATGGGGGTTAGAGGAAAAAGGGTAACACCTTTTACTTAGCAGGGGCTTTTTCTCCTTTGGCTCACACTGGCTGAACATCCAGCCTTCCTTAACTGCAGGAGTCCAGATGCTGTCTCCTCAGTGTGATATATTAGAAGGTTCTTCTTAGATACTCTCATTTTGACCCCCAACCTCCACACTCTCCCAGTCCCTAATGCAGGCAGTGTAGTTTATAGCGAATTTATTGTAATGCCTTTTTGCACTCAGCCCTGTTTTACAGTGGAATTCCCTGTTTGGCATCACCTTTCTTGGATGAGGTTCCTCAAGACACCTTTGCAAGTGCCCACCTACCCTTTAGCTTTGAGAGAGTTATTTAGAAAACTTAGGGAGGTACTTTGGCATGATAGGAACTCAAAGTAGATTTAAATTAGCAGCAATCAGTATTCCATGTTAATTCTTTGGGGATTGAGAAGCCCATTTTAGTCCTCCTACTTATTTTTCCATTCTAAGATTGAAAGATTTCTGTAATGCTATATCTTCAGTTTTAAAACTTATATGTGGTTAAAGGGGCAGAGGAGACAAACACAAAATTGGTTTAAATTTTGAAAGAATAGCAGGTAGCCTGCATTTTTTGGAGGGGTGAGAGGGAGTATGTTTCCTCAATTCTTAACACAATAAAATTTTGACATGTGTACATGAATTTAAAATATTCCTACTTAATGAATTGACTTTTTGTTTCCCTTCTCACCTTTAGACCCTGAAAAATTATAATAAGTGACATGTGGGTTTAAATAAAGTTAAATTTATCTGACAGAGGGTTTCACACCAGTCACTGAAGTTTCCTTCGGACAATGTTTTCTTTTTGCCATTTTACCCACGATTCCACATATGTTGCCACAGAGCACTTTTACACACATTTCTCCCCCCAGAAAATTATGCTGTATAGAATAAATCTTAAAGAAGAGAGTCTATTATTCTCATCTTTGAGGCAAATTCCATGCATCAAACTTTCCTGTGGTAAAGCCAGATACAAATACAGAGCAATTAAATGACAGAAACAAGAAACTCAGGACTTGACCACGTGTATGGTGTTCTTCTGCTTTTTGGGAATTTATTTAAGCAGTTGATAACTGTTTTCTGGAAAGAAAACCTTCCACAGTATGCAATGCATTTATCATTCATGTGTCATGGGACATATTTACTTGGGCAAGGATTCTTTTGAGAAATTAAGACTCTCTAGACCCAAACAACTTGAGAATAAATCCACCAAACGCTCTCTTTACTTTTTAAAAATTATGTGCTCAGTTTTACTAGTCTTGGAAATATTTGTGTATATAGGACGTGTATACACATATATGCTATACTTTATTATTATTATTACTCAGTTCTTTTGCATGTGAACTTTTTTGTTTCTAATAAACTAGAAGGACATTTTAATATCTATGAAAAGAAATAGTAATTTGCAATATTTTATAGCCTGATTTATATAAGTTGAACCTAATAGCTTTCCAACTCTTTAACACCCACTCCAATGCTATAATGAAAATAATATTAATTGTAACTCAGATTCTTGAGTGCTTTCTGTATGCTAGGAATTGTTCATAGCAATTTGCATGTATTTAGTAACTTAATCTTGACAATGACTCTATGAAGTTGATACTAATATTATTTCTGGATTTTTCAGCGGAGGAAAATGAAGAACGGAGGAAGTTTCTCAGTGTCATAGAGCTAGTGTGTGACTGAGCTTGGATTGGAACCAGGGCACCTATCTCCCAATTTTATGTTCTTAAGTACCACACTACACTGAGGTTGTAAAATGGGAAGTAGATATCAAAAACATTTTGATCGATGGGAGTCAATAACAATCAGTAGATTTATATTAGGTCTTTTGTTTTGATTTCCACTTCTTATTTACCTTAGAGTTGGCATTTCGATTACCTGTTTTCATGGCAATTTTGAGGAAAGGCACACAAGATAAAATGGAGAACTAAAGCACCACTCGTAGAGAAGGGAATGACAAAGGTTCCTTCAGAGACAACTAGTACCACTTACTAAAAATACTTTTTATCCTGACCCATGGAGATTCTGATTTGGCAGGTTGGAATGCAACTTAGGAATCTATATTTTAAATCTCCCCTGTAGGTTTGGGTGTGATGTAGATAGTAGAATTCCAGCTCAACCCTTTTAAGCTGTTACATGGCTGTTGTTTTAGTTCACTGAACTCTACTACATTACTTAAACTGTAATCTGACATTTTAAATTTTAACTCATCTCTTTAAATAGATTTATTTTAAAAGTTTAATTAAAGAGATTAATTTTTGAGCATTTTCTCTGAAGGGACCAATGTAGGGTTGCTCTGGTGAGAGCAATGGTTAACTGGAAGTGTACTACGTATTACTTTTCCTTCATTCAAATGTGTCTTTGTTTTCTTTGCAGTCTTATATTTCTGAGACTACATACGTATTACAGTTGAAGGTTATATGTAAAGCATCTCCCTCCACTTTTCTTTATTATTAAATCAGTGGTGCTTTTGACCTAGGGAAACAGACTGCTTCTATCTCCTTGTACCCTGCACTTTCTTCCAAGAAGTATAGCAACTCTTCATGAGTTAGTTCATGTGATTCATAAACTTAAATATGATTTTTAAAAACCATTTTTCTGTGTATATGATTAAAAGTTTCCAGACATATAAAAATATAGGAATGCATTGCTTGTTGTATCAACTTTTCATAAATATTATCCACCTTATCTCATTAGGTCCTGAAGTGGCTTGCTAAATACATTTTTAATAAAATTTGTAATCTCCTGATGTGAATTGAGCAGACAACACAGATTTGCCAAATTTATATAGTATGTTAATCAGTAAGACATTTGACTTAACATACATGTAAGTATAGAATAGATTCTTTAGTGAAATTACTCAGATTGCAATTACTTATTTGCCTGTTTTCTATGTAGAATATTTGAATATTGAGTAAATGCCCTAGCTGGTAGCTATTGGTCCTTAAAAACCAGATGTACTTTTTCTCTTTATTAACTGATTTATTTATTTTCACAATTTAGTTCCCTTGATAAAGTTTTTCACTCTAATGTTTGGAATTTCAAGTAAAGCTCTCTTACGTTTCATTAATGTGGGGAGATAGTTGCCTGTGACTCAGAGATCTGAGAGAATTTGAAAGGGAAAAGCCAGTAGTTTTTTTTTTTTTTTTGAATGGATTTACTATTTCCACAGAAGTAATAGCAGCTCTCTTAGCAGGCCAATTTTGTGATGTGATTCTGGAGGTTGTTTTTGAGAAACAAAGCTCTAATGATTCTGATGCTTGTGACAAGGACGAAGAGGTAAAAAGCGTATTAGAGTGTTGGCTGTAGTGATTGGCCCTGATTATCAAGGTGATTTAGGAATGCCTTCTTCATGAGGGCTACTAGGCATATACCTGAAACTCAACAGATCTTCAGAGTGACTAAAGTGTATTGTCATGTCCAGTTATAAAAGCTAATGGAGGATAGCCTCATCCACCAAAGGGCAGACAGCAGAAGCAAGAAGAACTACAATCCGGATGCTGGTGGAACAAAAACCACATTCACAGATAGATAGACAAGATGAAAAGGCAGAGGACTGTGTACCAGATGAAGGAACAAGATAAAACCCCAGAAAAACAACTAAATGAAGTGGAGATAGGAAACCTTCCAGAAAAAGAATTCAGAATAATGATAGTGAAGATGATCCAGGACCTCGGAAAAAGAATGGAGGCAAAGGTCGAGAAGATGCAAGAAATGTTTAACAAAGACCTGGAAGAATTAAAGAACAAACAAACAGAGATGAACAATACAAGAGCTGAAATGAAAACTACACTAGAAGGAATCAATAGCAGAATAACTGAAGCAGAAGAACAGATAAGTGACCTGGAAGACAGAATGGTGGAATTCACTGCTGCGGAACAGACTAAAGAAAAAACAATGAAAAGAAATGAAGAGAGCCTAAGAGACCTCGGGGACAACATTAAATGCAACAACATTTGCATTATAGGGGTCCCAGAAGGAGAAGAGAGAGAGAAAGGACCTGAGAAAATATTTGAAGAGATTATAGTCAAAAACTTCCCTAACCTGGGAAAGGAAATAGCCACCCAACTCCAGGAATCACAGAGAGTCCCATACAGGATAAACCCAAGGAGAAACATGCCGAGACACATAGTAATCAAATTGGCAAAAATTAAAGACAAAGAAAAATTATTGAAAGCAGCAAGGGAAAAACGACAAATAACATACAATGGAACTCCCATAATGTTAACAGCTGATTTCGCAGCAGAAAGTCTACAGGCCAGAAGGGAGTGGCATGATATACTTAAAGTGATGAAAGGGAAGAACCTAAAACCAAGATTACTCGACCTGGCAAGGATCTCATTCAGATTCGATGCAGAAATCAAAGCTTTACAGACAAGCAAAAGCTAAGAGAATACAGCACCACCAAACCAGCTCTACAAGGAATGCTAAAGGAACTTCTCTAAGTGGGAAACACAAGAAAAGAAAAGGACCTACAAAAACAAACCCAGAACAATTAAGAAAATGGTAATAGGAACATACATATCGATAATTACCTTAAATGTGAATGGATTAAATGCTCCAACCAAAAAACACAGGCTTGCTGAATGGATACAAAAACAAGACCCATATATGGGCTGTCTACAAGAGACCCACTTCAGAGCTAGGGACACATACAGACTGAAAGTGAGGGGATGGAAAAAGATATTCCACGCAAATGGAAATCAAAAGAAAGCTGGAGTAGCAATACTCATATCAGATAATATAGACTTTAAAATAATGTTATAAGAGACAAGGAAGAACACTGCATAATGATCAAGGAATCAATCTAAGAAGAAGATATAACAATTATAAATATATATGCACCCAACATAGGAGCACTCAATACATAAGGCAACTGCTAACAGCTATAAAAGAGAAAATCGACAGTAACACAATAATAGTGGGGGACTTTAACACCTCACTTACACCAATGAACAGATCATCCAAGAAGAAAATTAATAAGGAAACACAAGCTTTAAATGACACAATAGACCAGACAGATTTAATTGATATTTATAGGACATTCCATCCAAAAACAGCAGATTACACTTTCTTCTCAAGTGCACACAGAACGTTCTCCAGGATAGATCACACCTTGGGCCACAAATCAAGCTCTGGTAAATTTAAGAAAATTGAAATCATATCAAGCATCTATTCTGACCACAACGCTCTGAGATTAGAAATCAATTACAGGAAAAAAACGTAAAAAACACAAACACATGGAGGCTAAACAATACACTACTTAATAACCAAGAGATCACTGAAGAAATCAAAGAGGAAATCAAAAATACCTACAGAGAAATGACAACAAAAACATGACAATCCAAAGCCTATGGGATGCAACAAAAGCAGTTCTAAGACGGAAGTTTATAACAATACAATTCTACCTCAAGAAACAAGAAAAATCTCAAATAACAGTCAAACCTTACACCTAAAGGAACTATAGAAAGACGAACAAACAAAACCCTAAGTTAGTACAGGGAAAGAAATCATAGAGATCAGAGCAGAAATAAAAGAAATAGAAACACAGAAAACAATAGCAAAGATCAATAAAAGTAAAAGCTTGTTCTTTGAGAAGATAAACAAAATGATAAACCATTAGCCAAACTCATGAAGAAAAAGAGGGAGAGGACTCAAATGAATAAAAGTAGAAATGAAAAAGGAGAAGTTACAAGAGACCCTGCAGAAATACAAAGCATCCCAAGAGACTACTACAAGCAACTCTATGCCAATAAAATGGAAAACCTGGAAGAAATGGACAGATTCTTAGAAAGGTATAACCTTCAAGGACTGAACCAGGAAGTAATAGAAAATATGAACAGACCAATCACAAGTAATGAAATTGAAATGGTGATTTAAAAGCTTCCAACAAACAAAAGTCCAGGAACAGATGCCTTCACAGGAAAATTCTGTCAAATATTTAGAGAAGAGCTAACACCCATCCTTCTCAAACTCTTCCAAAATATTGCAGAGGAAAGAACACTCCCAAACTCATTCTATGCGGCCACCATCACCCTGATACCAAAAGCAGCCGAAGATACTACAAAAAAAAGAAAACTACAGACCAATATCACTGATGAATATAGATGCAAAAATCCTCAACAAAAACTAGCAAACAGAATCCAACAACACATTAAAAGGATCGTACACCATGATCAAGTGAGATTTATCCCAGGGATGCAAGGATTCTTCAATATACGCAAATCAGTCAATGTGATACACCATATTAACAAACTGAAGAGTAAAAACCGTATGATCATGTCAATAGATACAGAAAAAGCTTTTGACAAAATTCAATACCCACTTATGATGAAAACTCTCCAGAAAGTGGGTATAGAGGGAACCTCTCTCAACATAATAAAGGCCATATACAACAAACCCACAGCAAACATCATTCTCAATGGTGAAAAACTGAAAGCATTTCCTCTAAGATCAGGAACAAGACAAGGATGTCCACTCTCACCACTATTATTCAACATAGTTTTGGAAGTCCTAACCATGGCAATCAGAGAAGAAAAACAAATGAAAGGAATACAAATTGGAAAAGAAGAAGTAAAACTGTCACTGTTTGCAGATGACATGATACTATACATAGAGAATCCTAAAGATGCCACCAGAAAACTACTAGAGCTAACCAATGAATTTCGTAAAGTTGCAGGATACAAAATTAATGCACAGAAATCTCTTGCATTCCTATATACTAATGATTAAAAATCTGAAAGAGAAATTAAGGAAACACTCTTTAACAAAAAGAATAAAATACCCAGGAATAACCCTACCTAGGGAGACAAAAGACCTGTATGCAGAAAACTATAAGACAGTGATGATAGAAATCAAAGATGACACAAACAGATGGAGAGATATACCATATTCTTGGATTGGAAGAATCAATATTGTGAAAATGACTATACTACCCAAAGCAATCTACAGATTCAATGCAATCACTATCAAAATACCAATGGCATTTTTTACCGAACTAGAATAAAAAAATCTTAAAATTTGTATGAAGATACAAAAGACCCCGAATAGCCAAAGCAATCTTGAGGGAAAAAAACGGATCTGGAGGAATCAGACTCCCTGACTTCAGACTATACTACAAAGCTACAGTAAACAAGACAATATGGTACTGGCACAAAAACAGAAGTATAAATCAATGGAACAGGATACAAAGCCCAGAGATAAACCCATGCACCTATGGTTAACTAATCTATGACAAAGGAGGTAACGATATACAATGTAGGAAAGACAGTCTCTTCTATAAGTGCTGGGAAAACTGGACAGCTACATGTAAAATAATGAAATTAGAACACTCCCTAACACCATACACAAAAGTAAACTCAAAATGGATTAGAGACCTAAATGTAAGACCAGACACTATAAAACTCTTAGAGGAAAACATAGGAAGAACACTCTTTGGCATAAATCACAGCAAGATCTTTTTTGATGCACCTCCTAGAGTAATGGAAATAAAAACAAAAATAAACAAATGGGACCTAATGACTCTTAAAAGCTTTTGCACAGCAAAGGAAACCATAAACAAGACAAAAAGACACCCCTCAGAATGGGAGAAAATATTTGCAAATGAAGCAACAGACAAAGGATTCATCTCCAAAATATATAAACCGCTCACACAGCTCAATATTAAAAAAACAAAGAACCCAATCCAAAAATGGGCAGGAAACCTAAATAGACATTTCTCCAAAGAAGATATACAGATGACCAAGAGGCATATGAAAAGCTGCTCAACATCACTAATTATTAGAGAAATGCAAATCAAAACTACAATGGGGTATCACCTCACACCAGTTAGAATGGGCATCATCAGAAAATCTACAAACAACAAATGCTAGAGAGGGTGTGGAGAAAAGGGCACCCTCTTGCACTGTTGGTGGGAATGTAAATTGCTACAGCCACTATGGAGAACAGTATGGAGGTTCCTTAGAAAACTAAAAATAGAATTGCCATATGACCCAGCAATCCCACTACTGGGCATATACCCTGAGAAAACCATAATTCAAAAAGACACATGCACCCCAGTGTTCACTGCAGCACTATTTACAATAGCCAGGTCATGGAAGCAACCTAAATGCCCACTGACAAATGGATAAAGAAGATGTGGTACATATATACGATGGAATATTACCCAGCCATAAATGGGAACGAAATTGGGTCATTTGTAGAGATGTGGATGGATCTAGAGAGTGTCATACAGAGTGAAGTAAGTCAGAAAGAGAAAACCAAATATCATATATTAATGCATATATGTGGAACCTAGAAAAATGGTACAGATGAACCGGTTTGCTGGGCAGAGATAGACACAGATGTAGAGAAGAAATGTATGGACACTAAGGGGGAAAGCGACGGGGGGTGGGGGTGGCGATGTGATGAATTGGGAGATTGGGATTGACATGTAAACACTGATGTGTATAAAATGGATGACTAATAAAAAATTTTAATAAATAAATTAATAAATAAAAATTTAGGTTCATCATAAAAAAAAATAACTCATGACTCACTCTCTAGCAAAGTGCATAGCTCTTAATCTTTCACTGGATATATTTTATATTTAAGGAACATAACTGGATGTGCAGTATGTCCAAATGTGTAAAAATGTAACCCATGGTTTTTTTTTGTTTGTTTGTTTTGTTTTTTGCGCTACGCGGGCCTCTCACTGTTGTGGCCTCTCCCGTTGCAGAGCACAGGCTCCGGACGCGCAGGCTCAGCGGCCATGGCTCACGGGCCCAGCCGCTCCACAGCATGTGGGATCCTCCCGGACCGGGGCACGAACCCGTGTCCCCTGCATTGGCAGGCGGACTCGCAACCACTGCGCCACCAGGGAAGCCCAATAACCCATGTTTTAATAAAGTCTGTAATACACACTTGTGATGCCAAGGTTTGGGAGAATGGGCTTTCAAATTAATTTCAAATATTAAAAATGAACTTGATTTAGAGAGTGAGGAAGGATTAAGGAAGGGCTCATATGTTTTTAATGTAAAAATTTGTTGGATATATCCTCAGATTATCTCACTGCTTCTTTTTCCCTGTACAGCATCCTAATATGGATATATTTAGAGATATTCTGCATCACCAAAATGTTGCAAAGTCACACAATTCACTCCTACAACTTAGATATGTAAAGAAATGAGTCTCCTCTATCTTCCCTAAACCTATCTGGCCTTCCCCATTTTAACTCTTAATCCTACATTGTTTAAAACTTTGATCTACGCAAGAGGGAGGATATATGAGGATATATGTATATGTATAGCTGATTCACTTTGTTATAAAGCAGAAACTAACACACCATTGGAAAGCAATTATACTTCCAATAAACATGTTAAGGAAAAAAAAGCTAATGGATAACTATAAGTAGGATGATCAAGATTAACTCTCAGGATATAATGTTTGGATTATCACCTAAAGAAGGACCACTGAGTGGCAGAAGTGTCAACATGCTTTAGAATGATTTCTTATAACTAGATATTTTAAAATATGAGAGAGGATCTGTATTTTAATAAATGAATTTATTACTTTAAAATTAATTACATTTTATGACATATTTGAGTTTGCTTTTGTAAAGACTTTATTTATTTTAGAGCATTTTTAGGTTCACAGCAAAATTAAGAGGAAGGTACAGAGATTTCCCATATAGCCTCAGCCTATCCACATACAAAGTCTCCCCATTATCAACATCCCCACGAGAGTGGTACATTTTTACAGCTGATGGACCTACACGACATATCATAATCACCCAAAGTCCATAGTTTACATTACAATTCACTCTTGGTGTTGTACATTCTATGGGTTTGGGCAAATGTATAATGACCTGATTCCATCATTATAGCATCATACAGACTATTTTTATTGCCCTAAAAATACCCTGTGGTCCGCTTATTCACCTCACCCCTTTCCACCAATTACTGGCAACCACTGAACTTTTACTGTCCCATAGGCTTTTTCAGAATGTCATGTAGTTGGAATCATACAGTATGTAGCCTTTTCAGATTGTCTTCTTTCACTTAGTAATGTGCATTTAAACTTCCTGTCCATGTCTTTTCATGGCTTGATAGGTTACTTCCTTTTAGTGCTGCATAATATTTCATTGTCTGGATGTACCACAGTTTATTTATCCCTTCACCTACTGAAGGACATCTTGGTTGCTTCCAAGAAATATTGGTCTATAGTTTTCTTTTCTTGTAATGTCTTTGTGTGGTTTTGGTATAAGGATAATGCTGGTCTCATAAAATAAGTTAAGAAGTATTCCCTTTGCTTCTATCCTGAAAGAGATTGTAGAGAATTGGTTATTTTTTCCTTACATATTTTATTGAATACACCAGTGTACTCATCTGTGCATGGTACTTTCTGTTTTGAAGGTTATTAATTATTGATTCTATTTCTTTAATATATACAGAGCTATGTAGATTGTTTATTTCTTCTTGTGTGAGTTTTGGCCAGTTGTTACAGGCTGTAGTTATCAGCTCACCCAGAATCAATGGAAAGGAACATAGACTCACATCTTCTGTGGAAGGAGTGGTAATATCACATTAAAAGAAGAACTTGTGAAATGAGAGATCTTGTTGTGGCCATTTTGGAAAATACAATGTAATTAATTTTAGAGATATTTGTATAAGTCAATAGTCCTAAATTTGTGTAAGTCAGTAAACCTAACCAAAAAAATGTTTACTTCTTGCTTTTGCTCTGTGCCCAAGGTTGGAGATCGCTTGTTATCATATCATCACCTAGCCTTTTCTGCCTGATACATATATGAACCTAGTTTAAAGAGTCAATTAGGTCTACAACAGTTGTCTCTGGCTCCTAATTTCTTCTTTTCCAGAGGTAGTAATTTTTTATTTTTCTGGAATATTATTTTCTATTTTTCTCCATATCTCTAAATAACATGCTTGTATTGATACTTCTTGTTTGCTCAATTTTAAGCATTATCTGTTGATTTTCCACTAAAGAAGATGAGGATTTACCTTTCTTTAATCCCCTGCCCTGAACACATAAATATGCATTCCCAGACCCCATCCTCTTCATAGAATTACATTGTAATTTTTCTTAGATTAATATATTAGTAACATTATATCATATTACATTATTATATGTTATAATCTATGTATGCTATTCAGATTTAAGCCACATGGTAAAATATAATTATTTCCCTTTCTGCAGAACTTTAAAAAAATTATTTAATTTTGGAAAAAGTGTCACACAAATGAAAAAGTGCATACAAGTGTGAAGTTTAAGCAAACATTTATGTAACAATCAGCCAGGTCAAGATAGAATATTGTCATTACCATACCTACTCACATTTTTCATTCTTATTCTTAAAAATAACCATTATATTGATAATAATAATCAATTCTCTACTTTGCTTTATAATTTTGTCACCTAATGTGCATTCATAAACCTAAGTCTCTCTTGCCTGTTTTTGAATTTTATGTGAATGGAAATATAAGATATCTATTTATTCTTTTTCTGACTTCTTTTGCTCAACACTATGATTGTGAGATTCATCCATGTTGTTTTGTATAGCTGCCATTTGTTAATTTTTACTGAAACATATTATTTTATTGCATGAATATATTTCAGTTTCTTTACTCACTTTATTGTCAGTGGACATTTAGGTTGTTTCTTAGTTTTGACTATTGTGAATAATGTTATTAGGAACATCTTTTATATGTCTCTTAATACATATATACACATATTTATATGGACCATATATGTAGGAGTGGAATTACTGGATATAGAATATGTGTATCTTTTTTTTTCTTTCTTTATTTTTTCTTTCTTTATTTTTGACTGTGTTGGGTCTTTGTTGCTCCGCATGGGCTTTCTCCAGGTGGGTCGAGAGGGAGCTATTCTTCATTGCAGTGTGCGGGCTTCTCATTGCAGTGACTTTTCTTGTTGCAGAGCACGGGCTCTAGGTGTGTGGGCTTCAGTAGCTGTGGCTCGCGGGCTCTCAAGCATAGGCTCAGTAGTTGTGGTGCATGGGCTTAGTTGCTCCATGGCATGTGGGATCTTCCTGGAGCAGAGCTCGAACCCGTGTCCCCTGCATCGGCAGGCAGGTTCTTAACCACTGCGCCACCAGGAAAGCCCCTAGAATATGTGTATCTTTAATGATAAACTATTTTCCAAATTGGTTGTATCCATTTATGCTTCCACCAGCATTGTACTCTACATCTTTGCCAATATTTTGTATTGTCAGTCTTTTAAATGTTTGCTAGTTTAGTGGGTGTGAAATGGTTTAGTTTGACTCTCCTAAATAATAATAAATTTGAGTACCTTTTCCTATGTTTATTGGTCTTCAATTTTCTCTTTTGTAAAGTGCCTGCTCAACTTTTGTCGATTTTTTTTTGGACTATTTCTCCTTTACATTTTAATTTGGAAAAACTGCTGTTTTTGATCGAGGCATAATTTATATATAACATACTCATTTCAAGTGTGCAACATAATGGTTTGATATTTGTATACAGTCACCTCTCGATATCTGCAAGGGTTTGGTTCTAGGGTCTGCCTCAGATACCATGATCCACAGATGAACGTTCAAGTCCTGTAATTGGCCCTCCATATTCGTCTGCATCCATGGATTCAACCAACTACAAATTGTAAACATGGTATACAATCCTCAGTTGGTTGGATCCATGGGTATGGAACCTGTGGATTCAGAGGGCCAACTGTATGTTTATAGAAAAAAAATCCACGAATAAGTGGACCTACACAGTTCAAACCCATGTTGTTCAAGGATCAAGTGTTTTGTGAAATGATCACCACAATAAGTCTAGTTAACATCTGTCACCATACATAGTTACAATTTTTTTTTCTTGTGATAGGACTTTTAAGATCTCTCTCTTAGCAACTTCCAAATATGCAATACAGTATTATTTACTATAGTTCCCATGTTGTACATTACATCCCCATGACTTAGTTATTTTAAGAAGGAATTCTTTATACGTTTTAAGTAAACCATTTTTTGTTTATATATGTTGCAAATTGTCCCACTATGATCTATCTTTTCACTTTCTTAGTGGTGTCATTTGATGAACAGTAATTCTTAATTGTAATTAGCCCTATTTATTGATCATTTCTTTCATATTAAATGATTTTTATGAATGAAACATTTTCCCAGTACAAGATCATGAAAATAGTATACTGAATTGTTTTCTAAAACCTCTATTTTTTTTTAACTTTAGCATATAAACCTATCTTTCTTTGATTTATGTGTTTGGCATGAGGCAGGGGTCAAGGTAAATTTTTTTCATTATGGCTAACCAGCTGTCCTAGTCTTTTTTATTAAAGATAGCCTCTGAAAAGTTGCCACTCTCATAAAATCAAAGATCCATATTGTATGGGTCTGTGTCTAGGTCTCTATTTATTCCATTGTTCTATTTGTAAGTCTTGATTTTCAGTAGAGTAGTCATCCTACCTTTTTCTTCTACTTTAGGATTGTCTTAGCTATTCTTGGCCCTTTGCATTTCCATATAAATTTAAAAATTATCTTGTAAATTTCCCTGGTACTTTTATGTGGATTGCATTAGATCAATTTGGGGATAAATGATATCATTATAATATTAGTATTCTAATCTACAGTTATGATTTGTATATTTATATAGGTCTTCTTTAATCTCTTTCAATATTGTTTTAAGGTTTCATGTGCAGAGTCTTGTACATATTTTACTGGATTTATTCCTGGTGTTGTGTCTTTTAGATGCTATTGTAAAAGTATGTTTAAAAAGTTTATTTTCTGACTTGAAGTTTTCCATGTCATATAGAATAAAATAGGTTTTTGAATGTTGACTGGGAAATAGTAGCCTAGCAAAAAGTGAACTAGATGATGCAGAACAGATACTAGGCAACTGGAATTTGTCTTGCAGGAATCCTACACAAGGGAGAGTCCTCCTGCTTCGCTCAGTATTTCAATATTTATATTTTTATGTTTTTATAAGAAAACACAGCTCCCCTGTATTAGTTTCCTATTTTCACTGTAACAAATTACTACAAACTTAGTGACTTCAAACAATACAATCCTATAGTTCTGGGGTCCAGAGCCTAAAATTGGTTGGTAGGTTTGTGTTCCTTATGGAGGCTCTAGGGGACAATCTGTTTCCGGGCTTCTTCAATCTTCAGTAGGCCATTTGCATTCCTTGGCTTATGGTCCCACATCACTCTGACCTCTCATTCTGTTATCACATTTTCTTCTCTGACACTCGCCCTGCTATCTCTTAAAAGGATCCTGTGATTACACTAGGCCCATTCTGATAATTCAGGATAATCTCCCCATCTCAAGATGCTTAATTTACAAAGTCCCTTTTGCTATTTAAGGTGACATATTCACAGTTTCTGAGGATTAGAAAGTGGAACATTTGCTTGAAGTGTACTGCCAAAATAATTCAGAAGTCCCTCTGGACAATTATTGTGACCTTAATTTCTGGACCATCTAAGTGGCAATAGAAATTCTAGTCTGTTTGGAATATTTTGTAGTTACACAGGCTTCAGTTCTTTGTTCAAAATATTCTGGGTTTGTTGAGTCATTATATCGTATAGTCTTTTTGTGTCTAACTGTAAGACAAAATGATAGACTTTACTTGTGGAACCTCACTTATTTATAAACAACCAATTTTGTCCTTTCATTTGAGCTTCAAAATTAAGCTGCACTTTATGTGCTTCCTAATGGCAAAAGGATTGAATTCTTACCTTTTTTGGTCTGGGGGTAAATGCTCAAGTCGCCAGTTGCAAGCCTGACATTTTATCGTGATTTCATGTTTGAATTCTAAAAATGTATGTGTTGTTCTATATTAAGATTTAAAATACAGTAATATCAATACTATATAGAACTATTTATAAGTTATATTACATAGCATATCCTTTCCCTCAGATATTTGAATATAACTGAAGTTCTAGAAAGATAAGTTACACTTAAACCATGTCTCTTTGTACCACCTGACATCGCACTGAAAATTCCATTTTTTTTTTTTTTAACCTGAGATTGAAAAGCATAAGTGCAAAAGCATGGGATTTGAATTCAGAAGACCTGGGTGCCAGCTGTGTAATCTTGGGCAAGTTATTTGCTGTGGTCTGAATGTTTGTGTCCTTCCAAAATTCATAGGTTGAAATCATTTGCTGTGGTCTGAATGTTTGTGTCCTTCCAAAATTCATAGGTTGAAATCCTGATGCCTGATATGATGGTATGAAATAGGGCCTTTAGGAAGTAACTAGGTCATGGGGGCTTTGCTCTCATTAATGGGATTAGTCACCTTATAAAAGAGGCATCAGAGAGCTTGCTACCCCCCTTCCCTCATGTGAAGATTCAACAAGAAGTCTGCAACCCGGAAGAGGGCTCTTACTCCATCATGCTGGCACCCTGATCTTGGACTTCCAGCCTCCAGAACTGTGAGAAATAAGTTCCTGTTGTTATGAGCCATCCAGTGGTATTGCTTACAGCAGAAATTGGTATATTCATATAGTAGCCCCAACAGACTAGGACTCCATTTAACCTCATCTGTAAAATGGGAATTGTAGCAACACTTACTTCACAGAATTTTTATGACAAGGGTGGAAAAGGTGCTATGTATATTGCAGTGACTCTAGTTTTTGTTATTCAATATTTTTGCTGAGAACAAAGTCTGATTGTTAAGGACTTATCTAGGATCACTAGATAGAAAATCCAACCCAAACTGGCATAAGGTAACAGGGGAGTTTATTGGCCCACATGACTCAAAATTTCAGAGGAGCATCTGATTTAGGAGTTTGATCAAGGGGCTGAAATGCTGTCATTGGCACTCACTGTATGTCTCTTCAGCCTGCTCTCCTGCATGGTGGTTTCATTCTACTTTCATGTGGTGTCAGCATGGCTGTCAGTACCTCTAGACCTACAGCCTCCCATGTTCAACTCCAGCGAAAAAGAGCATAGTTTCCTCAGAGTTTCTGCACAAACTCTAGGATTTACTCTAAATTGGACCAATTTGAGGGATATGCCCATCCCTGATGTGGCCTGATTTGATCATGAGGCTAGAGGGGCTGAACCATCATGAATCACACAGTCCATCCCCAGAGCCTGGATGGGACCTCTGAACCACAAGTACCAGGGGTGGCAAAGCATTTAGGGTGTTATAACCAAAGAAGGGGGGTGGTTTCTAGATGATTAAAAAACGTCCATTCCAGGGGCACTTAATATTTCTGAGAGGATGTCATTTTATCCTTAGTTTGCCCTACTCAGGAGAGATAGCTTTCATGGAAGAAACTTTGCCTTTTTGCTTTGAAATATTCTTCTCCCTCTCCTTGTTTATTCGAATCTCATAATTATAACATACTGTATATCTTTTCTTTCTTTCTGGCAACCAGTTTTCCCCATCTGTTTTTTATTGAATGATGTATGGCAAAGCCACATTTTCCTAACTGGGAAAGCTTGATGAGCCGCTCTCTATGTCTTTGCGCATTCTGTTTAACACATTCCTATTTTTAGATTTTTGGGAAGATTTATACATGTGACTGGTAGCCAGTATTAGCTCTTAAAACTCTTAGAAAATTTAAAGTTTCATTTATTCTTGAGCACTTTTCCAAGGCAACTTAGGATACTGTTCTAAATCTGTAAAACTTCAGCTGATATAGATATAATGTTTAATAGTTTATGGTTGTATTATGAATGAGTTGTATTTTTTGCTACCTAATTCTATTTATATTTACTTATTTTTAAATTAATATTAATGCATACAAGTAAAACAATGACTTTTTTTTCCTGAATAATGCTCAAGTTGGTCATAGGTAGCCTGGAAAATTTCGCAGTATCAGTTCTACTAGGGAAAAAAAAAACATTTTTCTTTTGCACACTATTATATAGCATATCGTTATACTCTACAGTTTTAAATGATAAAGCTGAAGAATACAAGTATAGAAAGAAACATTGGAATCTTAAGACTCTAACAGAATACATTGTTACTCCTGGTAAATTTTACTGGAAGACAGCAACATAATTAGATCATCGGTGGTAGTACTTTTCTTCTAGTTCATTTTCAAATCCTTGCAGAGGCAGTTTTTGATGTTTTGTTTTTGGCTAGATTTGTGTTTTGATTTGATACTCTCACTCAGTAATTAATGTCCTTTTGGTAACATTAAGTATTTGTGAATAAATGCATAAATAGTTTAATTGACCAAAATAATTTCCACTTTTATAAAAATGTAATTTTTAAAAAACTCTATTCAGTTCCCTTCCCATCATCCTGAAAGACAGTCCGGCAAAAGGGTAGGAGAAAAAACTCTGAAAACTTCTCTGGGATTTCCCTTATCTAAGTACACTGCTTACAAGAATCAGGTGGTATGAGGTGCTTCTGTACTACTGGATTTAATAATACGTGTTGTTTATAACCCTGGGTCCACCAATTCCTATCATGTGGCCTTATGGGATTACTTAATTTCTCTGTCCTCATTTTCCCCATCTCTAAAGTGGGGATTATAATATTACGACTTTGTAGGATTGTGGTTAGGATGAAAGGAGTCATACCTATGTGATACTGAGAAGAGTAGCTGTATAGTACTGAGAAGAGATAGTAAGTACTCTACAATTGTTGACCATTATTACAAAATGGATTAGCGGATGGCTGGGCTCTGGGGTCAAACTTGTTTGATCTCTTCCTGATTGTGCCGTTGGGAAAGATATTTCATTTCACTGAGTTATAATTCTCTCATTTGTGAAATTGGTATAATAATGGTACCAAAGTCATAGGGTTGTTGTAAGTTTAAACAAGATAAAATATACGAAATACTTCAAATAATGCCTGGGGTATGTAAGCACTCAAAAAATATAACCTATTAGGAGCATCTTTGTTGTATTATAAACTCCACAAGGACACATAGAAGACATTTACTTAATTCAATTTGCATAGATTCTATGAGAGAAACGATGGATAAATACTTCCAAGTAATTAGGTTTTAAATTTGGACTAGCTGTGCTTTACTTTTTTCACTCCATTACCCAGGAATATGGTAAGTGGTTGATTTTTCTAACAACTATAAATAAACACACATGTACTAAATGTGAAGCAGTTAAATAAAAGCCCTGTGTTAGACTAGGCTCAGCTCCAAGAGAAAATGGATCCCGAATCATATAAATATTTGTATCAAGAGGCAGGAAATAACGAAAAATGAATGAGCTTTTTGGAGCAAAAGAATGGGGGAGAGTCTCAGAGAAATCCCTTAGTATAGACAAGAGTATATTTACCTAAGAGTCACCCCGTCTGCAGCTGTATAGCACAGAAGACATTCACAAACATTCAAAGAGTTTGTATTGGAACGCCCTAACTTCCATAGTTCCTGGGTTATGCAGATTGATGCAAAAGTATCTAGAAAGAGAGAAAAGAAATACTAGCATACAAGTGATAGAAATATACTCAATGAACTACACATAGATGAGGCAGTAGATCCATACTTTGGTAACTGAGCTTTGAGCAATTGCAGACAATACTTCCTTCCTCCCTCCCTCCCTCCCTTCCTTCCTTTCCCTTTCTTTCCTTCCTTCCTTTCTTTCTTTCTTTTCTTTCTTTCTTTCTTTCTTTCTTTCTTTCTTTCTTTCTTTCTTTCTTTCTTTCTTTCTTTCTTCCTTCCTTTCTCTCTCTCTCTCTCTCTTTCTTTCTTTCTTTCTTCTTCTTCCCCGCTTCTTTCCTTCATTCCTCCCTCCCTCCCTCGTTCTTTCTTTCATTGATATATCAGCATTTGTATCAGGAAAATGACCTGCCCAGTGGGAACTGGCATGGGGAAAGCAAACCTCCAAAAAACCAAAAAGTAGGTGCAGGCTGGAAACTGCTGGGATGACATAAGGAGAGCAAGATCAGGACCAGGGCAGTAATATGATCCAAATTATCCATGACCAAGGGCTTTATAATCTATAGTGGGTGTTTACTACATACCAGGCACTGTGCCAAATGCTTTAGACATATGATTTCATTTACTCTTCACTTTAAACTTTTAGACACTGTTTTTGTCAGTCCTATTTTATGGTGAAGTAAACTTTTCATTGTTGTTTCAAGGTTAGGAGTGGTAGAGTTGGAGTGAAAATCCAGGCATTCTGAATCTAGAATTCATGTTTTAACAGTTACTCCATATCAATCCGTTATAGAAGAGGAATTTGTAATTGTAAAATAAAGTCATGCATACACTGTAGTTACAGTCATGCTTAAATTAATTACTAATGAACTACTTACAAGTAACTTTACAATTCAGGTTAAGTTGTTATTGAATGAACCCTTTTGTGGTTGTTATAAAGTCCTGAGTTAAAAACCCTGCCAGCCAAGAGAACAGGGAGAACCAGCAACTTTGCTGGACTGAGATTGTGGTCCCATTTGGATGGATTGGTGGACTAGCTGGCAATTTAACTGGGATTTCCAGGAAATGAAACAGTCATAGGGTTTGATAAACTCTCCACATATCCCAGGTTGACCAGAGGCTATGTGTGTGTGCAGGAGAGACAGAAATGGGCCCAAGCCACCCATGCATTTGTGACTGATAGAATGTCACATGCATAGAGAAGACTCCAGAGAGCTTAGTGGACAGTAAAAGCTAGGGCAGTCTTGATGGTCTGAACTTTGAATGTGCTTTCCAGGCCACATACAGAACCATCAGAAAAGGACACAATAAAGAAGACCCAAATAAACAAAGGTGGAGAGAACTAGTTGCCAACAGATATGTCCTATAAGAACTACTAAAGAAAGTCTTTTAGTACGAAAGGAAGTGACACCAGACATTAACTCAAATCCACTGAAGAAATGAAGAGTGACAGAAATGACAAAATGTGTGGATAAAAAGATTCTATTAACATATCTATCTCATTTTTTAAAAAACTTCATTAAAAGGCAAAACTGTATAAAGCAATTATTGCAATACTGTGTTCTTGAGTTTATAATATATGTAGAGATAATAGATATAATGGTAACACAAAGGAAGAGAAGAAAAGGAGATATACTGAAACGAAGTTTGCATATTTTACCAGAATTATTAGTTAGTGTTATTCTGAAGTAGACTGTGATAAGTTAAAATGCAGAGAGCAACCACTAAGAAAATAACTAAAAAATATAGTAAAGAATTAACAGAGGAATTAAAATGGTACACACACATCACAAAATTAGGCAGTAAATAAAAAGTGTTGAATCAAAAAAGACATGAAGCATATAGAAAGCAAAGAGAAAAATGCAGACATATATCCTTACATATCAATATTGTATTACATATAGATGGGTTAAACACACCACTCAAAAGACAAAGATTATCAGACTGGATAAAAATGCAAGATACAGAACTTCCCTGGTGGCGCAGTGGTTGAGAGTCCGCCTGCCGATGCAGGGGACATGGGTTCATGTCCCGGTCTGGGAAGATCCCACATGCCGCGGAGCGGCTGGGCCCGTGAGCCATAGCCGCTGAGCCTGCACGTCCAGAGCCTGTGCTTCACAACGGGAGAGGCCACAACAGTGAGAGGCCCGCGTACCACAAAAAGCAAAAACAAAACAAACAAAAAAACACACAAAAAATGCAAGATACGACTATAAGCTATCAATAAGAGACACATCTTAAATTCAATGAGATGAATAAGTTGGAAGTAAAAGAATGGAAAAAGTTATACCATGCAAACAATAACCATAATAGAGCTAGGGATATTATATTAATATCATACTAAATAGACTTTATGATGAGAAATATTACTAAAGACAAAGAAGGACATTTCATGATGATGAAAGGGACAATGCAATCAGAAAAATATAACACTTTGTCCCAGCTTCCCCTTCCCCCCGCTGTGACCTCAAGTCTGTTCTCTATGTCTCCGTCTTTATTCCTGCCCTGCCACTAGGTTCATCGGTACCATTTTTTTTAGATTCCATATATGTGCGTTAGCATACGGTATTTGTTTTTCTCTTTCTGACTTACGTCACTCTGTATGAGAGACTCTAGGACCAAGTGAGAGAGTAGCATTGACATATATACACTACCAAATGTAACATGGGTGGCTAGTGGGAAGCTGTTGCATAGCACAGGGAGATCAGCTCTATGCTTTGTGACAACCTAGAGGGGTGGGATAGGGAGGGTGGGAGGGAGGCTCAAGAGGGAGGGGATATGGGGATATATGTATACATATAGGTGATTCACTTTGTTGTACAGCAGAAACTAACACAACATTCTAAAGCAATTATACTCCAATAAAGATATTAAAAAAAAAGATATACCAATTATAGATGTATATGCACCTCACAATAGAGCCCTAAATACATGAAACAAAATATGACAGAGTTGAAGAGAGACATTTTATAAACAATAATTGAAGATTAAATACTTTATTTTTAATAATTAATAGAACAACTAGACAGAAAATACCAAGGCTAAAGAAATCTTGAACAACACTACAGGCAGTTCAACCTAACTGATGTATACACCCAATGACTACAGAATACACATTTTTTTAAAGGCACATGTAATATTCACCAAGACAGGCCATTTGATGGGCCACAAAACAAGTCTCAGTTTTAAAAATATTGAAATTATAAGTACATTCTCTGGCCACTGTGGAATTTGATTAGATCTTCACAACAGAAAAAAATCTGAGAAACTCCCATGTTTTTCAGAATTAAACAACACACTTCTGTATAACCCATGAGTGTAAGAAGAAATAACGATGGAAATTAAAAAGTATTTTAAACTGAATGGAAACAATACAACATATCAAAATTTATAGGACGCAGTTAAAGCAATGCTTAGAGGGAAATTTAAAATTTTAATACCTATTTCAGGAAAGAAGAAAGATCCTAAATCAAGAATCTAAACTTCCACCTTAATCTTAAAGATATACAAACTAAATATAGAAATATAATATAGGAGAATAATATGGAATATATAGACAAACATAAAAATAGAAAATATAGAATATGGAAATACAGAAAAAAGAAAAACAAACCCCAAAGTAAACAGAAGGAATAAAATAATAAAAGTTATTGTGGAAATCAGTGGAATAGAAGGCAGAAAAACAATAGAGAAAAATCAGTGAAACCAAAAGTGGTTCTTTGAAAAGACCAAGAAAATTGAAAACCCCTTAATTAGAATGACAAAGAAAATAAGAAAGATGATTCAAAATACCAAAATCATAAATGAAACATGTGACATCAATACTGACTCTATAAAAATTTGAAAGGAGTGTAAAGGGATATTACTATATCCACAAATTAGATAGCTTAGATGAAACACAAATTTCTAGAAAAATACAAATTACCAAAATGGACTCAATAAGAGAGAAAATCTGCATAAATCTAAAAGAAATATAGATATTTAATTAGTTATTAAAAATATTCCCATAAAGAAATGTCCAGGCCCAGATTAGCTTCATTAGTCAAGTCTATCAAATATTTAAATAAAGAATAATACCAAATACAAACTTTCTCAGAAAACAGTGGAGGAAGGAACAATTCTCAAGTCATTCTCAAGTCAGTATTACCCTGATACCAGAGCCAGACAAAAACACCACAAGAAGAGAAAACTGGAGACCAATATCTTTCATAGACATAGACACAAAAATCCTTAAGAAGATACCAACCAACCAAAAGAAGCGGCATATAAACTAATTATATACCTGGGTTTTATTCCAGGGTTTATCCTGTGAACGAAAGAGTGGCTTAATATTTGAGCATCAGTTAAGGAAAAAGAAACCCTGCATGATCATCTTAGTGGACACCAGAAAAACCATTTCACAAAATCCAATATCCCTTTTATGATAAAAAACAAACAAACAAAACCCCTGCCAAACAAACAAAAAACCCACTAAAAATCTGGGTATAGAAGGAAATATCCTCAATCTGTTAATGGTATTTATGAAAAAATGTATTGTCAGAGCCAGTTTTAGGGGCTTTGACCTGTACAGTCACACAGAGTCCTGTGTTTAGCAGGGCTCTGAAGCCATCTACCTGAAATTCTTAATAATTTTAGCTTTGAGCCTGTGTATATTGTACATTAAGTTTAATGGGACAATGGAACATATATGTGAGCAGATCTCGTTCAATATGCATGTCCATTGTTTCTGGCTGCCCTAAATACATATAACTTGTGCGATGCTTCCATGAACATAGAATTCTTGTGGACTCACAGTGGGTGGCAGGTAGTTCAGTGAGAGTCAAAGCAAGTACAAGATAAATGTATTTTGTTACATCCAGGACCCAGTATGCAGGGATGCTGACAGCCCTGAGGAGATATGCTTTCCATTTGAACCGGAACTTGCTTCAAAAACAGAAAGAAGACGACATTCTAAGAAACACAAACCACCAAGGAGCTACATCTTTTCTTTCTCCTGGTTATAATAATTTCAAACACTTATGCTGAACATGAGGACATAAAATGAACTTTTAGAAGGAAACATAGGAGCAAATCTTTGTGTCCTTGGATTAGGCAAAGATTTCTTAGATACAAGACTAAAAGCTTGAGTCATAAAAATAAAAAATGATAAATTGGATTTCATCAAAATTAAAACTTTTGTGCTTCAAAATATACCATTGAGAAAATGGAGAAAAAGTCATAGACTAGGAGAAAATATTTGCAAGTTTATATCTAGTATTTGCAAGAAAACATCTGATAAAGGATGTGCATTATATATATATACATATATATATACATATATATATATATATATAAAAACTCTTAGAAGTCAAGAATAAGAAGACTAACAACCCAGTTTAAAAATAGGCAAAGATTTGAATTGTCATTTCAGTAAAGAATACATATGGATAGCTGAGAAGCACGTGAAAATGCACTCAATATCATTAATTTCTAGGGAAATGCAAATTAAGGCCACAGTGAGGTACCACTACCCACCCAATGGATTGGCTATTTTTTAAAAAAAGAAAAGATTATACCAAGCATTGGGAACCATGTAGAGAAACTGGAAGCCTCATATGTTGTTGGTGGAAATGTAAAATGGTATAGTCCCTTTGGAAAAGTTTGGCAGTTTCTTAGTTGAACATACGTTTACCATGTGACCTAGCAATTCTACTTCATTTCTATACTCAAGAGAAATGAAAACCTGTATCCACACAAAGGCTTGTACACAAATGTTCATAGGAGCATTAGTCATAAAGGAGAAAAACTGACATAATCCAAATGTCCATCAACTAGTGACTGGATGAACAAAATGTGCTTTATCCGCACAACAGAATGCTATTTATCAATTAAAAGGAACGAAATACTGATACATGCTGCAACATGGATAAACCTCAAAAACATTGTGCTAAGAGGAGGGGAAGTGCAAAATACTGCATATTGTTTGACTCTATTTATATCAGGAAAAGAAAATGTGTAGTCATAGAAAGCAGATCAGTGGTTGCCTAGGGCTGGGATAGGAGCACAGATTAACTGTAAATGTTCTTGAGAGAATTTTTTGAGTGATAAAAATGTTCTAAAACTGGATTGCAGTATTGGTTGTACGACTCCCCAGATTTACTAAACAAACTTACTAAAAATTACTGAATCGTGCACTTAAAATGGGTAAATTACATGATATGTAAATTATTTCTCATCAAAGCTGCAAAAAACACTGCTGCCAACACAAATGCCAAATACTGTTGAGTAACCCCAACCGATGTACCCTAATGACATGTGTTTACTATTTTTATGATCCAGTTAGGGAAATACAGAACCCTTTTTTTTTTTTTTTTTGAGAAACACTATTAATGAAAATAGTGAAGAATCTTCTTACTAATTCTTCTTATTAATGAATCTTCTTGAGTAGATAGTATTTATCCTAATTCTAGTTTTTCCTATTCTAAATATTGTTTAGTGTCTACTGTGATACTCAATGACATTTGTACCTGTGATGAATTTTATGCTATTGGAAAAATGAAGTCTCTCAGTATGTCTTTAGGAGCAGACGCATGTCGATAATTGGAGTAAATGAATGCTTATTAGTTCACATATTCACTCAGTAAATATTTATTGAACACCACTATCTGCTAAGCTCTGGAAAGAAGGAGTTATAGACCAACAGACCAAGAAGCCTTAGCAAGGTCCAGAAAATCTATAGCCACAATCTGAAAACTTGTGCTTTGTTCATGAAGTGTGTGTGTTTGAAATATCAGCAGCAGGATTTCCTGTTTAAATCTTGACTTTGTAATGCTATGAGTGGGTGTGTGCATTAGGTTTTCTAATATTTAAAAGGCTGTTCATGGTAATATCATTTAAAGAGAAAAATTTAAAAACACATTTGTGCTTTTCCCAAAAATATCTTTAAACTTTAGTGTTGAATCACAATTTTCAAGAGGAAAAGATTTTTAAAAATACTTATGAGGTATTAAAATGATAAAACCAGAAGGACTGCAGCATTTATGAATTATGATGGAATGTAATGTTGATTACTACACAGCAATTAATTTATATAATTTTATGCCTTGTTAGTTCAGTGTGAAGATAGTAGTACATTTTTGTAGACTTATTGTTCCCAGAAGAATTTAGATGGACAAGGCTGCTAAATGTCTATTTGATGTATTTATTTGAAATGTTTCATAATTCAAATATTAAGTGCTTAGAAAAAAATTAAAAATTAGGAAAAGCTATATATCAATCATACACTGGTCCTGGCCAAATAAATGATTATGACTTGAATATCTTTATTCAAATTTTAATCGTTTTCTTTTATATGTAATTTCTTTATATGATTGCAATCATGTTACATAAGTGCTAAACAGCTTCTGTTAACTAGTCATAATTGCTTTTCATGTCATTAGGTAGACTTTCGAAGCCACCCTGAAAAATAGTTGGGTAGTCATTGAGTGCAGGTTCCATAGTTTACTTAACTATTTCTGTATCACTGATCATTTAGACAGTCTTCAAATTTCTACATATAATGTACATAAACCTTTTCTGATATTAACATTATTTCACTGAGATAGATTTATAAATTAGTGGATATTTTATCATTTTGATGCATGTTGCCAAATTAGTTTACACATGATAGTATTTTCTAGGCTAATGTATATAGTTCATTTTCTCTTTTGCAGGTTATTTGTTCATGTCCTTTGACAGTTGAACTTTTAGTGTCTTAGTATTTCTTTCATCAATTTGTAGGTCATTTATTTGATTAAACTGTTAAACACTGGCTACAAATACATTTCCTAATATGTTGTTTATCTTATTATTTTGGTAATATTTTTTTATTTTGTCACAGAAATGTTTACCTTTCTATCTAGTCAGATTTTCCAATTCATTTTCTTTTTTCTAGGTAGTTTTTTTCCCATCAACTTTATGAATACTCCATAGGGAGTGTTAACGACCGTTGTGCTGTCTTTTGATTTCTCTATATTTGACTTTGGAATGTACTCTCTATTTTACTGCATGGTGTTGAGTTGAAGGGATATACGTTTTTTCCATTTAATTACTAACCAATTATTCCAATGCCATTTCCTGTATAATTTTTCCTCTCTGTGAATTTCTAGACATCCTTGTCATTTGAAAAATCTTTATATATAGAATAATCTGTTTCTGAGCTACTTCTGATATATTAAAAAGGCTGTTTGTCTATTCTTACACCAGTACCAAAATATTTCTAAAGTCCATCTGGAAAAATCATAGGTTAAAAACAGGAGGAAAAAATCCCCTAGAAATTCTGTTTCTTTGGCCTTTCACTCATTCTCACTTCATGCCTAGTATACTGCCTTGCATAAGATAGGCACTCAGTAAATATTGGTTAATGATTGAATGAATGAAAAGTAAGTTATAGAATGGGATTAGCTTAGCATGATTTTGAAAAATTTTAAATGAATATCTTTCAATGATATTTCAATATATGTCTCAGCTGATTTCTCAATAACCTATAGCTAGAGAATGAATTCTAATGAGGACCTAGCTGATGGCAATCTGTTATGAGTGGCTGGCAGTGGACTTCTGGTAGACACATTTGTCACTCTTGCATTATTTGAAGAGTTTAATCTGGATTCTTGACTGATGGAGGGCCATTTATCTTTACAAAGAGGTATGGGTGGCAAGTATACTTGAAATTGTGGTACATCTATCTGAAATTTTTCATGAGTTTTCCTAAATAATGTTTCATGGGACGTTGCTAGTGGTATGTACTCCATTTCCTAGCAGTATTTAGGATATCTAAAACATGGGATAAATGCACAGTTATGTTAAAAAATTTAAGCAACAGAAAATATGGGTCAAACACAAATTTATGTTAAAAATAACTTTAATTAAAAGAAATCTCATATTACGCACCTAATATTGAGCATCTAGGCAAATTTCTGGATAACCATTGGCAGCCATAAATAAATAACAACTTTCCCTTTAGTAAGATATAAAGCTTGTAATTGTTTCTGATTGTCACCATGAACTCACATTTTCCATTTTGGGTACACCTTCATTATAGTACTCCTTATAAAACGGAAGTAATTCTCTTGGCCTCTGCTGGTCTATCTAGAACTTACACCAAACTCTACATTTTCTGTCTTCAAAGAGACTCCATATTAAAGCCAATGTCATGAGATACTCATCTAAAGAAGGATGATGTTTAGGATCTGCTGCCAGTTACCCATGGTTTGAAAGGGGTGAGAGAAGCCTAATGAGTTTGAAGTTAAAGGTATTGACCTCAGTAGTTATAATGAAATCTCAAATAAGCAACTTATTTCGGTTTTAGAAGGTAGCTCATTATTGTTCCCGTCATTTAGTATCCACATTAGGAGATGGAGCAGAAAGGTCCCAACTTGATAGGGCAGCACAGAGTCAAATGAGAATAAATTAAAGAGGTTTTATTTACAAAGGGATTGTTTTCAAAAGTTTGGTCAGAGTGTAGGAGAACCACAGGAATAATTCATAACTTGGAGTAGGAATGGTAGGGGAGCTTTAGTTACTCCTACTTGAGAAGGACTAAGGGAGGAATACACAAGGAGAGGGTTGTGTAAACAAGGCAGTCTTGAGAGGTACAGTGACCTGGGAGGATACAGCCGGGGGATAAATACCCTGACTTACCTTTCTCCCTCTTTCTTGCCTGATGGGGCTGTTCATTGGCTAAATCTAATAAGAAGCCAGAGGACATGGAAATCTGTTGATGTCATCCATAGAGGTCAGCTTCTTGGGGCTAGAAAGCAGAATGGAGAAAGAATTTGGAGGAGGAAATGGAAAAGGGTCAGATGAGAGGGCAAGGGTGAGGACTGGACTTACCTGCTTTGCATCATGTCACATGCATGTTCTACTGCAAGGAGCCTCAGCTGTGGAATGAAGTTGTGATAATATCCATCAGAGAGAATCTGAATGTTTAACATCATAGATATGCTTGAGAGCACTATGTATTAGCCATGAGATGAACTGTTAAGTAGCTATTTATTAAAGAGTTCTTAATGCATGGGAAATGTTTATAATATCATGCTACTTACCATTCTCAATTATATTTCCAATAATATGAGTAGAAGGACAGAAATATATCAAAATGTCAAGAGTGACCATCTAATGGTAATGATGGGTGATTTCTTTCTCCCTACTTTTATGTTTCTTATAATTTTTTTTGCAGTGAGTGCATTTAACTTTTATAATATAAAAGTAATCATAAACATATTTTTAAAAATTTGTTTCTTTCTGTTGCCAGTTATGTGAGCAAATGTAAAATGTTTGACAATCAGCTGGAGACATTGATGTGTTCCAGTCTCTCTTTGTAGAGAATAAGAAGAGTGGAGAAACTATTTTGGGAGTCATGTGAAATTTGAAAGCCCCAGAAACATTTATATTTATTTTATATCTTTTGAACTTTTATTTATATATATAAAAGGTTTCGGAAGAAGTGATTTTTAATATTTTCTTCTTTACAGTTCAATGTGTTTTCAAAGTGACTATAATGAACATGGCATTTTTTGTAATTAAAAAAACCCAGTATATATGATATGTACATAAAAATATATGTATAAATTGGTCATGGTGGGAATAATTTAGCAGTTAAGTACATGAAAGTTTCTTTTATGTGCTTTGAAAATAATTTTTAAATGCATCGTAATTACACTTATTGTGTTTGGCTATTTTAGTAATAGAGTATTTTTGGAGAAGCAGATCCATGAATAGCCAATCTCAACCTTGTATGTTACTCAGGTGAAAACCACATGACTGAGAGTTTCTTTTGCTTCCTGAAGGCCTAATGCAGGAACGAGGGATGGAAAGAGAGACAGAGAAAAAAAAAGCTCCTTTTTTTTTTTTCTTGCTATCTAAATGCTAAGTTACCACGCAGGGTTAAGTAGTTGGTGTGAGCTTCAGAAGAGCAGAAGATGTTAGACTCATTAAGAAAGTTTGTTAAGAAAACAAGTATTACCCTCCTAGATAATACTAAGGAGAATGGGAAGAGAAAAAGGGGAGAGGTCAGCTGTTACTCCTTCTTGTTTCCTCTTGGCTGATTTCTTCAAAGATATTCTGTTAATGCCGAATGGACTCTCTTATCCTCATTTCTATTCGCTCCCTGCCAATTAATTTCCATCTTCTTTTTCCTTTAATCTAACTCTGTCTCAATATCAATCTCTTTCTCTCCCTCCCTCTTATATTTTCTTTTTCTACCCGTCCCTGCCCCCCACCTCTCTTTTTGGATCTTTGTCTTGATATAGGTGTTTGTTTCCTAAGGCTGTGTAACAAATTGCCATACACTGGGTGGCTTAAAACAACATCAGTGTATTCTGTCACAGTTCTGGAAATCAGAGTCTGAAAGAAAGGTGCTTGCAGGGTTGGTTCCTTCTGGAGGCTCTGAAGGAGAATTTGTTCTATGCCTCTCTGTTTGCTTCCTGGGGCTGCAGAAATCTTTGGTGTTCCTCAGCGTGTAGAGCGTTACTCCAGTCTCTGTCTCCCTTATCTTCAATCACCTTCTCCTCTATGTGTTCTCCCCTCTCTTTTCTTGTAAGAACACTTGTCTTTGGATTTAGGATTTGACCTAATCCAGGATGATCTCATCTTGAGATTCTTAATTATAGCTGCAAAGACTCTTTTTCCAAATAAGATCACACTCACAGCTTCTAGGTAAACATATCTTTTGGGAGAGCCATCGTTCAACCCACTACAATAGGAGACCTTTTTCTGGCAACATTTCTTTCTACTTTATAACTATTCTCTCTCCTTAATTCTTACCTTCTTTTTTGCTGTCCATCCCTCTGCTGTCTAGGACTTGGAACCTACAGTCTTTGCTGCAGTTTCATGGAACACTGCTCTGCCAGATACACTGTCTAGAAAGATCTATGTTCAAACCAGTTTAGGAAATGCTGCTTTCTGTATCTTCCTGTTTGAAACTCATAACACACATTACCATGTTAAGGGGCCAAGAAGTCCTTCGGTCCTGTTATTTCCTAAACCATGAAGCTCCTTCAGCATCATAACGAGTGGAATCTTGCGATACTGCTTTGTAGAACTTTGGGAACCACCATGGAACGTGTTCCCTTTCCTCTAGTTGCAGCGCTACTCTGGTAGTGTTAAAAAAATCTATTTCCTGCATATCTCTGAGAAGGTCTCATTTTTTTTTTAACTCTTTCTTATTTTTTTGGTAAAAATTATTACATTCGTCTTAAAATTTCTACCCCATATTTTTGTAGGTGACTGCTAAGTTCACATCTCTAGGTTTTACCTGGAATAGTTAAATTCTCTACATTTCTTATCCAGTATCAGCCAAGAATGAACAATTCCTTTCTTTTTCCAGGCTTTTCCAGTGATGTTTAAAACTCTCGTTTTCAATCATTTTTCAAAATAACAGCCTTGAAGCATTTAAAATGAATTTTTATTTCAAAGTTCCTATACAGAGACAGAAGAAAATAACTGGTCTAGAACTTTTAATATCTATATATGAACCCATATATCTATAAAATTTTTAGTAAATGGCTTGTAGAACAAACCATACTGTACCATTTAAGCTTCAGAAAGAAAATGTTTTAGGCTTCATATTTAGACACATGATTCATTCAGGCATTTAGGCTATTCTCATTACCCATGGGATTTCCTGCCTGTTTTGAGTTGGTGTTGGAACTGTAAAAGGTACTAGACAATAGCAACACTGATATTTCTGAGCCTCATTCATCTTTATAAATTCCATGTTTTATTGTTAGTTTTCCATATAACTATGATAACTTTTCTTTCTATAGCACAAAAGCAAAGAGAAGTTTAACCTTTTAAGATACCTATAAAATAAAATTTAATACAAACCTTTTTAGAAAGTAAAAACATTTCTCTTTGAGAAGTAATATGCCTAAATTACAGTGCTCTTCAGAACTATGTAACACCAAAGACTGCCTGGTGGCTGAGACTTGATTCCGTAGATAGTCTTAAAGCCTTTAATACACTGAAATACTGACAAATTAGTCAGTGTGTCATGTAACCATGTAATCCTCAGATTTTCCATTATCATAGATGACACACACATTTGGTTTTCTGTACATAGACCATTACTGCATTTATTCCATTGTACTTGAGGCCATCTCACAAGCTTCTGGTTCTACCCAGGCACAGTGCTTTGAGTGGTTTGCCAAGTTCTTACTGTATACATAGGTGTTTGCTGAGCCCAGTCTGACAGCTGCTGTTCTCGTTTAATTATTTTGCCAGTGACTCGATAACTCACTTTGCCATTGGCTGGAGTTTGCATGTAGTCTCACTTCTTACAATTTTATGAGTATGGAAAAGAGCCCTCCTATCCCAGTTAAATCAACTGAAGGGAAATCTTACCCTAGGGAAAGAGGGAAACACTGCACATAGAAATTTGCCAAAATTGTTGATATATCTATAAAACATGAGAATCTTTAGAGATAGAGGTTAATAACAAGTCCATCAAAATGGCATTTGGGTAGTGATAAAACTTAAATTTGAACTTAATTTCTCCTTCTGTCCTGTAATCCCATTATTACAGAAGCTGACTGAAAAAAAGGTGACCAAATTCCAAGGCATTTCTTCATGGAGATGAAACCTTCACATTTTCTTTATAAGTAAATTGGGGATAGAGCTAAGTAGATTGTTATAGAACCACACAAACTAGGTATGGTAGATTTATTGGATTGGTTATTTACTTTTATGACTGTTGGGAGACAATTCTCTATGTATCTCTCCTTTGTCTGCGCATCTTGTAAGCAAAGACACTAAATGCCCTTTTGTTTCACACTATTCTTTTCAAGGATATTCGTGTAGAGAATATCTTTGAAAGATAAAGATATTGTCTTTCTCTCTAGCAGACCACAGATGTGCTTATTTTTCAGTATAATAATGTCTCCTTCCAGAGCAAAGATCAGGTAGGTTTGCTTAATGCCTATTATAGAATCTTTGTGTTACCTAAACTCAGCCTTCCTCAGCTGTGAAACTGATCCACTGTGTGTGTGGTGTCTACCTGGCCTACTCTGCATCATCCTTGTGGGATTTGAGGACCAGGGGGAAAGACATAACCATAAAGCTCCGTTTCCATGAGTAAATATGACTTATATGTCTGACTCAGGAGTCTTTTCTCAGATCCATTAAGTGTCAATTCTTTAGGCTAGCTTTCGAAGGCAACTTCACTTCCTCTATTTCCAAGGTTTCAGGGGGCTGATCATAATTGCCCTCTTCACTGTTTCATAGTACTCAACTCAGGTAGGTTTTTTTAAATTGAAAGACACCAATATAATGCCAAATTTATTTTATTAGTCAGGTTAGGCTATGTATGCTGTGATAAAAAAAATCAACCCCCAAATCTCAGTGGATAAACACAACCAAGGTTTATTTCTAGCTCACACAGCATTTGATGAGAATTGGATAACTCTCTAGGGAAGCTTCATCTTTTATCCTCTACATGATGATTGATTCAGCTTATTCCCATTTGGGGTGTTTGCATCTGAATTTGTATACTCCCCATGGCAGAGCAAGGGATGAGAGTAAGTGGAGAACTCCCACCCACCTTTGTGTGTCTTGATGCCTATCACTTTCTGTTCATTGGCTGGAACTAGTCACATGGCTCTACCATAGGGGAGACCATGGGCATTCAGTAAACAGTAATGTCTCTGTTGCCTTCATGGATATCTTTGAAAATATTTTTTAAAAAATAGGTTGACTTGCTTAATTATTCTCATGTTGGCACTGCATTTTAAAAAATTATTGTATTCTCATACCAAATTTTAGTAACTGCTATGTGTGAATTCCTACTTCCTGAAAAAAAGGGTCTTTGCTGTTTTTGTCTGATTATTCTTCCAGAGAAAACTCAAAATCCTTTTTTGGACATTAAAATTCTCTAAAAAATTTTGGCATTCTTATTGGAATCAAAGCTGTAAAGTAATTTAGGAAAAACTGATTTTTTATGATATTAATCTTTCAACAAAGAAACAGGACTATATTCTAATTTCTATAGCAATAAAGATTTATAATTTCTTTTATAAGAGTCATATACATTCTAAAATAGTTATTCACAAGCATTTTATGTTTTTAATTGTTTCTCATGAATGTATTTCTTTCATCTAATTACCTCATACATTCGATTATGAGAACTGAAATATGTTTCTTGAAAAGATTGATGAGCTAGATAAACCTATGGAAAAGCTTACTGAGAAAATGGAGAAGAAAGAAAAACAAAATAGGAACCAAAAGGTAAATAATTATATACATATGTGTAAATAATTAAAGAATATAAAGCAAATATTATAAACAATCATATATTAATTTAAAACCAGAACTGATGTGGCTACATTTCTGGAAAAAACAAAATGCTGAAATTGGTTCTTAGTCAAACAGAAATAGAAATAGGAAAGAAACAGAAAACTTGAAAAGAAATTGAAAATAAAATAAAATAAATTGAAATGGTAATCAAAACAATCTCCTCTATAAAAACACTAGGCTAGATGATTTTGGGGGCTAGTTCTACCCAACTTTCAAATAACATGTAGCCAATACCACCTTATTTTAGGTTGTCCAAGAAATTAGTAAAAAAGGCAAAAATTGGTTGATAATTTTTACAAGGCCAGTATAACTTAGATTCCAGATACCAAAATCTCAAAGACAGAAGAAGAAAGGAAAATATAGGTCAATTTCATTTATGATTAGAGATGCAAAATCTATAGTAAAATCATACAATAGTAATTGAATGAGCTAAACTTACAGTTTTGGCATTTTGATGAATGATTTAAAGCATAGAGTAAGATAACTATAATGGTAAAATACATTGCAACCAATCATATCTTGATTGTCTAAGTCGTTTGCACATGTAGAGTTAACCAGGTGCCTCTAAGTAAAAGAATAATGGGGAAAATTAATATTAATGTGATAATACTCAGAAAATGACAGTATGAGTGACTCTACTGATTGTGTGGTAAATCCTTTTGCAATCAGTCGGTTTCCAATTCATTGTTTTCAACAGTATCGGGTAAGGACCTCATTGAGTTTCCAGCTGATTGATCATGAAAAATAATTTTTAATTTTAGATCACTGTGTGGTTTTGGTGAAGGAGTACAAAGAACTGAATGACATTTGCTAAACAAACAAACAAAATTCCTTTCATTATCATCTATCTGTTTACGTGACTAAAGTTTCTTAGCACTTCATCCCTATAAAAGTGGAAAATAGAACTGATGCTGAGCATTATCTCATTCTAGCAATTATTAATATTCTATCATGGATACAGTAACTAATTGGGAAACAAAAATACCTTTACCCATTTAATTAAGAGGTGTATAAACCAATCAAATTTTCTTTTATGTTTAAAAGATATTTATGAAAATTTATAGCATTGTTTTGAAGAATTGCACATTAATAGTAATATTAACAAATCCATTCAAAAGAAAGTTTTTAACCCAGTTTTGTTCCCTATGAGCTCTCCCTTGATGCCAAAGCTGCTGAACTGGGACTACTCTTCAAGAAGCAGGCTCTAATATGCTTGAGAATCTTATTATGTAGCTGGATGGAAAAGCCCTGTCCCATAGAATGAGGGTGATAAGGGCACCCTGATCCTGTGTGTTCCAGCTAGGTGAGGCACAGGGCATCATTCAGAAGACAGAGAAACTGTGGAAACTAACCAAAGGGGAAGTTGGGCCCCATTGTGCTATCAGGATGACATGAAGTTGACATGATCAGAGACAGAACTTAGTCTTCTGGAATCGATAACTCATGAATAAAACCATGAAATGAGGGAAATTGTTACTTTTGCACAGCCAACTAGCTTTTGTCTTTCTTTTCTATAGTTTTTTGAAATACAATCTTACTGTCTACTCGTAAAGCTGGATCGAATTCTTGCCTTATTCAATGATGCTCTAAGTATAAGATTATTGAGTGGTTTGGCTCAAAACAGTCAGACTTTCCATGAGTGTAGAATTCAGTCAGAATGGGAATATACCTGTACTTCTTCAATCTGAGTTAGAGGTGAGGGCTTTTAATTATAATAAGAGTCTGAGTACACATTTAATAACCTCATTACTCAGTACAAAAATTTACTATATACATGACAAACTGAATTATTAGGCTTATGAAATTGAATTAGAAATAAAAATTTCATTTTAAAAGGAGCTAGGACTATAGTTATTAATAAATCAAGCATAATTCCTGAATTATGTCAATGATATTTGAAAGCTGGATGTATACCTTGAAAATATTTAGTTGTGATGTCCTCAGGTTGCAGGGATTCCTAGAAAGGCTATTCCTGCCTTTGGGCAACTCTATACTTAACTAGTTCCAGTTGGGTATTTAGCATTTGTCTATATCTGTGGGGCAATTTAAACTTTTGACATTTTTACTCCCATGATGGAACCTTTGCTAAATTAACTAGACCGAGCAGAAATTTATTCCAACTGCTTTATGAAAATAGTCTCATTCTGAATTGTGTAATACCAAATTTAAAATTACATTATTCATTCATGATGGGGTTAAGAGAGCAGGCTTCAAAGTCAGACTGCTAATGTTTAAATTCCAGCTCTACCATTTAATAGTTACTTCATCTAGACAAGTTTCTTAACTTCTCACAGCTTCTGTTTTTCTCATATGTAAATCAGGAATAATAATTAGATTAAATAAAATAACACATGTAAAAACACTTAGCCTAGTGGGTGGGCCAGATAAATTAGTCAATAAATACTAGCTAGTATTATTATTGTATGTAGTCATCTATTCGTTTATTCCTTCAGCCTATATTTATTGCGTTCCTAGAGGTGAGGTGCCTAGAAGTCAGAGATAAAGACTTTGCCCCAGTCATCAATGAACTCACTGTCCAGTTTAAGATAGAGACAAGTAAAGAAATGAATACAATTCAGTGTCTAAGCAGTAAGACAGAGAATGTTATTAGCCACCCAACCTGGGTGGGAAGTGGAGGCCATGATTACTTGGAGGAGGTGATATCTGGATTGAGGTTTAAAGGATAAGCGAGATTTATAGGGCAGTAAGTAACAGTGTCACAAGCAGAGGAAATAGGATTGGTGACTGAAAATATGTCTGAATATGACTCATTCATGTAAAATCTTGTCTTAAAGTTTATTGATACCATTTGTGTAAAATAGATAGCTAGTGGGAAGCAGCCACATAGCACAGGGAGATCAGCTTTGTGCTTTGTGTCCACCTAGAGGGGTGGGATAGGGAGGGTGGGAAGGAGGGAGATGCAAGAGGGAGGAGATATGGGGATATATGTATATGTATAGCTGATTCACTTTGTTATAAAGCAGAAACTAACACACCATTGTAAAGCAATTATACTCCAATAAAGATGTTTAAAAAAAAGTTTATTGATACCATTTGTAAAGTTGTTTTGTATTTTATTTGTCAACCTCTGTCTCTCACATTCCTGTTTTTAACTTGAATCCTACTGGACCATGAGCTTCTTGAGATGGGATGGCCCTTCAGTGACTAATATAATGGCTGGCACACAGCAGGAAATAATAGGTGTATATTGAACTGAATGGAATGAAATCAATCCTCAGTAGGGAAAGTCTTTTGGAAGTAAAAGTATAAACCAGAATTTCTAATCCTAGAAAGGGTTAGTAAGGGAGAGATTAATTACAAATATATAGTGTATTGAGGTGGGGAGGTAACTCAAATTCAGATTGAAAAAGCCAGCAACTCTGTCTTTTTGAGGCAAGGTAATCAAAATACATTTTTGGAATATATGCTAAGTTTAAATACAAGCACAAAAAGCATTTTAAAAGTAATCCAAGTAATCCAATCCACCTACTGAAGCCCGTGCACCACAACTACTGAAGCCCGCATGCCTAGAGCCCATGCTCCACAACAAGAGAAGCCACTGCAATGAGAAGCCCACGCACCGCAATGAAGAGTAGCCCTTGCTCGCCGCAACTAGAGAAAAAGCCCGCACAGCAATGAAGACCCAAAGCAGCCAAAAATAAATAAATAAATAAAAAATAAAAACAGCAAGCAAAATTTCCAAGAGTTACCATGGCATTGAATGGAGCAGCTCAGATCAGCTACTAACTTGCCTATAGAAAGCACCGACAGTGAATGTCAGGGTGGAGATGGAAGTGAGAAAAGGGCTGTGGATAAACACAATCCTGAAATATCAAATGCACCATGTAGCAGTGGCAGAAGGAGAGTCAGAGAGATGATGTGGGCAGACATGGGAGAAGACATGGAAATGCACTTGAAATTAAAAACCTCTTTTCTGCCTTTCTGGTTTGTCAGAGAAAATGAGTTTACCATATTTGGAGACTGCTGTTAAAGAGGAAGAAAGAAAACAAAAGGTTCCTAAAAATACTAAAAAGCCATTAATACAGGAGCAAACAGAAATTAGGTGAAACAGCAGGCAGAAGAGGAAATCTAAGACTAGATCTTATGAGGGAGATGGGGAAAGAAATGGGCTAAGGGCATCTGGTAAAGTTCCCTTCAGCACACTGTGGACTCTTAACACAGGGGCCCAAAACCAAAACAAAACAGAAATGTAATAAAACCACTTTTCTCTCTTCTTTTGGTGAATATAAGTGGGTGGTGGCAAAGGAAAGATGAAATGTGGTTAGGGAAAAATTCAGGCTGACCTTGATGGAGCTGCCTTTAGGGACTCACACTGAATTGGAGGAATTGTTTGAATTTCAAATTATCCACACTGGATTAAGATATATTTAAGATTAGTTAGATATTTAGCAAAATCCCTGAAAACACAGAAGAGCCCAGTCTTGCTTACAAAGATTGCTCCCAGTCCCAGCTGAAACTTACTTTTCTCCAACCCCAAGTAATAAGGCTTGAGGCTACAGTAAATAGAGCTGTGAAAGTATAGTGTAGAAAGGGATTCAAGAACAGTTCATCCAGATTCCATCATATCAAACAGCAAATGTTGACTCAGTTGCTCAGTCACACTTCTTGCATAAGAAACATACAAATTAAACAAAAAGTAGTATGTCTATTTACGTAGCCTGGGGTCTACGTAAATATATTGCAGTAAATATATTAGGGGAAAAATGGGGGGAAAAGAAAAAAAATCATTGAAGACAAAATACATTTGAAAAATTATTTTAAAAGTAGACATCACCCAGGAAAAGAAGAAACCTCTTTGTGAAAGCATCTAATTATTAAAGAATTTACAGGAAATATGAACTTAACAAGTTAACCTCAAAGATAAGACTGTGAAAGATGACATGAGTGGAGCCATTTAAAATAGAGCTGGAGCAGCCATTCCAGAGGAACTGCCTGGTACATCCTGTTTTCTGAACAAATGAACTAGGCCAAACCACCAACATTCCAAGAAGGCATCAAGAATAAGAATATCCTGTTGAAAGGACCAATAAAAGTGAGCTTTTACCTAGTGACCACTTCACCTGAGTGATCAGTGAAGTACAAATCTAGCTTTACCGCTTTCACTAATGAACACTTCACCTGATTGATTACCTCATCTGGCACCAATAAACCCTTCTTAAAAACAACTTACCTCATCTCCTTCTCTTTTCCCATAAAAACGCTGAGCCCATCTCCTGTAATTGGGACATCTCCTGTAATTTTGTAATTGGGACATCTCCTGTAATTTTGGGTTTCTACCTAAATATGTGTACCTTGAATTGCAACTCTTTGATCCAGAATAAATGCTTTGCCTCTTGAACTGGAACTCTTTTTGTTGTTGTTGTTTTGCTTTTTTGGTTGCTGTATTTTTAGGTTGACAAGAGCATAAAAATCAGACTAAGAATGAAAGAAAAAAAGATCTTCCAGAACAGGAGACATGTTTGTTAATTAACTATTGAGAGAATGAATGAACAGTAACAAAATGTTAAAACTGAAGCTACCAAACAGATACCAAAGTGAATGTGAGCCACACTGTTCTAAAGAATCTTCAAAGTGAATTATTCAAGGACCAGTTCCATGATCCTTGAACTCCCTCACTCATTTGGAGAATATAAAAGAGCAGAGTTAGAGAGTGGATGTAACTACAGTATTATCAACAGCAGGCCAAAAGAGCAGGCAACCTGCCCCAGAAGACCACCTAGGAGGGTGATGAGGAGACTCCGCGCTTGAGAGCAGTTACAGGGAAAATGGCCAGTGGGAAGAGAAGCACAGCTCATGTCAGGGGAAGTGTGGTCAGATAGGCCCACCATGAGGGCCCACAAAAGCTCACAGAGGAACCCATGGGAGAGAGAGTGAATTTTTGACACTTGACAGGCTCAGGGAGTCCAGAGTTAATCCTAGGACCATCCACTCACGAAGTACGAACTTTTCTATGCTATTCCCTTGCCTATCTTTCCTTTCACTGGCTGAGTGGAAACTACTGCCAAAGACCTAGGAGGAGGTGAGCCGAGAAAGAGAAGAGAAACCAGCTATCATCGCCTTTGTCTCAATCAGATACCCTGCCAATACATGCCTTAGGTGGCCAGGAGAGCGGCCTACCTTTCAATAAACATTTAAGTGTTCATTACTGTCTTGGACTAAACAGATTACATTTCTGTAATATATTCAAGTGGACCATAGAAATATTTTATATGTAAAGTGAAAAGAAAATCATGAAGTCTGGTGAGTTTTTATCCAGTGGCAGGAGAAATGTTTCCCCCATTAAAATGGAAAACCAAGAGCATTGTGCTTTGATTATATCCCATGTTGTTCTTGTTCAATGTAATATAATGATTGTCACTTATCTCTTAGTAACTTTTCTGTCCTCCCTCCACTCTTCTCCATTTGGCCAAAGCCTCAGTGAGGAGACTGTGCAGATCTGATCCTGTATCTGTGGAGAGGGAAAATGATAACCTCTGTTCAGTTGTGTTGTTTTGAGCAGGTAGGAAACCCAGTGGGTATATCTGGGTGATTAGATATCGTTAACAAGAGGCCAACTTTCCTAAAGACAGGGCAGGGGAAGGAGGAAGAGGCTGTTTATGGGTCTAGTATGTGTCTTCCGTAGCTGTCTGAGTCCCTACATAGACTCTGTAGCGAACTTCCAGTCTCAGGTTTGGAACACAGCTTCAACAATACTTTTGAAATTAAGGTGAGCAGAGTGCTGGGCAACCATATTTTCTCCCGAGCTGTTCTTTTGCAACTTTAGTTTAATTTTTAGACAAACTGTCTGCTCCAAAATTAAAATAGCAAAATGTTTGTGGGAAAGCATGTGTGTACTAAGCCAATGGTATGGTTGAGCACGTGTTGCCCTTGGAAATGCCAGCAAACTCATGTTCTATCAGCCTCATAATTACCTTGGTGATTTTATCTCATGCCAATTTCTGGCGTTTATCTTCCGGACTTGGAAATGTGATCTCGGCAGCACCAAGATCAGATCCATTTCATGGGAGGAGATGCCCAGAAACCAAGTTCAAAACACTGATATCTAAAGCCAAAACAGTAACTTGACAATTTACAATGAGAAAAGAAAAAAATCTCAGGGGGGAGGGAATCTCCCTGTGGTCAGGCAACCTGGGTAATAAAATTATAAGCAAAAGGTACTTGGTAAGAAGGACTCAGCATGAAGGGATATTAATTGTGGGCTTCTGGTGTCCCAGCAGTGCTCGAACAGGGAGGTGGTTATGAAGGTTTCCCTTCTAATCTATTGATTAGCTGCACAGCTCTTTTAAACATCTTCCTATATGCCAAATATTTCACAAAAGCAAATGTTAAAAAAAGGCATACAGCATCTCAAATTGCAAAAAGTACTGTTTATGTATGAAAAAAACTGTAAGGAAATGTATTAGCATAGTAAAACAATTATCTCTGCCGTTGTAACTATTTTATTTATAATTTTCTATAGTCACAATATTTTAAATTGTTGTATGTGTTTTTTTAAAAAATTGTGCTCCCGCCTTCTAATTAGACTGTTTCCTGAAGGTGGAAATGTTGGGGCATTTCTGAACCCTGCAGGGACTCTGCTTCGCTTCATCTCAGGTTAGGCAGGCAACAGATGCCCTACCCTCTGTGAATCCCACAGACTGAGACAGACCAGCACCACGTGGTCTCCACCAGGAGTCTGACTGTTTGGAGAACTTCTTTCCTACTACTTAGCTTAGTTTTCTCTCGAGCAAACTTGGTTCTCAACAACCTGAACAGGACTGGTCCAAAGTGAAGAAGGGAGTGAGAGATACCAAGTGTTAAAGGATGACAGGGAGAAGAAAAAAGAAAAAAAGAGCTACTGATGGGTAGTTTTTCTTATCCCTGGCTCCCTTTCTTAAAGCAATGATTCTTCTAATTCTTTTAATTTTTTTTTGAGCTGACAACCATCTTACATGAGCAAGAGATATTAATGCTAACCATAGATACAGATTTTAATCTTTAAAACCAGAAAATAAAAACTTCTGACAAGAATAGCCTAGTATGTTTAATGACAAATTTGATAACACTGTACTATATGGTAATTTGGAATAAATGGTAAACAGTTCATAAAAGTGACTGTAATTTCTGTTACTTTCATAATGTCAAAATATTTTTACCTTAATCTTTAACTTGTGACTTCTCTAGCTTTTATTACCATGATCAATATTCACAGTATTCCCTGAATACCTTGTGCCATTTAATCATCCTCTGTGTGTATGCACACACACATGCCACACCACACCGACACTCCACACCACACACTACATACAATTTTCTTGGCTTCTGCTTCTACTCCCATCACATTTCAGGGCATCATCCTTTATCCACACATCCATATTCTGTATTGGCCATTCTGCTCCCTCTGATGGCTTCTGCTCCATGTAGGGAACCATGGAGATGCTCAATGATTTGAGGGAGCAGAAACACAGGTCATGAGACTGTGGGCTCCCTGACCATAGAATGACAGCATGATTACTTTACTCAGGGGTAGGAAGAGAAGATTCAGGGGGAGTGATGGTACAGGAGAGAGAGCAACATTTGAGGAGGTCAAGTAGGAAAGATGGACATTCAGGTCAGGAAAATGGCATGAACAAAGGCCAGGAGATGTAAGAGTTTGTCTTGTTCAGATATGAGTTGAATTATGTTCCCCCAAAAAAGATATGTTGGAATTCTAATGCCCAGTGCTTTAGAATATGACCTTATTTGGAAGTAGGGTCTTTACAGAGATAGTCAAGTTAAAATGTGGTCCTTGGGGTGGGCCCTAATCTAATATGACTGGCAGCCTTATAGAAACGGGGGATTTGGACACAGAGACAGACACACATAGTGGGGTGATGATATGAAGAGACACAGGGAGTATATCATGTGAAGACAGAGGCAGAAACTGAAATTATGCTGCCATCAGCCATGGAACATCTGAGAACACCAAAAGCTAGAAGAGGGAAGAGAGGATCCTTCCCAAGTAGCTTCAGAGGGCCATGTCCCTGCTGACACCTTGATCTCAGACTTTTGGCCTCCAGATCTGTGAGACAATAAATTTCTGTTGCTTTAATCCACCCAGTTTGTGGTACTTTGTTACAGCAGCTCTAATAAATGAATACAGATGGCTGGCTATAGGTAGTGTTCTGGTGCTGGAATGTAAGATATGCAGGATCAAAGTCTTAAGGTCCTTGAATGCCATTCTAAGGACATTATATTTTACTCTGCAGGCACGAGTCAGATGGAGGAAAAAAAAATCAACTAAAGCAAATGTTAGCCATCAAAGGTATTACAGAGAGAAGTAGCATGATCAGATGTGTTCCAGGAGATATATTTGTAGGTGCTCTGGAAACTAAGTTTCTGTAAAATTGGAGTTGTCATTATGTAGATATTCTGGCAACAGATGGTGAATTAGAAAGGTATGTAAAAGGTGGAACAGAGCCTAGATGGAAAGCTTTTGACATAATTCAGGCAGTGAGGAAGTGACTTTGTACTAAGGCAGTGGCCATTAGAATGAGTAGGAAGAGGCAGTTCTCGGACACATTGTATAGGATGACCTAGAGAACTTGGTGACAGATGGATGGTTGGTTTTGAAAGAATCTGAATTGAAAATTCCTTTAAGTGATTCAGATGTCTTGGCTACAGGATAATGATTAACCAGAATAATGATCAAAGAAGAAGAAATATATTTAGATAAGAGACAATGAATTTATATATTTTATTATTGTAGTTTGTTAGGAAATCTCTTCTCATGCTAATATTCCAAAGATATTCCCTTCTGTTAGCTTTATAATTGATACTTTGCATTTTGACCTGTGAGCTTTTTTGTGAAAGGTCATTTCTGTCCACTGTTTCCTTTATTCATCACAGAAAACTTCCCATCCTAAAGAGCTGTCTCCCTTATGGCCTGCTTTATACACTTCTCTTTCTATTCACTTAATCTATGAATTATGATCTAGTCCTTCTGCTTATTTTATAGATGAAGAAACTAGCTGGAGAGGCCACAGAGCTGTAGGATGACAAGGATTCTGGTGGGTGTCTTCTTAAATATTTGCTAAGAGGAGCAGCTGTTTTGGCTCATTCATATATTTTAAAGTATTGATTTAAGGTTCAAATTTTCAGGATATTGCAGGTGGGGATACCAATATTCTAGAAAAGTGGGCAAGAATACAAATAAGCAATATATAGAGGGTAACCAAAATAAACTCCAGGTACTTCCCTGGTGGTCCAGTGGGTGAGACTCCACACTCCCAATGCAGGGGACCCGGGTTCTATCCCTGGTTGGGGAAGTGGATCCCGCATGCAAGCCACAACTGGGTGTTCACATGCTGCAACTAAGAGCCTGCATGCTGAGACTAAAGATCCCTCATGCCACAAGGATCCCTCATGCCTCAGCTGGGACCTGGTGCAGCCAAAATAAATAAATAAATAAATAAATAAATTTTAAAAATACAGGAACATTTGACAATATCTGGAGACAATTTCGGTTGTTATAAACGGGAGAGAGGGTGGTGTAGAGTGTTCTTACTGGCTACGATCTAGTGGGTAGAGAACAGGATGTGCTAAATGTCCCACAATGCACAGGAAAGCCCATCACAACAAAGAATTATCTGTCTGCAAGTGTCAGAGTAGTGCTGTGGTTGAGAAATCCTGATTTAAAGAGATCATTCAGAGCTTCAAGTAGCAATGGCCCAAGGAGGTAATATAAAGTGGCAATTGTAAGGATGAGGAAAATCAATTTGGAAGTATCCCTGTGTTGGAGGCTGTATGAATTGATAGGGGTGCCCTTTACTGGGGACGTAGCCTTACACAGAAGCAGAAGTTCCAAGACTGGAAAGGCCAAACCCTACATAAAGCAGAAGCATGTATATATCGTTATATACATGCTTTGGGGTTACTAGAACAGGTCACAAAAGATGACCTGCAGTCACTCTGACTCCTTTAGAGAAGCCTCAGAATGCTCACCACACTGACACTCTTTTTCTGAGTGATTCTTTATGCATTTGTTGCTATGCAATTATCTTAGCCTTTTTGGACTCCTTTAACAAAATACCATGAACTGGTAGCTTATAAACAAAAGCAATTTATTTTTTATAGTTCTGGATGCTGAAAGTCCAAGATCAGGGTGCCAGCATGGTTGAGTGAAGACTCATGGGTCACAGACTTCTCATTGTATTTTCACATGGCAGGCTTTATTGGACCTCTTTTTTTTTTTTTAATTTTATTTATTTATTTTTGGCTGTGTTGGGCCTTTGATGCTGCACACGGGCTTTCTCTAGTTGCGGCGAATGGGAGCTACTCTTTGTTGGGGTGCGCGGACTTCTCATTGCTGTGGCTTCTCTTGTTGCTGAGCACAGGCTCTAGGCGTGCGGGCTTCAGTAGTTGTGGTGCATGGGCTTAGTTGCTCCGTGGCATGTGGGATCTTCCTGGACCAGGGCTTGAACCCATGTCTCCTGCATTGGCAGGCGGATTCTTAACCACTGCACCACCAGGGAAGCCCTGGCCTCTTTTCTAGGGGCACTAATCTCATTCATGAGCATTCTGCCCTCATGACCTAATCACTTCCCAAAGGCCCCACCTTCGAATGCGATCACAATGGGATTAGGTTTCAACATTTGAATTTCTTCATTGGGGGTTGGAGGGAAACACAAACATTCAGACCATAGCAGCTCTGTTCCCTGAGGATCTCCTTTCTCCACCTTCCCCACCACTGGCCTCTGCTAAATTCCACCAGACACAGATTCCTCACTCTATAATGTTGCCAGCTGTAAGATATCCAAGAGCCAAAATATTTCCTTTGGCCATTGGTAGATGCCAGTAATATCAAATCCATCAGTGAGTGAGTTTGAATTCTGTACCTGTAGTGCGAGACTTAGTCAGCAACTATGCAGGAAGAGGAAGTAGAATCTTTCCTTGTGTGTTAAATTAAACTGAAGTGATTAAGGAATGGTTCAAAATCTGAAATCAGCCAGGGTCGGTCCCCAAAGGCTCAGACCTGTAGGATAGCAGAGATAGAAGTGACAGACAGCATCTCAGTAGCCAGGTTAGTACCACTAAGTGGGGAAAAAGAGAACCCGAAAGAGAGGCAATAACCAGGGTCCCATGGACAGGTTTAGAATTCAGGGTGGGAATCATTGCCCTTTGTCACCTCTTTAGGTCTTGGGTGGGTAGATAATGACAGGCTTAGTCAATTAGTGGTTGCTGACTTCCAGGCTAATACAGGGTCCTCTCTACAAATGCCTGTGACAGTAATTTTGGCAGCAGACAGGCTGCTGGATGCTCTGGGGAGTCTGCCTCGCTCCAAAGCCTGTGCACTTTCTCCTGGACCACCTTGTGGGAAAATATTTCAGAAAAGAATTGTAACAGCATTCAACATCTTAGGTGCTGAGTCTTTAGAGACAACTAGTCCCATATTCAGTGGACGATATAGTTCTTTGGTTTTCATAAACATTATTAGACTTAGGTTCTGGAATATTGCTCACAGTTTTGGAATATTTGGTGATGATTCTCAACTGTAATCTAAAGAACTAGATGTCATCATTATCATTTACTGAATGTTTCTTATGTGACAGGCATGGTTCTAAATTCTTTGAATATGTTAACTCTTTAAATTCTGATACAGTGCCTGTGGAGTTGGCGCTATTTTTAAATCTCCAATTGTACAGGTTTTGGAACTGAGTTATAAAGAGATTATGCAATTTACTTGTGGTCACACAGCTAGCAAGTGGGAGACTAGGATAGAACCTAGGCAAGTTTGTGTCCAAAGCCGCCTATCTCAGTGCTGTTGGCTCCTGGTGGGTAGCATCTTAGTATTCACGCCCACCTGGCCCCATCAGGGGCTAGGTGTATCCACTCCATCTCTTGGGGTGCTCAGGTGTATGTATTTTCGCTTTCAAGTTCTGTGGCTCTCCTCCCTCAATAACTGGGTGAGTACTCTGTGAAGGTAGGAAGAGTTCCTACTCAGATGATGACAGCTTTGGTTAACTGGCTAGGACTGTGACAACAAGGCCATTAGACATTTGAACCATGGCCATGGCAGCAATTGCCAAGGCAACACCCCATTCTTAGAACTCTCTTAGCTTGGCAGCCCTTGGCAATCAGATTCCTCTCTCCATCTGCCTTCCTTCCATCCCTTCCCAAGCTCCCCCACTTCTGTTTTCTCCCTGGCTTTATTTCCCTAGTCTTTTTCTTTTCTCTCTTAACACTGACCTTGATATCTGATCTAGAAGGTATGTGACCTTTCATTTAAAATTGCTTCCAAAAGCAATTCCAGTAGAAAACCCAACTTCCCCTCCCTTTAGGTAGAGAGGATTCCTCTTTAGAAATACAGTGTCTTGTTCTTATCCCCTGGATCCGTGGGAAGAGTTTCAAATTCCATTGAGGGGAAGGTTATCCCCTTAAATATTTGTTTTGTTACACTGGGTTGATAGAAAGTTAGAAGGAATCATAAATTCCCTTATAAATCTCTTAATAGGATACAATTAGAGCAGTTCAAACAGTCCCTATATTGCCATACTCTCAGAAACAGATTGTGAAGGAGTTCAGGACATACCATCCCCAAATATGCTGCTTTGGCATCTTGACTACTTTGAGTTAAAGGCACTTGGAAATCAGCAGGTACAAGAAGGGCACTCTGACCTCCCCTTTTCTTCCTGAAAGCAGAAGATGAAACTCCCATTTAAGAGATAACCTCCCTATACCAGGAGGAAAGAAGCATTCTTATCACCAGAGATGTGGAGTACACATCGAGAAATCTGTACAAACAGACCTTGTCAAAATAACTCTTATCTTCCTTTAGTCTATCCATACATTTTAGTTACTCTTCTACAACTGCTATTATTTTTTAACCTGTTATATAAGCACTTAGACCCAGCTGTTGCTGAGTCCAGCTCATACTGCTTGCCACATGCCAACAAAGTGCTGGGACAAGGAATAGCGACTTTATTTGGAAAGCCAGCAGACCAAGAAGATGGTGAACTTGTGTCCCAAAGAGCCATCTTACTTGAGCTAGAACTCAGGCTTCTTTTATACTAAAAGGGGTGTGGCTGGTTGTCACAGACTTCTTGGTGCAGGAATGCTTTGTTCTTGTAGCACTCCATGTAGGTCTGGTCAGGATGTTCCTATAAACCTCCAACAAGACAATTGTTATTTTCTGTTCTGAAACTTTTTATCTCTGTCTGAATGGAAAATTGTTATACCTTTAAAGGTAAGAGCTTTGAGAATGGCCTATCATGTATATTTCAGGCTATAGACAACATTCTATAGCAGAATGTTGTCGGCAGAGACAGCATGACTAAGCACAGGCAACAGAGCACAAAGGTTAGAGCTAAAGAAATAGATCCAATATGGAGTCAGGTTTATTCTTCTCTGTTACATAGCCACTTCTTTGGGTCTTCATTTTTCTTGTGAAGACTCCCATGTACGTGTGAAAATTACTAAATAAAATTTGTATGTTTTTCTCCTGTTAATGTCTTACGTCAGTTTAGTTCTTAGGCTCAGCTGAAGACTCTAAGAAGGTAAAGAAGAAATTTTTCCTCCCTCACAGTGGAACAATCCTGGGTAGAGGAAAGGAGTATAGAGTCAGATGGTTTGGAATTCAAATCTTGATTCTACCCCTTGGTATTTATTGCTCTTGAATAAGTAGCAATGTTTTCTGAGGTTCTGCTTATATCACTGATTATGATCAGGTGGTGGTGAATTTTGGAGATAAATCCTTCCATGTGAAAGGGGCTTTATTAGCATATGGCCTCCTGGCCCCCAGCATTGCTCCAGGGGAGGAGTGGCTTACCGATGGATGGATTAGGGAGAGGAACTGGGCCTGCTCAATTCAAGCCGTTCTCTCCTTGCCCTCCTAGCCCCCCATGAGTGGTGGGTAAATCGGACTAATGCCAGGGCTCAACACTTCTAGCCATATTCTCTCACTAAACACTCATCAATAATGAAAGTGGTATTTCAAACTTCTTGTGGCTTAACTGCTTTTTAATTGATTCTGATCTCTCGCCAGGAAGATTTATCGAGTCTCAAATTCTAGAAGAGAGTCAATATATTTCTAAGTGACCAGTTCTCAAAAGTGCTTTACAAACGTTAGTTTTCTCTCTCTCACTCTCTGCCTTTCAGTTGACTATTCTACCAAGTCCTACAATCAGTGGGTCCTGACATATGTCTAAATCAATCTTTTCTCCCACAGCCTGTTTCCTCTTGTTCAGTGTTCAGAGAAAATAAACGGATGGTGGAAGGAGAACAGCTGGTGGCAATTTCTTTGAAGTTTTTTAAGCAGAAAATTCTCTGGTTTATTTCATTTGGCTTCTTCCTAGGGCATGACTGTTTAGGTTGAACATTTAAACATCTTTCTCAAAGCTTCCACTAAAGATTTGCAACCCAAAGGGTATGAACTTATAAACTAAAAATGTTAGTGGGAATGAAAGGTAAACCTTAAAAACAGCTAAAATAAAGATCTTACAATGTATTAAACCTTGCCTTTACATAGGCTTAGGAAACTAGATATACTTGTCCTTGGGGATCATTGTACTAATGACACATCCCTGCATTCCAGTACACTGAGGAGAGAAACAAATGACTAACAGTTGTTACTGTATCACTGGGAATGTTGTTTCCAGAGTTATTCTTATGCCATAGATGAAACTTTTAAATTATTCACACTGCTTTGGTTTAACTTTTTGTCTTAATTTAAATGCTTGTCACCTCTATAAATTTAATTTATGCATAGTCTGACTATATTTAGGTCAAGTGAAATAAAGAAGTGATAGGAAAAGCCCTACAGATGAGGATTAAACAGATTTCTTATTTGGATTGATCAACTTGATTGTAGAGGCTCATATTTCTTCTATAACTGTTACTACCTAGTTTCCTTTTTAAAGCTACAAACTCAGTGAGGAACGAGCAGAAAAAAATAAAGTCACACAGGGATACCAAGTATTAAAAATTCCTATGTTCGAGTGTTCTCTCCCTCCACTTAAGTTTTAGCCCCTCCAATACAGTCTTTACAGTTTACAAAGTGATTTTTCTAAGTATTAATCTGTTTATATCACTCTCTGGCTTAAAAGTATTCAGTGACTTCCTGTCTCCAGCAGGGTCAAGTTCCAGTTGGTTAGCTTTGCATAGAAAACTATGCAGGAACTAACCTTCTCTCATCACCACATCGTCTCCCAAACTTGATACTGTCAAAGTATTTGTGTTTCATTGTGTTCGTTGTGAGGAAGAGAAACATCCTTGGTTTCTTTCATTGGTGGAGTTTATGGTGAGGATGTGTGGGGAAGTACGAGTAGTCTCACAGTCTTTCAGCCAGCCTCTCGGGGTGCAAGGACTGTCATCCCAGAACAGCCCAGTTCACTCAACAGCAACTCCATAATGAGATCCTCAGAAAAGGGCAACCATGATCTCTCTTATAAGTTTCTCTGTCTCTACCTTTCTTTCTACTTGATTGTTCTTCCTACTCTTTTCCTGACTGCCTTTGCCAGGATCTCTATCTTGTTTTGTTACTGTCTGCATGTGACCACAGAAGAGCAGTGTAGGAGTGACAAATGGGCAACCTCTCCTAGGCGACTTGGACAAGGGCCTTTCCCTAAAGATCTCTGGATTTTGTTCCTTGATAGTGAGACTCAAAGGAGGAGATTGATGAGCTCCCTTCCAAGGAACTTGTGACCAGGCACTGGACCAGGTACCTAGAAGGTCCTGATGGGCAGCTCTGCTAGGGTCCACATGATGACTCTGACTTCTCTGTGACTGACACAAGTGCCATTCCTTCCTCCCTTCCCAGTGAGTCTTGAGATGAATTGGAGAGCCCACCAACCTTTACTCAGAATTCTTAGCTTTAAAAATAAACAGAAGCAGGGATAAGACTGGGGTCCCTCTGTCCCTCGAGAAGACCTGAGTTCCTATGCCAAGGTCAGAGTTCAATGGGGAGGTGGGAGGAAAATTTTATTTCTTGGGTCTCTCAGATATTGGTTCATAGGTGACCGTGATCCCCACAACTCTTGCCACCAGGATGAGGAGGAAACAGATACTGCTCTCTGGTTTTCAGTCTGAGACCACCATCACTGAGACCCTTGCCTAGCCTTCGCTAGCATGGGTACTTTTTGAGTCACTACAACCTCCATTGTCGTGACCTCCACTGCTAAGTACATTATTAGTATAGATGTATTGTCTATGTGCACTCTGGCCCACCTTCACCCCCAGCTTCTGACTGGAATTGCTGTAGTTAGGGCCACCTTAGTGGGGTAAGCAGAAGATCCTGAGCCTACATGACTATCATTGCCTGGCGTCATTTTCTCCTCAAAACAATATTGTTGCTTCCTGGGGGTGAAAAAGAAATAATGGCCTTCATTGCCAAACTTAAGGGAGCCAAAGGGAAACTATTTTTCCATTTAATAGTTCTGTCTGGCCTGTGTTCAAGGCCTTGGTGCTGCCCTTTGTGCTGGTGGAACTGACATTGTGACTGTCACAGAGACCATTGGCCAAGCCAAGGGACGTTGGTATGTGGCAGTTTATATGTCAAATACATTTTTAAACCATCACTTTCCATCCAGATGATCAGGATCAATTTGCCTTTATATGGTTGGAATGGGTTGTAATAGGCCTTTAATCTCCTCACATAAGGCTACACAAACTTGTTGGCTACCTGTGCTATGATCTAGAAAAAGTCCTATTCCCTGAGGGAGCATTGGCCTTCTACTATATTGGCTTTCTGGTGGGCCCAGACAAGGGCACTGCCCACTAGGGGCTGGACACCCTGTTGACCCATATGTAGCAAAACAGCTGAGCCATTAATACAGACAAAATAGGAGGACATAGCCCACGAGTGATATTCCTGGATATAATCTGGGAAGGGACACAATATCTCATTCCAGAGGAGATAATTACGAGGCTTTTGGCCCTCTCTCCCCCCAAAATAAAACTCAATAATTGAAGGGCCTATTTGGCTACTGAAGTTCTCACACACCCCACAGATTTTTTTTTATTACAGCAGATTCTTATTATCTATTTTATACATATTAGCGTATATATGTCAATCCCAATCTCCCAATTCATCCCAACCCCCACCGCCACTGCTTTTCCCTCTTCGTGTCCATACGTTTGTTCTCTACATCTGTGTCTCTATTTCTGCCTTGCAAACCGGTTCATCTGTACCATTTTTCTAGATTCCACATATATGCGTTAATATACGATATTTGTTTTTCTCTTTCTGACTTGCTTCACTCTGTATGACAGTCTCTAGATTCATCCACGTCTCAACAAATGACCCAGTTTTGTTGCTTTTTATGACTGAGTAATATTCCATTATATTTATGTACCACATCTTTATCCATTTATCTGTCAATGGGCATTTAGGTTGCTTCCATGACCTGGCTATTGTAAATAGTGCTGCAATGAACATTGGGGTGCATGTGTCTTTTTGAATTATGGTTTTCTCTGGTTATACGCCCAGTAGTGGGATTGCTGGGTCATATGGTAAATTTATTTTTAGTTTTTTAAGGAACCTCCATACTGTTTTCCATAGTATCTGTATCAATTTACATTCCCACCAACAGTGCAAGAGGGTTCCCTTTTCTCCACACCCTCTCCAGCATTTGTTGTTTGTAGATTTTCTGAAGATGCCCATTTGAACTGGTGTGAGGTGATACCACATTGTAGTGTTGATTTGCATTTCTCTAATAATGTGGAGCCGCTTTTCATGAGCTTCTCGGCCATCTGTATGTCTTCTTTGGAGAAATGTCTATTTAGGTCTTCTGCCCATTTTTGGATTGGGTTGTTTGTTTCTTTATATTGAGCTGCATGAGCTGTTTATATATTTTGGAGATTAATCCTTTGTCCGTTGATTCATTTGCAAATATTTTCTCCCATTCTGAGGGTTGTCTTTTCATCTTGTTTATGGTCTCCTTTGCTGTGCAAAAGCTTTTAAGTTTCATTAGGTCCCATTTGTTTATTTTTGTTTTTATTTCCATTACTCTAGGAGGTGGATCAAAAAAGATCTTGCTGTGATTTATGTCATAGAGTGTTCTTCCTATGTTTTCCTCTAAGAGGTTTATACTGTCTGGTCTTACATTTAGGTTTTTAATCCATTTTGAGTTTATTTTTGTGTATGGTGTTAGGGAGTGTTCTAATTTCATTCTTTTACATGTAGCTGTCCAGTTTTCCCAGCACCACTTATTGAAGAGACTGTCTTTTCTGCATTGTATATCCTTGCCTCCTTTGTCATAGATTAGTTGACCATAGGTGCATGGGTTTATCTCTGGGCTTTGTATCCTGTTCCATTGATCTATATTTCTGTTTTTGTGCCAGTACCATATTGTCTTGATTGCTGTAGCTTTGTAGTATAGTCTGAAGTCAGGGAGTCTGATTCCTCCAGATCTGTTTTTTTCCCTCAAGATTGCTTTGGCTATTCGGGGTCTTTTGTGTCTTCATACAAATTTTAAGATTTTTTGCTCTAGTTCTGTAAAAAATGCCATTGGTATTTTGATAGTGATTGCATTGAATCTGTAGATTGCTTTGGGTAGTATAGTCATTTTCACAATGTTGATTCTTCCAATCCAAGAACATGGTATATCTCTCCATCTGTTTGTGTCATCTTTGATTTCTTTCATCATGTCTTATATACAGGTCTTTTGTCTCCATAGGTAGGTTTATTCTGGGGTATTTTATTCTTTTTGTTAAAGAGTGTTTCCTTAATTTCTCTTTCAGATTTTTAATCATTAGTATATAGGAATGCAAGAGATTTCTGTGCATTAATTTTGTATCCTGTGACTTTACGAAATTCATTGGTTAGCTCTAGTAGTTTTCTGGTGGTATCTTTAGGATTCTCTATGTATAGTATCATGTCATCTGCAAACAGTGACAGTTTTACTTCTTCTTTTCCAATTTGTATTCCTTTCATTTGTTTTTCTTCTCTGATTGCCATGGCTAGGACTTCCAAAACTATGTTGAATAATAGTGGTGAGAGTGGACATCCTTGTCTTGTTCCTGATCTTAGAGGAAATGCTTTCAGTTTTTCACCATTGAGAATGATGTTTGCTGTAGGTTTGTCGTATATGGCCTTTGTTATGTTGACATCGGTTCCCTCTCTGCCCACACTCTGGAGAGTTTTTGTCATAAATGGGTATTGAATTTTGTCAGAAGCTTTTTCTGCATCTATTGAGATGACCATATGGTTTTTACTCTTCAGTTTGTTGATTTGGTGTATCACAATGATTGATTTGCATATACTGAAGAATTTTTGCATCCCTAGGATAAATCCCACTTGATCATGGTGTATGATCCTTTTAATGTGTTGTTGGATTCTGTTTGCTAGTATTTTGTTGAGGATTTTTGCATCTGTATTCATCAGTGATATTGGTCTGTAATTTTCTTTTTTTGTAGCATCTTTGTCTGGTTTTGGTATCAGGGTAATGGTGGCCTCATAAAATGAGTTTGGGAATGTTTCTTACTCTGAAATATTTTGAAAGAGTGTGAGAAGGATGGGTGTTAGCTCTTCTCTAAATAGAGAAGAATTGTAGAACTGAAGAATGGTAGAATTCACCTGTGAAGCCATCTAGTCCTGGACTTCTGTTTGTTGGAAGATTTTTAATCACAGTTTCAATTTCATTACTTGTGATTGGTCTGTTCATATTGTCTGTTTCTTCCTGGTTCAGTCTTGGAAGGTTATACCTTTCTAAAAACTTGTCCTTTCTTCCTGGTTGTCCATTTTATTGGCATGGAGTTGCTTGTAGTAGTCTCTTAGGATGCTTTGTATTTCTGCAGTGTCCGTTGTAACTTCTCCTTTTTCATTTCTAATTTTATTGATTTGAGTCCTCTCCCTCTTTTTCTTGATGAATCTGGCTAAAGGTTTATCACCTTTTCTTATCTTCTCAAAGTAGCAGCTTTTAGTTTTATTGATCTTTGATATTGTTTTCTTTGTTTGTATTTCATTTATTTCTGCTCTGATCTCTATGATTTCTTTCCTTCGACTAACTTCGGGGGGTTTTGTTCCTCTTTCTCTAGTTCCTTTATGTGTAAGGTTAGATTGTTTATTTGAGATTTTTCTTGTTTCTTGAGGTAGGGTTGTAGTGCTATAAACTTCCTTCTTAGGACTGCTTTTGCTGCATCCCATCGGTTTTGGATCATTGTGTTTTTGTTGTCATTTGTCTCTAGGTATTTTTTGATTTCCTCTTTGATTTCTTCAGTGATCTCTTAGTTATTTTGTAATGTATTACTTAGCCCCCATGTGTTTGTGTTTTTTATGTTTTTTTTCCTGTAATTGATTTCTAATCTCATAGCATTGTGGTCAGAAAAGATGTTTGATATGATTTCAATTTTCTTAAATTTACCAAAGCTTGATTTTTGACTCAAGATGTTATGTATCCTGGAGAATGTTCTGTGTGCACTTGAGAAGAAAGTGTAATCTGCTGTTTTTGGATGGAATGTCCTATAAATGTCAATTAAATCTATCTGGTCTATTGTGTCATTTAAAGCTTGTGTTTCCTTATTAATTTTCTGTCTGGATGATCTGTCCATTGGTGTAAGTGAAGTGTTAAAGTCCCCCACTATTATTGTGTTCCTGTCAATTTCCTGTTTTATAGGTCCTTTTTATAAAATAATTGTTATATCTTCTTCTTGGATTGATCCCTTGATCATTATGTAGTGTCCTTTCTTGTCTCTTGTAACAGTTTTTATTTTAAAGTCTATTTTATCTGATATGAGTATTGCTACTCCAGCTTTCTTTCGATTTCCATTTGCATGGAATATCTTTTTCATCCCCTCACTTTCTGTCCGTATGTGTCCCTAGGTCTGAAGTGGGTCTCTTGTAGACAGCATATAGATGGGTCTTATTTTAGTGTCTATTCAGGGAGCCTGTGTCTTTTGTTTAGAGCATTTAATCCTTTCACACTTAAGGTAGTTATCGATATGTATGTTCCTATTACCATTTTCTTAATTGTTCTGGGTTTGTTTTTGTAGGTCCTTTTCTTGTGTTTCCCACTTAGAGAAGTTCCTTTAGCATTTGTTGTAGAGCTGGTTTGGTGGTGCTGAATTCTCTTAGCTTTTGCTTGTCTGTAAAGCTTTTGATTTCTCTGTTGAATCTGAATGAGATCTTTGCTAGGTAGTGTAATCTTGGTTGTAGATTCTTCCCTTTTATCACTTTAAATACATCATGCCACTCCCTTCTGGCTTGTAGAGTTTCTGCTGAGAAATCAGCTGTTAACCTTATGGCAGTTCCCTTGTATGTTTGTCATTTTTCCCTTGTTGCTTTTAATAATTTTTCTTTGTTTTAAATTTTTGTCAGTTTGATTACTGCCTGTCTCAGCGTGTTTCTCCTTGGGTTTATCCTGCTTTGGAGTCTCTGTGCTTCCTTGACTTGGGTGGCTATTTTCTTTCCCACGTTAGGGGAAATTTTCGACTATAATCTCTTCAAATATTTTCTTGCGTCCTTTCTCTCTCTATTCTCCTTCTGGGACCCCCATGAGGTGAATGTTGGTGCGTTTAATGTTTTCCCAGAGGCCCCTTAGGCTGTCTTCATTTCTTTTTATTCTTTTTTGTTTATTGTCTGGAATGGCAGTGAATTCCACCATTCTTTCTTCCAGGTCACTTATCTGTTCTTCTACCTCAATTATTCTGCTGTTGATTCCTTCTAGTGTATTTTTCATTTCACCTATTGTATTGTTCATCTCTGTTTGTTTTTTAATTCTTCTAGGTGTTTGTTAAACATTTCTTGCATCTCCTCGATCTTTGCCTCCATTCTTTTTTTGAGGTCCTGGATCATCTTCATTATCATTATTCTGAATTCTTTTTCTGGACGGCTGCCTATCTCCACTTCATTTAATTGTTTTCCTGGGGTTTTATCTTGTTCCTTATTCTGGTACATAGTCCTCTGCCTTTTCATTTTGTCTCTCTTTCTGTGAATGTGGTTTTTGTTCCACAGGCTGCAGGATTGTAGTTCTTTTTGCTTCTGTTGTCCGCCCTCTGGTCCACCCCAGAGATTTTGATGGCAGTTTCCTAGGTCACGTCAGGCCTCTTGTCCAGTTCAGAGGGTTCTGATGGATCCTGACTGCATTTGAAGCTTTTTAGGTGTTTGACCTAGCCATCCCCATATGACTCAGGCTACATATTCCAGACCCTACAAGACCATATTTATTTTCTGTTTAGGTTTCTTAAGCACATTGCATTTGCTCTGGATTTTCTGCCCAAGCTACACATCAGTGGCCCAGTCATGGGGCATGTGATTGACTCTCCATGCTCCATAAAATTCCCAAGCCACAGGGTGGGACATTTTAATGCATAATTAAAGGATGGGCTTAAATGGCTGATGGGTGGGGACAAGATAACCCCTGCCTGGATCACATATTTCAGGCAAGCAGTCTGGGATCTCCTTGTTGTGATTTCTATAAAAAGTACTTCTCATTTGCATTGCCTGTTTGACCACCCATTTCCTTCAATTATGTACCTTTGTTTTGTAATTTGACACCTCACTCTCTGTGGGGGAACCTATAAAGGCCTTTCACCCCAGTCATCTCTTTCCTGAAGGGATCACGTTGGCTTTTAAGCAGCAAGGGATGGAAGGCAGTAACTTCCTTCTTCATTTACTGTACAGGTGCAGAGAATGTTATTTGGTTTTTGTTTTTTCCAACAAGTGCTTAAAAAATAATGACCATCAATTTGAGGTGTTGAGTTCAACTTTTCTTTAATGTACCTTTGCTTTTTGCTCTGCATAGCCCAATGAGATGGATATCTGTATATAAAATAGAAATTTTTACTGAACCACAAGGAAATCCAAGCCAGAAGATTTGGGTTCACTACCCTGGTGGTTGGATTAAGGGTGCTATCCTTGTCTATGGTACTGGACAGATTGCCAGCATCACAGCTGATGGGGAGGAGTCCCCCCAACTGGTAGGACTTGCACTTCTTGGGATCCAAGATATCCCAGATATGGTAGAGGGAGGGGAAGGGGATAGGTATCTCACCTGTCTTTGCTCTCTCTCACAGGGGAGATTGTGTGGCTCCTCCTTCACCAGATTCACTGATAATGTCTGTCACAAGCAGTTGCTGCTGTTCTGAATTTGATGAACTCTTGGATATGTTACCTACCACTCAATCTTACAGATAAACATCTGATTGCTGTGCTACTCAGTACAACAAATGGACATTTCTCTATCTGTGGAACATTCTGATACCTCAAGTACCCAACTGTTAATCTAGACCTGATGCATTGCTGCAGTTAGACTCTGGCACAGCAAGAGTGAAATGCTTCCCTAAATGTCAACTTGCTCCTGTCAAAGATGGAGGCAACTGGGACATCTGTAGGAGGGGGTGCAGGATCCACTGTTAGGGCTATTTTGGCCATGATGGTGATGGTTTTCTCCTCCTCTACACTCATCCCCACCATTACTCAGGGGCATTGGCAGGTAGTATTACTGACTCTCTGTCTGTGTACCCTCTGGGTGATTATTCCCACTGTCCAGGTCACCCTATTAGAAAAGGTTTGCACAACCTGTCCTTGGTTTTGCTGATTTTATCTATTGTATTTTTGTTCCCAGTTTCATCTATTTCCACTCTTGTCTTTATTATTTCTTTCCTTCTGCTTGCTTTGAATTTAGTTTGCTCTTCTTTTTATAGTTTCCTTAGGTGAAAAGTTAAGCTATTGATGTAAGATCTTTTAAATGTATTATAATGAGATCTTTATTTTTTATTTATTTATTTTATTTATTTATCATTTTTGGTGGTACGTGGGCCTCTCACTGTTGTGGCCTCTCCCATTGTGGAGCACAGGCTCCGGATGCGGAGGCTCAGCGGCCATGGCTCACGGGCCCAGCCGCTCCGCGGCATGAGGGATCTTCCCGGACCGGGGCACGAACCCGTGTCCCCTGCATCGGCAGGCGGACTCTCAACCACTACGCCACCAGGGAAGCCCTATTTTTTAAATATAATATTTTTAAAGCTATACATTTCTCTTTGTATACTGTTTTAGCTGCATCCCATAAGTTTGGTACATTGTGTTTTCTTTTTCATTTATCTTAAATTATCTTCTAACTTTGAATCAGAGTTTTTATTTCTTCTTTGTGATTCTTTTTCTTGTAATTTCTTCTTTAACCCATTGATTAATTAGCAGTATGTTGCTTAATTTCTACATATTTGTAAATTTCCCAAATTTCTTCCTGTTATTGATTTCTAATTCCATTCTATTGTGACTGGAGAACATACTTTGTATAATTTTAATCCTTTTAAATTTATTAAGACTCTTGTATGTTCTAGAATAAGGAATATCCTAGAGAATGTTTTGTGTGCACTTGAGAAGAATATGTATTCCTTAGTTTTTGGATGCAGTGTTCTGTAGATGTCTGTTAGGTCTAATTGGCTTATAGTGTTATTTAAGGATATTATTTCCTTATTGTTCTTCTGTCTAATTCTATCCATTATTGAAGTTGTGCATTGAGGTCTCCAGCTATTATTGTTGAATTATCTATTTTTCCCCTTTAATTCCATTGTGTATTTGAAGTGCTGTATTGTTAGACACATATATGTGTATGTCTTTCTGATGGACTGATTTTTTTTATGTTATTAGAAAATATCCTTTACCATGAATAACAATTTTTGTCTTAAAGTCCACTTTATTTACTTTGTGAGTATAGCCATTCCTTTTCTGTTTTGGTGACTGTCGCATGGTTTACTTTTCCTATCCTTTTACTCTCAATGTGTTTGTGTCTTTAAATTATGTCTCTTATGGCCTACATATAGTTGGATCATGCACTTTTATTCATTTGTCAATCTCTGCTTTTGATTTGATTGTTTAAGCCATTTACATTTAATGCAATTACTGATAAGGTTTACACCAGCTATTTTGCCATTTGGTTTTTTTATATGTCTATGTCTTTGTTCCTTTATTCCTCCATTAATGTCTTCTTTTGTATTATATAGATATTTTCTATTATATCATTTTAATTTTCTTATCATTTTTCTGCTATTACTTCTTGCCTCCAGGGATGACAATTAACATCTTAATTTATATCTATCTAGTTTGGAGTAATACTAACTTAATTTCAATAGTATACCAAAACTTTGATCTTGTATAGCTCCATTTTCTCCCCCACTTCTTTGTGCTATTATTATCATAGAATCACATCTCTAAACATTACATGTCCATTAATACAGTTTTTTTATTGCTTTATGTAGTTGTCTTTTAAATATGGGAGAAGAAAAGAACTGCAAATGAAAAATACATTTATACTGTATTTTATATTTACTTATGTAGTTACATTTGCTAGGGTTCTTTTTTTTTTAACATCTTTATTGGAGTGTAATTGCTTTACATTGTTGTGTTAGTTTCTGCTGTATAACAAGGTGAATCAGCTATACATATACATACATCCCCATATCCCCTCCCTCTTACTTCTCCCTCCCACCCGCCCTATCCCACCCCTCTAGGTGGTCACAAAGCACTGAGCTGATCTCCCTGTGCTATGAAACTGCTTCCCACTAGCTATCTATTTTACATTTGGTAGTGTATATATGTCAATGCCACTCTCTGACTTCATCCCATTTTCTAGGTTTTTTTACTTTTTTGTGTAGATTCCTGTTTCTAGTGTCCTTTCATCTCAACCAGAAGGACTTCCTTTACTGTTTCTTATAGGACTACAAATTCTCTCAGATTTTGTTAATCTGGGACTGTCTTAATCTGTTCTTTGTTTTGAAAGGATCATTTTGCTGGGTATTACATTCTTGGTTAGAAGTCTTTTTCTTTCAGCACTTTGAAAATGCCATCTCACTGCCCCCTAGCTTCCATCATTTCTGATGAGCAATCAGCTATAATTTTTATTAAATATTTCTTGTAAGTGATGAGTCACTATTCTTGCTGCTTTGAAAGTTCTCTCTTTGTCTTTGTCTTTTGATAGCTTGATTATGATGTATCTACTATGGTTTTCTTTGAGTTTACCCTACTTGTAGTTTGTTGAGGTATTTAGATATACAGGTTAATTTTAGATGTGCAGGTTTGTCATCAAATTTGAGACATTTCAGCCATTATTTCTTCAAATATTCTTTTTGTTCCTTTTTTTTTTTGCTTTTTTCTCCCTTTGGAACTCTTGTTACACATAGTTGGTATGTTTGATGGTATTCCAGTAGCTTCTGAGGTCTTTTCATTTTTCTTCATTTTTTATAATTTCTGCTCCTTACCATGGATAAATCAATAGGCCTGTCTTCATGTTCATTGATTCTTTCTTATGCCAGGTCAAATCCATTTTTGTTCTCTTCTAGTGAATTTATCAGTTCAATACTGTACTTCTCAATTCCAGAATTTCTCTACAGTTCTTTAATAATTTATATATTTTTATTGTTATTATATATTTAGTGAGATATTATTTCTCATACTTTCACTTAACTCTTTAGGCATAATTTCCTTTATTTATCTGTAATAGTTGATTTAAAGTTTTTGTCTGGTAAATCTAAAATCTGGGCTTCCTAAGAGATGGTTTCTATTGACTGTTTTTCCTGTGTATGTGTCATATTTAGCTATTTTTTGCATGTCTCATAATTCTTTTTTGCTGAAAACTGAATATTTTAAATAACATAATGACATAACTCTAGGGCTCACATCCCCCCTTTAGGGTTTGTTGTTATTAATATTTATTGTTGTAGCTGTTGCTGCCGCCTGTTTACTTGTTTAGTGACTTTCCTGAACAAATTCTATGAAGTCTCTATTCTTTGTCATGCATGGCCAGTGAGGCCTCTGCTCGGTTAGCTTTGTAGTCAGTTATGATTGGATAGAGATACCCCCCTGAAACAGTATATCTCCCCTCCTTTGTTGAAAGGCTTTGGGTGCAAGTTGGGGGCATGCCTTCAGTGTTCCAGTAGTTTACAACCTTGTCTTAGCTTTTATTTCCTGCTTGTGCAGAGACTCAAGGTCAACCTGAGGTGAGAGTTTTCAGATATTTCCTGGCCATGCTCACAGCTCTGCTGTTCTCTGTTCTTTTATGTGATGGTCAGTCAAGTGTGGCCATAATGGGGACACAGGAAAGTCTCAGGAAAACAAAATTTATTGTACTCAGAAGTTCTATAAACAGGAAGCATGGAACGCCACACAGGATCATGTGAGGAATACCAGGTTTTGGTCAGGAGACAGAATTCAGAAGTGAGGGGAAAGTCTAGGTCAGAGCCTTTATTGGGGTTTTCTATGGAAAGGCAAGACAGGCCAGGGTAAAGAGCCTAGGATTGAGTAGTTTAAATAACTCCAGTGAATTTTGGCCTATAGAGATGGTCTCTTGCTGCCAGTACCTGGCCCTGGGATGATTAAGGCCTCCTTGAGCTGCACATGCCAGATAGAGGATGTATAGGTCTGGACTGGTTAGTTTGCACATCAAAGGCATGCTCCTTCCCAATCCTTTACTACATCCAAGAATTGGCTAGTCCCAGGAGGAGCAGTCTCTCCCCAGACAGAAAGATTCTTACAATGTCAAAACATCATAATATACAGAAAATTAAAGATATAAAAAATACACCTGCATATTCATGTGGCCCTCTAAATTCCCAGATAATGTCAGACCTTTTCACAGCCTACTATAGATATCTTATTCCCCATTTTTTTCTTTTAATTTTTTTGGTCTGCCCCTCATTTGCCCTATTTTCCCTACCTTAGTCAACCGTGTTATTAAACAATTGCTGCTGATTGTTGTCAATAAATGCCCTGGGGAAAGCCTGTCTACAGTGAGTAAGCTCTGAGTTATGCCAAATAAAGATGAGTCCCGCAAGTGAGGGCTTCTAGGGAGCTAATAGCCAGGTCAAATAGTAACAAATCTCTAGGAATAGGGATTTTTTAAAGAAGATACAAACCTATTTTTCCCCCTCCAGTGCCTGCTAGGTTTATGGTTTTCACAGCTTCTATAATTGTGAGTCTGTTGGTTTTTATGGCTACTGTGAAAATGGGGAGAGGAGAATGAGAATAGGGTGAGTTAAAATGCTAAAAAGCCCACTGTTCCTCCTGATATTCAGTGTTTTTCCTTGAATAAATTCTTCTCCTATTGTTGCAAGCTTTCAGTTAATTTCCAGAGTTCTGAAAATGTTGATTTTAAAAAATGTTGACAGTGTTCTCATTACTTTTATAGAAGAGCAGATTTTTTGAGATCCTTACTCTGTCATTTGGGAAGTGCTCTTCACCAGACTTTTTTTTTTTAATAGTCTGGATGTGTTATTTTTAGAGCTATCACACCTTTCAGATGATTAAATTGATATAAGGAAAACAATACAGCTTCTTTTTTTCAGTTTACATATTGTTTACATACTGTTGAATTAACCATTTCCAGGAATTACTCTGAACTTTATGATAACATACATTGAGTTTGAGATATTAAAATTGATCTGCCCTTGGTCACAAAGTAACAGACATAAGATACTTTTTCTCTATTTCTGTGCAACATGCATAGCTTCTCATCAATGTCTGCTACTAAAGATGAAAAATGGCCAGCCCCATAAAGCAGTTCTCCCTTATTCTTCAATGAGAGATGGACCCCCATTTCCTCTTCCTAGGTAATACGTATTTACCAGCCTTCCAGAGATAATTGCTTTAGCTTTCCAGCTCAAAAGAGGGACTTGAAAAGTGAATATATCAAGTAAGGTAGATAAAAAGGTAGAAAGTGCCAAGAAAAGTAAGTGGGGCAAAAAATATTGAGATAATTTAGATTTCTGTGATATCTCTCAAATTATTCAGATCATTGCTTATTCCACATATGTTTAAGGCTAAGTCTATGTAAAATCTCTCTCTCTCTTAACCAAGGGTATAACTTGGTCTTTCCAAATAGAAAAGTAGAAATACTTCTGAAAATGAATCAATCAAAATTTCAAATTATTGCATTAGCTGAATTTAAATGAAAACTTCTCTAGAAAGCCCCATCATGGAATTGCCAGTGAAAGCAGCAGGAGGTGCCAAGCTGTTTGAGAGGACCTCAGGCATATTTAGACTTATTTGGCATTGGTATTTGTTTCTAATCACTCTGGGAAGTGGTGTAGTGGAAAATAAATCTGAGAGGAAGTGTGCCAGAACAGCCAAGGGAGATGCTGGGAACAGTCAAAGCAGGCTAAGCTGCATAGTTTCTGATATACCTTCAGGACACTCTGATATATCACTTAACAAAAGAGGGGCACTGTTTTCTTCCACTTCAGATTTTATGTTGGTTTGGAGGTAGATTATCTCCACCAGCATTTAAAATGCCTCATGTGCAAAAGATGCAAGGGAGTGGTTATCACTGGGTTATTGTGTATCTGTGCATTGTCAAGGGGAAATTTCCCTAACTGTGGTGAAAGTTCCAAGGCTTGGGTTTGATGAAGGGTATATGAACAATGATTTGAAGGGGGAATGAAGACCATTTACCAATATACTAGTCATGTGGCTTTTGATCCTTTAAATTGTTCCCAGAAAAGATACTTTTAATATTTTAAAAAATCATGTAAAATTGGTTTTAGAAGAACTGTTAAGATATCAGGTAGATTACTTTAATTTACCTAATAGTATCATTCAAAGTTGCGTAGGTTTTTTAGTTTTGTCCCCAAAATGTAGATTTAAAAAGCTATAATTGTTTTGATATCTATGTACTGATACTGTCTGCTGTGTAGCAGAATGAAATGAGTCTGGGTCACACTTGGTTGAAAATATCATTCTGTTTCTTCTTTACCATGACTCTTTGAACAAGTTATTTAACCTTCTGAATCTTAATTTCTCTTCTTTTAATCTGTATGTTTTAAGGACTAAATTTTATTAAATGAAAGTATTAGTATTAGTTTAGTTCTTGACATACAGTGGGCACTTTATAAAAGTTATTTTGAATCTGAATCTAATCTCTATCACTCTTCCCTCCTCATCTCCATGGACTATCTAAATGGCAAGTGGAAGTCCTTTTCTTAATCATCTTTGTAATAGCAGGATTATTAAATGGCCTTATTTACCACCAATTTTGTTTAGGAAGCACACTTCTTCCTCCAGCCCTTTGAAAAAGTAAGAAGAGTAGAAATGTGCATATATCCAATCTATACTAAGTTTTGGGAGTTAAGAAGACAAATATTTATTGGCATGTAACTCATATCGTTGACACATGCCTAGACCATGGTAGACTGTTCCATAAATAGTCCCCTTATGACTGGCTCAGCTTCAGGCTCCTTGTACATTGCTGATGGTTGAGTAATTTGCCTAAGGCAGTGGAGGAGACAGAATTTCAACTCCACTGTCTACCTCCAGAGACCATGTCCTTACTTACTGCTCAGGACTCTGTATGAAGGGTTTTAGTTGCTGATCCTTCAAATTCATGTGACCTGGATACACACAGGCAGTTTACTTCTAAAACAACTACGAATATGAAATGCATAGGACAAATCATACATTATCTAAATTAGTTTTAAATGTACATTTTCGAAAAAAATCAATGGCCAGCCAAGGTCATTTGGTCATTTATGACTATTGCCTATTCCTTTACTCTCTAACTATATTTAAGAGCTTCTGGGGGCGGGGGCGGGGATATACTTGGGTAATCTCTTGGGATTGGATGGTGAGATCTTAGGAACATCTCAACAACACAAGACCACCGCTAAATTGTTAAACTTGAGCCAGGAAGGAACATTTTACTTTTCTTGAGCTGGATGGGAAGGAAAATGAGAAGGAAGAGGAAGCCAGTGAGAAGCAAGAGCAGATAGCGGGAAGGTGGGAGGTTGGGAGAATAGACAAGGTGCCAGCTAGAGAAGGGACCAAGATAGGACCCCTAAATCCCATTCTTGTCAGAAAAATTTTGAAAAAGTATATCTGAAAGATGAATTGTAAAATTTGAGCTATGCCACACCCTTCTAATCTTCTGAAATCTTCAATAAAACCTCCATTGCTCATACTCATCTGTGTATGATTTTTTAAAAGAAGGGAATATTTGTTTTAATTCTTTTGAAACCAGTAAAGTATATGAGTTCACAATTTGGTTGACACAGTGAGACACCAAGACAGTGCATGTGGAAGCAGATAGAAGATGAAGACAGAAGGGGATCGTGGGAACCTTTAACACTCCCACAAGTTGTGGGGCTGTGAGTTACAAGCAGCTTTAACTCAGAGCCATCCTTACTACAACTGCAAATGTGGTGTTTTGTCCCAGATATTTTTTTTCTGTAGTGCCAGTCAAAGCCCCTGCTTTAGCGTGGTTCTGAGAGAGCTAATACTAAAGTTGTTCTCATTTTTTAGTGAATTCCTTAAAGGTTGAAATGATCACTTTCCTGTCTCAGTTCTCCTTTATCAAAAAATTTCTCTCACAATTCTAGTCAGAATCGCCAAGCATCTTTTCAGGCTCCATTAGCATCTCTTTTCCTTTTAAATTCTGTATCTTTTTGCATCTCTCACCCAACAAAAGGGAGTCCTAAACAGCCTCATCTCTTTCTCTCAGATATGGTTAAGAGGCAAAAGCTTGTGCTGGGGCTCGAGGGCTTAGATTCAGGTTTTGGCTTCAGTTTCTACGTCTACAAAGTAGTGATCCGAGCTCTGTTCTGGTGAGGATTAAAAAAAATAAAGTGGGTAGCACTTTGTAAACTGTAAGTAGCTATAAAAATTTAGATATTATCTTAAAAGAAAAGGATAAAAAATATTTTAGTCAAAACATTTTCTGGATTGGACAAAATAACCCATCTCTTTTCCCTCATAAACCTTTTGGCATTGGAAAATGGATACTGGGGGAAATCTTATCTCCTTGGTGAGTGAATTGGCCTGGGCTTCAGTCTTTCACCCTTCTTTGAAGAAGGCTCAGAATCTTTGAATTTTTACTGAGATGACTGAAAAAGTAAGTTGCAAAGTGGGATGATGTGGAGTTCTGAGGAAGCACGAGGAAGCACAGCAGAAGGCAACTGACGTTTGTTAAGAGTTAACAGCTTACACTAATTTTTGATTCTTTCTTTATTCTTTGCCCAGTAAGATGTGATTTTATTTAAATGGATGTGAAAATATTTATTTGGAAAAACTATGTTGTTCTAGTTATAAGAATTTATGTGTCAGGAAATATTTATCCTTTTGGAAATTGGGTGTTAACAGCCATTGTTAGTCATAGAAATATTAGTGCATGTAATATAATTAATCTGATTTATATATCTGCACAATTATTTGAAATTCACAGAATTTTAAAAATAAATCTTTCTTTTCACATTTAGAAATCTTCTGACATCTTCAGCTGCTCTGTGAAATCTACTATAATATGCTGTAAGTAAAGCGACTTTTCATCTTTTGGGGAGAGAATGTCTTGTTCTGCATTTGTCACATATATGCATCATCATGCCCTCCAGTTTTAGACCAAATGGATAAATGTCACATATTTTAAAGTAAATACGCAAACAACTTTCAATTATTTGTTTTCTTTCTTCATGAAAGTTTTCTTATTGGAGGCATAATTTCAGAGGTGCTTCCATAGCACCTTTTAAGGTTTTTAGAATAAATTAACAAAGTAGATGTAGCGATCACGTGAATAAATATTCGATACTTTGGGGTATGAATAGTGTACTTGTCAGGATGTAGGATGTATAGAAGCACTGTTCCTAACTAGTGAATTTGCAATTGAGGAATAAGAACGTTGAAGGGAGATGGCAAAATCTGGTAGGATACATTTATGGTTTAAATAAAGTTTTCTTTAAAAATTTTTTTCACTTTGTAGAGTTGTGAAAAGAAGTTTCTTCTCTCCTAGCTAAAAGGGAAAATATTTAGACACATGGGCCCCAAGAGCCATTTATGCTCAAAATATTTTCTCAAAGCCATGTTCAAAATATCTCTGGCATTATGAGGTCCTGGAAAACTCAGAGCGTATTCTTCTGGTTAGACCTGGGATGGTGTCCTGGTGGCCCTGTCATCCTTCCCTCTACCTGGCTGAAGCACACTCTCTGTACAGTATGTGCAGTACTGTTTGGCTGCTGCTTCATCGCTAACTGAAGTCAGCGGCACATGTGAGCTGGCCTCAGGAGGCCTGGGCCCGTGGGACACTGTCTGAGTGGAGTTTTCCACTCGATGTTTGGTTTGGCCTGGTCCACGTGTTGTCTTGCCAGTCCTGCAAACTCCTCTCAGAAGTCAGTCATCCCAGGATGGGAAATATTCCTCATGCTGTTGTGAGAGAACTCTGATCTTTCACTATAAACCTAGTGGGATGTCTCTTGGCCAGACCAAAGTATCCAGAAGCCAGATTTTTTCCCTGCGAAGAACGTGTCTGCAGTGGATGGTGTTTTTACTAATAAAAGTATTTAGGGTTGTGCCGTGGGCCAGGTTTACCCACTTAAAAACGAGAAACTCATAAATGTAGTACTAAAAACTTAGAAATAACGGAGGCAATGACTATTCCAGTTCAGCGGCCAAAGTAAAACATAAGGTATGGTACAGGATGTGAACTTAGAAACAGAATTGTGTGTTTAGGTCTATAGCCTTACAGAGTTAGCAACATGTTCTTCTATAAAATGAGCCTGACACATGGGTACACACAGCTGTGCCAAGGGCGTAGTGATTTTGGCACCAGCATAAGGGCCTGTCTCTCCCCTCAGCCCTCCTTCGCACCTGTGAGGATGGATTGCTTTTCATATTTCATCCCCGTGCCCAGATCTCTCATTCTTTTGATGCACGTGTATGTATGGCAAATGAAGTCCACAAGTTAAACCAACAGATATCTGTTTCCTTTTATCTGACGTTGTACTGGGCATGTAACTTATTACGGTTCAAAGGAAGTACACAGATCCTATGTCTACAGATCAATAAATTTTCACAGAGTGAACACACTCATATCACTACCACCCATGTCAAGAAATAGAACAATTATTGGTACCCCAGGAACCCCTCTTGTGACCCTCACAGTCACTACCCACTCTTCCTCTCCATAAGTTATTTCCATTCATCCTCTTGAGGTTTATATAAATGGAATCATGCAGTATGATGATTTTTTGGGGTCTGGTTTTGTTCAAAATTAAGTTTCTGGAATGCACCCATTTTATTGTAAATAGCAGTATTTTGTCATTTTTCATCGTAGATAACCTTCCATTGTATGGATATAGCAAATTTTTTGGTCCACTCAACTCTAAATAGATTTTGGGTTGTTTCCAGTTTTGAACTATTATAGTACCGCTGTGATCATGTCTGTATAGTTTTTTAATGAACATAGGTGTGCATTTCTGTTAGCTATCAAAGTAAAAGTAGAATTGTTGAGCCATATGCTATGTATTTTTCAGTTGTAGAAAATATTACTGAAAGTTTTCCAAAATGGCGGTGTCACTTTGTGCTAATCATCAATGCATGAGAATTCCAGTTTCTCTACTATTGTCAGTCTTCCTAATTTTAGCTATTCATAGTTGTGAAGTGGTATACTGTTGTATTTCTCTAATGACTAATATGGTTGTATAATTTTTCATATGTTTAATGGTCATTTGTATGTGCCCCATCATCTTTTTAATGATTTTTCAAGTTTTCTATGGGCTTAATCTTTTTCTTATTTATTTGTAGGTGTTCTTTGGTTATTTGGAATCATTTCCTTTGTTGATTATATTTTCTCCCACTCTGTGCATTCCTACCATCATAATTTGGTCTTTTGATGAAGAAATGACTATGTGTGTGTGTATGTGTGTGTGTGTGTGTGTGTGTGTGTGTGTATGTGTGTCTGTGTGCATCCTGTATAGGAAATCCTTGTCTATTCCAAGGTTATGAATATCTTCTTCTATATTATATTCTAGAAGCTTTACTCTTCTCTCTTTTATATTTATATCTACAGTCCATCTAGAATTGATTTTTGAACGTGAAGTGAGATAGGTGTTAAGATAATTTTTTTCCATATGGAAACCAGTTGATTCAAAACCATATGTTGAGATGACATCCTTTCCTACACTGCTCTTCACCATCACCTTGTCATAAATCAAATGTCTATATATGCAGTTTTGAATTCTTGATTCTATTCCATTCATCTATTAGTCCATCTTTTTTTGCCATTACTTCATTCTTGTAATTACTGTAGTTTTATGATTTCCTAAATTGTAGTTCTCTAAATTTGTTCTACCTCATTTTGCATGAGCTGTTTTTGTCCTTTTGAATTTTCATATGTATGTTAGAATCAGCTTGCCGGTTTTCACAAATAAAACTTGCTGAGATATTTTTTTGGATTTCATTACGTTTAGATCAATTTGGAAAGAATGGACATCTACAAAATTGACTTTCAATCCATGAACATGAATTATTCCTTCACTTATTTGATCTTCTTTATTTTCTCTTAATAACATTTTTTTTCATTTTTCTACAAAGTCACACATATTTTGTTAGATTTATTCCTGGGTATTTGTTGTTTTTTGATGATTGTCATAGATTGGGTCTTTCAGAAGCAGATGAGAAGAAGTTTAGTGTACAGGCTATTTATAAGGGATCAATCCCTGTGGAAGGGAGGAAAAGGAAGCAAAACTGGACAGAGAAAGAAGTCAAACTGCATTGCAAGCCTGGAAAAGCCTTGGTTAACCCCACAAGGTGTGGGGAGCAAATACAGCCCATCACAGATATCTCTGGAGGGGCAGAAATTGTCAGACCTTTATTCCCTGGCAGCAATCAGTCATTGGGTGTGGACTACCCCAGAAAGGTGTACTCTTGTGTGAGGTAGCTCTTTGCAGCTGAGGTACTCTTGAAGGATCCCACAGAACTTCAAGAATCTGGAATAATAAACCCTTCTTTGGAGCAGGATCTGGGTGGTACCTCTCTATGTCCATCTCAGTCTACTTCCTGTGGTATGTCCATCACAGACTACTTCTTGTGTTGCTCAAATCCACTTCTTCAAGTACATTCTGGCAGCAGCTCCACCAGAATCTGATGACCTGTCTTCCTGGAGAAATTTAGAAGAGGAAGGCTCATAGGAAGACCTATAGCCCCCATCACTGCAGATTGTGTGGGGCTGCAACTGATACTCATTTTCTCCCTCTTCCATTATCCATCTTAGATTTCCCTCAAACTTAGTACTACCCCAGCTCATCTTAATGAATTATCCTTAGGAGGCCGAGTTCCTAGTCTCCATGCTCTTGTCAGGCTAAAGTCTTTATACTTGTCACAACTAGGCAGAGAATCCCAGAGATGACCAAAAGTACCCAACGTCGCCATTACTGTAAAATAGGAATGCTACCTCTTTCTTACGCTCAGGGCCAATTATTCCTGTTAAGATGGTGATTCTTCTTGTCTGCTAGTCCCTGGTGGTGCTATAGCTTGGAGTTGAAAGGAACTATTGTTTTGTTCTGTGGTGAAAGTGTGCTCTCTTTAGAGATCAGGACCTCTAACCCTACAGAGCTCTGAGCTTTGGGGATGGGAATTCCAAAGTCCTTCAGTGGGTCATGGGGAGTGATGATAAGCAGGCCATCACATGCCCTGGTTCCCATGCTCATGTATTCTTCCTATTAGGTGCACATTACCACCAACAGTCCTTTAGTTCAATATATACACTGCTTCACAGAGGAGGGAATTCTGTCCTCATGGTGGATTGCCTCTAAACTGGCACATTGACTGTGACTTTCAGCAACAACAGGAGCTTTTTTGGTGGTGTAATATGTAATCCTAACTTTCTGTTGTCAGGGTCCACTCTTGTACCACCTTTGATGTCAAAACGGGTCATCTGTTCTGATGCAATATTATGTAGGTCCCATATGGTGGAGCAAATACTGTATAAGCGTTTACATCGTGGTGCTAGCTGAGGCTTGAAGTGCAGGAAAAAAAAACCCATACCTAGAATATGTACCTATTTCTCTGAAATCAAGTCATTGGCCTTTGTAGGAAGTAAGAAGCCCATTTAGTAAACTTGGCCCCATATGGTGGAACTTGGCAGAACTCCTTGAGGAATAATGCCCTACTGGGGCTTAACCTTGGCCTCTGCTGCTCTGAGGTTGGGCATTCAGTGGCAGCAGTAGCTAAATCAGCCCCAGTCAGTGGGAGCTCACACAGTTGGGCCTCCATATCTTTCATCTCAGCCACTCCATTCATGTGCCTATTGTGGCTTTGTGGTGACATCACTGACACTGGCTAATGTCACCAGACTAGATCATTTTTTGTAGTTGGCTGTTTCGTGCCTCTCCTGCAGTGGATGCTCTTTGATATGCTTTAACATGTGACACAAAGGTCTTCACACTTCGTGCTCGCTCCCATATGTGCATCCACATGTCTCTACCCCAGACCTCCTTGTCTCTATCTTCCAATCTTTCTGCTTTTAGGCTCCAGCTGGACAGGCTATTCTGCATCCATGAGTTTATATACATTCTAACCTGGGACTATTTCTTCACACAAAGAAGATGGCTAGTTGCTCTGCCCAAATATCCAACCATTGAGAGGATTTTTCCTTGCACTGTCGTTTAAGGATGCTTCTGAATAAGGCTGTAGTGAAACTGTTGTTCATTTTTGCCTTGCATTACATACTGAGCTGATTCATCTATAAAGCTTGCTTGTGTCTTTTCTTTCTCTTTCTGATGGTAATAAGAAATCCTCTATGTGGTCATAGGTCTGAGCTAAAGGAGGTGCACAGGAACAATATTGGTGAGTGACACTGGGATCTGGGCTATCTCTTTCTGTAACTTCCTTATGCAATCTGGTTCTGCTAGTGCTGGATCCAGGATATACCATTTCCAACTTATGATGGACTATTTCTGAGTCTGCTTGTCCTTATGACTTATCAGGTCTTACAGAGCCCAGCTCATGATATACATTTCCAGATCCATGGTCACTTAGTATTCCATGGTCAGGCATTTAGTCTCTACCAGAGATCAATAAAATTCTAGGATTCCCCCCACCCCACAGTGGTGTATAATTCTACTGAAGATGGTATGGAGTTGCTTCAGAAAATCAGAGGACTACATTCTGGGGCTTGCTATAAACTCCATGTCTCACATGGCATCTTTCCCCAACATTGGTATTTCTAATACAATAGCATTTACTGAATCATATGGTTCAAGGGGCAGAACTGCTTGCACCCCAGCCTAGACCTGCTGCAGAACCTTTGGTGCTCTGGGTCCCTCTCAAAGCTTGAAACATTACATCTCACCTTGTATAGTCAAAGTAGTGTCACCAGGTGTGAAATATGCTCCTTCGGCAACCAGGAAAGGTTATCAGGCATTGTGCTTTCTTCTTTGTGATGAGAGACACAAGATGCAATAATTTGTCTTTTACTTTGGAGGGGACTTCCTGACATGCCTCTAATCTCTGAATTCAAAAATTTTACTGCTCTGGAAGGCCCAGATCCTTATCCCAAGTGTCCTGGTCTCATTCACTCCTCCCCCTGCCCATAATAAGAGCACTGATCTTGGCATAACAGACCTAACATGTTTGGGTATTTAATTTTCTCTGGAATTTGGCTGTTCTAACTCCTAAATCCTGGTCATGGTCCTGATCTTTCTTTGCCCTTTGCCTGCAGAAGATGAGACATTCTTTTTGAGCTACCAAGGAGGTCTGGTGTTTTTCACACTTATCTTTCAGTTGCCTGTTCATCCCTTGGATGTTTTCATTATTATTATTTTTTAGGGTGTCAAAGACGTGCAGCAATAGCCATCTAATCCCATTGCCCTTATAGGTGCTATTTTATTTGTTACTTCTCAAAACCCTGATGTTTGCATTAGGTAGTCCATTCTTCTCCACTGGCACACTACCCCAGTGATCACCCGTTAACAGTTTTAACAGCTGGACCAGCACCTATGTCAATGGCAGCCTTTGCTACTTCCAGTTATGGAGTCCTCAATACCTTTTGAGCAGCAAGTGATTCAGTACTAACACCTCATCTTATTGCCTACTTTCTAGGACTTTCCTGGTACCAATTGTTGCAGGTTGGTGTGAGTGGATGCCGAGATGGAGTTTGGCATATAGGTTTTTTCCCTTTTTTTTTTGAAGTATAGTTGATTTACAATGTTGTGTTAATTTCTGCTGTATTGCAGAATGACTCAGTTATACAAATACGTTCTTTTTCATATTCATTTCCGTTATGGTTTATCACAGGATATTGAATATTGTTCCCTATGCTATACAGTAGGACCTTGTTTATCCATCCTATATATAATAGCTTGTGTCTGCTATTTGGGATTAGCAGATGCGTATAGGTTATTTATTAGTGGTGAGCATCTGTGGAAGAGAGGGAGAGGGAGCACGATTGGGTAGAGGGAGAAGTCAAACTTTAACATAGCTCTACAAAGCCTTAGCCAAACCCAAAGGGACCTGTGAGTAAATGCATCTCATCAGAGTTGCCTCTGGGTGATGATCAATTATTGGATATGGATTGCCTCAGGAAGGACATGCTCTTGAGCAAGATGGCTCCTTGTCAACAAGGAAAATTCTCAAGAGGCTGGGATAGGAAGCTCTCATCTTCTGACAGTACTGCTGGTGGCTGGTTTAATAAGATTTTCATTAAGAGGGGTCTTAATGGCTTGCATCCCGTTTACCACACTGTTTTTAATAAATAGTACCATTAAAATTTTTTTCATTTTTGAATTGTTGATTGTATATTGAAATACAATTGATTTTTAAACATATTCTTTGTACCTAGCAACCCTGCTAAATTTACTTGTTTATGCTAATAACAAGTTTTTATGTGGATTCTTCTTGTTTTTTTCTATTATCTATTTCAAGTGCTAAGAAGTATTTGTAAAAATTGACTGTACACTGAGCCACTTATTAATTGTCAGTACATTTCAAACGATTGAAATCATACAAAGTGTGTTCTCTGGTCACAGTTAAATTAATCTAGACATCATTAAAAACATCCCTAAGTGTCTGGAAGTTAAGGAATACACTTACTGATAACATATGGATCAATTAAGAAGTCAAGATGAAAATTAGAAGATATTTTGAAGTGTATGCTAATAAAAATAAGATGCATTGAAACATGTGGGACAAAGCGAAAGAGGCAATTTATAGCCCCAATTGCATACATTAGAAAGAAGGGTGTTGTGTGCCGGTCTCAGCCTATCAGTAATAAATGTTGTGGTTGGACCTGCTCTTGCAGTTCTTGTTATAATTGCAAGATGCCCGCCAGTGATAACCATCAGGAAACTTTGTAAAAAAATAAAGGTTTATTACTTAAAAGACCTGGAAATTACACTGCACATCTGGGTCCACACAGCAAGGTCATGCATAGAGAGAGAGACCACAGGGGCCTGGGGTTCTACTTTCATTGTGATTGAGGATGGGGGCCAAAGGGTTTCGTGGACTCATTCTTTATTGGTGAATTTAAAACATAAGAGCCGAAATTTTAAGAGCTGGAAGAGAAAAAACCAAGTAGAAATCAACCAAGATCTCTAAAACAAAGGCACCTCCATGTGGGGAGACATCCTGGCTCTATCTTGTGTGTGCCTGGCAATGTGTTTATTTGAGATAGCAGTCTTTGAAGTGAATGCCTTTTTGAAGTGGATGCATCTGCAATCTAAGTTTAAGTCAGGCACTTGCATTACAAAAAACAAACAAAAACAAAAAAACGCAATTATCAGGGCTTACACTACAAAAGGCCAACATTAATGATCTAAACATCCATCTCAACAAATTAGAAATAGAAAATTTAAATAGAATAGAAGGAAATAAATATTAGTAAATACAACAGTATTTCTGCTATTGTTTTAGTGGTTGCTATAGAGATTACATATATCCTTGACAAAGTAAATCTACTCTAAAGTAGTGTTTTTATCACCGTGTCAGGACCATGCATCTCTAGCCATTCTTTTGTGTTTTGAGGACACATATTTTAAATCCCAAGAAATTCATGTCATTGTTTTATAAGTGAATAATCATTTAGATTTATCCATGTATTTATTTTTTCTATTGTTATTCATTTGTTTCTCAATTTCCATGCTTTTATCTGGGATATTTTTCCTTCTGCCTGAAGAATTCTTTTTAGTAGATTTTTACCTTTACTTTATTTTCCTTTTTGAAAATTGTTTTCCTCAGGTGTAGAATTTTAGCTCAGCAGTTACTTTTCAGCCCTTCAAACATGGCATTCTGTTGTCTTATGGTTTTCATTGTTCCTATTGAAAGTCAGCCCTATTCTTTGAAGGTACTGAATCTTTCTTCTCTAGCAACTTAAAAATTTTTCTTTTCATCTTTGTCTTTCAGCAGTATTACTATGACTTTTATTTAGTGTGCTTGGGCTTCATAGAGCTTCTTGGATTTGTGGATTAATGTCATTGTTGTTTTTGTAATATCCTCAGGCAATATCATGTAAGATACTCATTTTTTCTCACTATCTCCTCTCCTTCTAGGTCTTCAATAACTTGTCTGCTAGGTCTTTTATACAACTTTTTTTCCATCATTTTCCCCTTCTGTTCTTTAGTCTGGCTGCTTTCAATTGACCTAACTTCCCATTCTAAAACTCTTGTCTCCTATTTAATCTGTCTATAAATTTCTTAATTTTACTATTTTTTTTTTTCAATCTAGAATTTTTTTTTTTTTTTTTTTTTTTGTGGCCTCTCCCGTTGCGGAGCACGGTCTCCGGACGCGCAGGCTCAGCGGCCATGTCTCACGGGCCCAGCCGCTCCGCGGCATGTGGGATCTTCCCAGACCGGGGCACGAACCCGCGGCCCCTGCATTGGCAGGTAGGCTCTCAACCACTGCGCCACCAGGGAAGCCCCTCAATCTAGAATTTTTAATGAATTTCAGTTTCTGGTCAGTTTGTCCATCTTCCCATCTATTTTCTGAAAACATTAATCATAGTTATTTTAACATCCTTGTATAAGAACTCTGAAGTCTGCATCATCTGAAGTCTGTTTCTTTTTTTTTTTTTTAATTTTTCTCAATTTCTGAGCATTTAACTCTCTGTTGGCATGCCTAAGAATTAAAAAAAATTAAATACCAGATATTGGTATAAAAAATTACAGAGATAATTTGTGAAGTTCTGCTTGATGTTATCTTTGTCCAGAGAGGATTTAATATTAATTTACTCTGCCCTTAGAGCAGGAACAGATCACCTTTACCAGGTCTTGAACTGAGCTGGATCAATGCTGGATTTTTATGTGAGCTCTGCCCCTTAATCCTAAAGTCTGGTCATTTCAAAGTCTTTTCTGGAGGCCTGGGGTGTTTATCCGTGCCATCTGCTTTGAGGGCCTCTGAACTCCAGTTTTTGTCTCCCCAGTCTCATTAGGTTGTTCAAAACTCAACTCAGATTCTGTGCGTTTTGGCCACTGTTTTCTGCTTTTTTTCTCAACCTCTTAATCCTGCCCTTTTTATAGACTAACAAATATCTTGAAGGGAAAAGCACCACAGGGTACTTCCACTTCTCCCCAATATCTTGAATACTTAAATTATTCTATCTTTAAACACATCCATTTCTTATTCTCTGCAACTTTTATTATTGTTTCAGACTAACCCTGTGAAAATACTGCTCTTCAACAAGCCACTCCACCAACGTCAGGAGCAGGAAATTCCAGAGGTTTTTTCAGTGAGAGGAATGTACTAGGTTTATTGTTGTATTCCCAATACCTTCCTCAATACCTGATACATGAAGGTGCTTAGAAGTTTTTTCAGTGAATGAATATGTGCAGGAGAAGCATAAATCAGGCCCATATTCAGGGGATATTTTTCATCTAATGAGATAGCTAAGACTTAGTCAAAAATTCTTTAATGCTTAGATTAATTCCAACGTATTTAATATATAGAATCTTTCTTTATAACTTGAATTCTCTTTTATCCTTTCCCCCCCCCCTCTGTAAAACATTTGGAACCCATTCTACAATTTATCCCTTAGTGTTATATTGTCTTAATAGTATGTTTGATGTTATAAGCTGGGCGATGTATTTGTCATCTTAGCAAAAGGTAAGCTCTAGAAGACAGGCCCTGTTGTATTTCTGCTACATTCTTCAAGGTATCCCAAGCAATGCTAAACACCTTGGTGGCATTGATAATTCCTTCTTTAAAGTAATTAAAATTAAAATAACTATATTCTAAGCTTGAAGGATTCAAATAACATGTATTGCAATGCATATTTTTTAAATTAAAAAAATTTTTGGATGTGTATATTTTTGATGTGCAGTAGATTTTGATGTGTAGTGGTTTTCAGTAGGCTGCATTCAGAGCACTATGTTTATGAGCAAGTGTACCAATACTCTATCAGTGTCATTCATATTTACCACCATGGCCTCATGAGAGGAGGACAGAATCATTGTGATTAAAAAGTAAGGAGATCTGTTTATTGCGTGCTTGATATGACAGATACCGTGATTATTATTTTAATAGATTGCCTCATTTAATCTCCATAATAACCCAATTCAAAGACACTATTGTTATCCCATTTTTTAGAGGAAACTGAGGCAGAAAAAGGTTAAGTTGCTTTCCCAAGGTTATAGAGCTAGCAAGTGGAAGAACTCGGAGAGTGATTGTGATAGCATGTGGCCTTAACAAAATATGTTACATTGTTTTACTCTCCACTTTGAATTCTCCAGTTCCTGGTCCTGATAATAAAAGAGAAGCAGGGAGAGATGTATGATTCAATTTACTGTCTCATTGCCCTCATCACAGCAACACTGAGAGGAAGGGAATGAATTCTTATTTGAAAGTTTTCTTTCACCCTAGGTGTATATAATTAACTGTAGGAAAAGATGTTTTAAAATAAGCATGAGAATTTGGTTCAACAATGTGTTTCTTTCATATTCTGTGTTCTCTTGTTTCTTCAGTTTTCACTGGAAAATTTTACCATACTCAAGAAATATATACACAATGTTGAAAGTACCAAAGAAGAACCCTAAAAGTATTAAATGGCATAAAGTCTGTAAGGACAGACTAAAACATTAGGCTTCTTTAGTTGGGAAGAATAAATGCTAAGTGGATGTCCTCAAAGTCTAGAAAATCACGGAGGTTATTTTTTGGACAAAAAAAGAACAGAATATATGAAAGAATAATGTTTGTAATATCTGAACTGTTTATAGGGAGGAAAATCATGGGTTTCATAGGGAAGAATTAAGAACCAGTTAGCCAGATGGAGGTGACAGAGAAGTTCATTTTCACAGAAATTCAAAATTGGAAAAATGAAGATTGTGATGTGTTTTGTTTTTATTGGATTAATTATGAGAAGAGAGGAGAGAGAGACAGTGAGGGGCATCTCTGTTTCAGAATTACAGAGATTAATATCCTGAGGATAACTGGGAACTTAACAGATAAAGTTACTGGACACATAATTTGGGTGTTGCAACTGGAAAAAGGTTTTTTTGTGTGCTCCAAGCAGGGTAATGCATGTCTTCATGATATTGCTGGTTATAAAGTCTAGGCGTTTCAGGAGCATGGGTTGTAAGAGAATAGTCAGCGTTGGTCTGCTTAAGTTGGTATAACACTGGCCTTTCATTAAATCAAGTGATCGTCAGTAGCAGATTAGGGCAGTGAAGAGGAACAGAAAACCACACTGAGGAGTTGTTAAGTCTTTTAAGTTTCCTTTATTCTGTATCTGAACATTAGTGTAAATTTTGCAAATGATTATATGTCAAAAGGAAGTTTTGGAATTTCACTTTAATGAAATTTACCGACAGACACACATTTTTTTTTTTGTAAAGCAATTATTATTATTTTAACATCTTTATTGGAGTATAATTGCTTTACAATGGTGTGTTAGTTTCTGCTTTATAACAAAGTGAGTCAGTTATACATACACATATGTTCCCATATCTCTTCCCTCTTGCGTCTCCCTCCCTCCCACCCTCCCTGTCCCACCCCTCTAGGTGGTCACAGAGCACCGAGCTGATCTCCCTGTGCTATGCGGCTGCTATCTATTTTACATTTGGTAGTGTATATATGTCCATGCCACTCTCATTTTTTATTCGACATAGCTTTTGTAATTTTTTCCCAGAGCGCTGCATGAGACAAGTTCAAGCGTTACAGAATAATGGAGAGGGAGGAAGGGAGCAAGCAATTAAGAAAACTCAGTCATCATAATTACTTGGAACAAAGGCAGTTTTAAGTTATTTCATTTTACTAGTCATTTACTTCCATTGGTAGAATTGACATTCTTGTTTTTTAGTCATCGCTTTAAATCTTTTAAGTGTAACAGGATTTGCCAGGCGATATGTATTTTTCATGGTCAAATTTGGAATTAATATAAAGTGAATTAAATTTGTTAACTTTCTGCTGTGTTTAGTATTGACTTTAGCTATTCTACTTTATTTGGAATACTTTATTAATAAAACAATTTTTCCTATATGCTTAATAATTCTGATGATTTGGTGATCTGCTTATTTTCATTTATAAACTATATATTTAAGATATTTAACAGCACAGACTGAAACATTTGAAATTTCTATTCTTCATGTTCACACTAGATTTTAATGTAAGGGCTCAGAAATGTGAGTAATCATTTGTCAGGGACACATAACTCTTGGAATGCCTACCAATAGGAAGAGAAAAAAATTCCTTACAGTCCAAAATTCTCTGAAGATTATGTGTGCTTTTCACCATTACAAACTTACTCCACTCCCTCTCTCTCTTCCTCTGTTAGCATCGTGATTTTATTTCTGGGTTTAAAAAGGAATATGTAGGAAGATATTACTTAGAGATCAAGAGAGGTGTTAATGAGATAAAAATTACACTGTTTCGCCCTTTTACCTTTTTCCTCTTTTCTCTCCTTGGCATAGAGCACACATACTAGCTTGTTTCTCTCTTTAGCAAGAGACCCATTCCAGGCTTCTCTTCTGGCCTTTCATCCTGTAGTTTGGTTCTCTCATGTCACAGCACTTCTCTTAAACCCTCTACCTAGTATTTTGGTTTTCTTCCAGAGTTCATAGTCTCTACCTTGTTCTCATCCCTTCAGTTCATCATAAAGGGCATTTCTGAGTTATCAGTGGGAGCTTAGCTTATGTATGGGGTGTGTAGTACCGTAATTATTCATCATAAAATTTGGGATGTCAGGGATATGCATTTGTACTAATTGCTGCAGGCTGAAGAAAGTGGCCAGGAAGTGCAGATACTTAGTACTGCTTTTCTATACTTGGATATACAGCTTCTTTTCTTCTCTTTCTTCTGCCTTCTTTGGTTAACAATCAACCTTCAATGACTTCATCCTTTACTCATATAATCACTTAGTTAATTTAGCCCAATGGACAGTGTTGGCGTATTAGTGATGACTGGAGCGGTATGACATAAAATCCCAGATTCTTTAAGTTTAAGGTAACTTAGAAGTACCGTAGTTAAGTCTCTCAAACTAAGGTAGGGTTTTATAACTTGACAGATGGCCATCTCATTCTCTCTGAAAACTTTCACATTATTCAATTTTCTGAGAGCACTTGTATTTTGAACTATATTCCATAAATTGAAGTGAGATATGTCTCCATATTACTTTATCCATTACACAACTTCTGTTATGACATTCTCCAGAATAATTTTAACTGTCATGGGGAATCATTTTAAGTTTTGAATTCAGCTCATGTGAATTTAGGTTAGTCTCATTCTCCTAATTTTTTTTTTCATTTAATACAGTTATGGTAAGGTTCAACAGTGAGTATCAAAATAAGAGTAACTTAATAAGTTAGGAAGTGATTTCCCTCCCGTGTAAAAGTTGGTTAAGTCATGTTATGGTTTGCTTTGCTTCACAAAGATTTAGGACTCAAGGCTTCTAGCTTATTGTTTTTCTGTGATAGCCTCCATTCCCAAGTTTTCCTCATGGTCCAAAATGGCTTTTCCCCCTTTAGCCATCATGTTCATGTTCTAGCTAGCAGGTAAGAGAGAAGGATGGAGAAGAAATGAGAGAAGACCATGCACCAGCTGCGTTTTAAGGAAAGATTTTAGCAAGTGCCTCAAGAAACTGCATTATATATTATTGACCTGAAGAATCAGGTCATGTACAGGAATATTTATTTCAGGCAGTCAAATGTGCAGTTAAAATGTGTTCTATTACTGTGGGAAAAGACCAGAATAATTTTTGGAAAACAATTAGCATTCTCAAACATTTAGGGTTTCTAGACTCATAAGTATTCTGGTTGCCCTTTTATAGGTGAATTTAGGTTTTAATTGCCTATAGTCCAACTAATGAACACAGTAATCTAGGCTGAATACAGTGGAAATTTACATGCCTTGATTTTCAACACAGCCTAAGATAGTAGCTCTTTTGGAATCAACATCTTCACCATGAGTTACAGTTAAGGGTAAGTGAAAAGCTGTTCTCTGCCACTCTGGCTTCCCAATTTTGTGATATGCAGGACGTCCAGGATGCTTTCAGGTCACTTAACAAATTTTCAAATATTCTCTGAAAGCACTGGAGTTGATTCTCCTAAGATTCCATGAGAAACTAATGAAGGAATATGCTTTTTATTTTCTTCCTAATTGGTTTCTTTAAGGTGGATATTTGACCACTGTCATAATTATAATTACTTGCTATGTTATAGTTACTGTGTTAAGCACTTTATACATGTTATAACTTTTACTACTTTCAACAATCCTGTAAGGAAGGTATTTTTGTGTCTTTGTTAGAGATGTGCATACTTATGTCGAAATTTAAGAAACCTACCCCAAATCTCAAAAGAGGTAGCTGAGTTCGGATTCAAAGTCAACTCAAAATCTGTGTTTTTAATCACTATGCTGTATTGATTTTAATCTTCTGTCCTCTTCTCCTAAAATAAACATTGGTTAAAAAAAGAGAAATAGAGTTTTCTATTAAAGATAAATATATATTTTTACTTGAAACATTACCCTACTGCCTACATACACACACCACACACACATACATGTACAAACACATTATGTGTCATGGCAGTATAAAATATTATCTTTATGGGTGTATGAATTATTGTTAAAGCTGGCTTTTGGATATGTTTATAAGGCAAGATTTATAAGTTTCAGAGATGAAAACTTTTAGAACTTCAGTTATTACCCATGGATTTTTGGGCTTTGTGAAAATATACAGTACAGAAAATTTCTGCAAGTCCAGCAGAAATCAGCTTTATGGGGATAGACTGGGTGGAAAAATTAGTGGAGAATATAAAGCCACTGCAGACTCCTTGGATTACTAGTGGATTCGAAAATGAACAGGTATTGGCATGAACAGTAGTTTGACTGCTTATTATACTTTACTCTCTTCTCTGGTCACATTACATGATGTAACCGGATGAATCAGAAATTGGATCTGTACGGGGAGATGTGGGTGACCACAATTCCCTGCTAGTCACTGCTTCTACGGATGAGATATTCCAGCATTCCCTGGAATCATTCTGGAAATCAACCAGAACTTAAGATTTGTTAGGGAAGTTTGCTAAAATGCTTACAAATAGAGCATAGAGTGCTGATCCAAGGCCTGTTCCAGACTTCTACTCCTGACCTCCAAGTAACCTTGTGGATTGAAGCCCTTTGTCTTACACTGTCCTCACTTCAAAAATGTACTGTTATCTCCAAGATGTTAGTGTTTTTTCTCAGGGGCATCACTATCTTGGAATCTACTGTCTGTAAGCCTCTAAGGACTGGTCTTCATCCACGTTGTCTGTTTTATGTAGGCCTGCATTTATGAAACAGAACTGATCCAGTTGGTGGGATTTACTCATGAATGAGAGATGGGACTCATATGTCCACTCTCTATTCTTTCAATGCATGGTGGTTTAAAACATTTTGGTTTTATTAGATATAGCAGTTTTTGACTTAGCCACAAAGTAATTTTCTCTTAGTGTAGATTTTGGGCCACTAGCATCAGAATCACCCAAGGTGCAGATTAAAAAGGTAGGATCTTAGGGACCACTCAAAACTTCTGGAATCAGAATGTCTGGAAGTAATGCTCAAGAATCTGCATTTTAAATAATTTCCCAGGTGATTCAATGCTCACTAAAGTTTGTTAACTGCTACCAAGTGTTTGACAGAAGGTGTTTGACATAAGATGCTTCTAATTGAATTTTTTCCTTCTTATTTTTATGAATTCTTTCCCTTTCTCCTTATCTCTGTCTTCTCTCTTTCCAAACATAACAGAAATTTTTGGAAAAATCTGTGACCCATAGCGAATTTCAAGTTCTATTCTACAGGTATCTTTTGATGTTCAATACATATTGGATCTGGAACTGATCATGTACGTTGGGGATCCTTAAATGATTTGAGACTCAGGGCACTGCCAGTTTTCTCCTGGCCCAAAGGAGCTTCCCTTTCAGTCTTTGACATCACCATTTCCTTCCTCTCAGATATTAAAAAATAAATGTCGTGTCTTTGGTTTACATGGTGGCTTTAATACTTGCCCAGTTACAGGGTACATGGCAGGCATAACGTTCTAAAAATATGTATTACCACAAAATATAACAAGCTTAAGATAATTAAATGGACAATACTTTATATTAAATACTATCTGCTTTGGTGAAGAACCCAATTCTTAGATTACAGCATTTTGACAGTAGAAAGCTTTATTGTGGTTTGAGGTTCAAAGGTGAGGAAGAGGGGAAAATGCAGTGGTTGTCAATAAATTTCTGTTAAGGTGCATCAGTGTTACTTAGGAAAGAAGAAAGATTCAGGAAGGTATTCATACCTTTTCACAGTGCTCAGTCATGGCATGGACACACTGATTTCTATGCCTAGGTCTAACAAAAATAGTTGTGGTACATTGACTGCATCTGACATAATACAGTCGTTGTTTCCATGTGATGGTTGCCATAAATATTGGCCTTCACAATCAGTATATCACATTTCCCAGGCTGTGATCATTGGCTTCAAGTGAGTATATGATCAAAGTTGGTACAATCAGAGTGAATCTAGAGCTTTCTGGGACCTATTGGAAAAGTGGCTCCCTTTTTCTGTTTTTTCTATGAAGATGTGAGATGATGATTGCTATGGCTGTCTTGTCTCCACAAGGTGAGTTGGATAATGCAGCCACCCTAGAGAAGGCAAGGCAAAAGATGGAGAGAAAGAAACCAGTTTGGGGTGACATTATTTAAACCCCTGAATCAAAAATTACTTGAAGGTAAGTGTTTGCCTGACATTTCCAGTTATATGAGCCAATACATTCCCTTTTATTGTTTAAGCCAGGTTGTTTTTTAGTGTGTATGTTTTCTTCACTGGCTGCTGAAGGAGTCCTAACTTACTTATCATCTAACAATGCTCATCACACTTCATTGTTATTGCTTATGTATGATCTGACTTCCTTGCTAGACTATAACCTCCATTACCTTCCATTACATTCTATGATCTATTTTGAGCTAATTTTTGTGAAGGATATAAGGCCTGTGTCTAGATTCATATTTTGCATGTGGATGTCCAGTTGTTCCTGCGCCATTTGTTGAAGAACCTGTCTTTGCTTCACTGTATTGCCTTTGCTCCTTTGTCAAAGATCAGTTGACTGTATTAATGCGGGTCTAATTCTGGGCTGTCTACTCTGTTCCATTGATCCATTTGTCTGTTCTTTCACCAATACCATACTGTCTTGATTATAGTAGCTTTATAATATGTCTTGAAGTCAGAAAGTGTTATTACTCAACTTTATTCTCCTTCTTCAATATTGTACTGGATATTTTGGGTCTTTTGCCTCTCCATATAAATGTTAGATCAATTTGTTGATATCCACAAAATAACTTACTGGGAATTTGATTGGGATTGCATTGAATCTATAGATCAAGTTTGGAAGAATTGACATCTTGACAATATTGAGTCTTCTTATTCATGAATGTGGAATATTTCTCCATTTATTTAGTTCTTCTTTGAATTACATTCATCAGACTTCTGTAGTTTTCTACATATATATCATGTACATATTTTGTTAGATTTATGCATAAGTATTTCATTTTGGGGGGTGCTAATGTAAATGGGATATTTTTATTTCAAATTCCACTTGTTTATTGCTAATATGTAGGAAAGTGATAGACTTCAGTATATTAATCTTGTATCCTGCAATCTTGCTATAATCGCTTATTACTTCCAGGGGTTTTAGTTGATCCTTTTGGGTTTTCTAGACAGATGATCATGTTACCTGCTAACAAATACAGTTTTATTTTTTCCTTCCCAAGGTGTACACGTTTTACTTCTTTTTCTGGTCTTATTGCATTAGTTATAACTTCCAGTTCAGTGTTAAAAAGGATTGGTGAAAGTTTCCTTCTATTCCTAGTTTACTGAGAGTTTTTTTTTTTTATCACAAATGAATGTTAGATTTTGTCAAATGCTTTTTTTAATTTTTTAATCTAATGGTATGTTCATGTAATTTTTCTTTGTTAGCCTATTGACGTGATTAATTAAATTAATGTATTTTCAAATGTTGAACCAACCTTGCATACCTGAAACAACTCCCAGTTAATGTGGTGTATAGTTCTTTTTATCCATTGTTGGATTTGATTTGCTAATGTTTTGTTGAGGTTTTTTGCAGTTATATTCATGAGAGTTACTGATGTATAGTTTTATTTTCTTGTAATGTCTTTGGCTAGTTTTGGTACTAGCGTAATGCTGGAATTGTAGAATTAGTTCAAAAGTATTCCTTTTGCTTCCATTCTCTGAAAGAGATTGTAGATAATTGATATAATTTCTCTTTTAAATATTTGGAAGAATTCACCAGTGAACCCATCTTGTTCTGGTGCTTTCTGTTTTGGAAAGTTATTAATTACTGATTCAATTTATTTCACAGATATTGGCCTATTCATATTGTTTATTTCTTTTTGTGTGAATTTGGGCAGCTTGTGTCTTTTAAGGAATTTGTCCATTTCATCTAGGTTATCACATTTGTGGGCATAGTGTTCTTCACTGTACTCCTTTTTATCCTTTTAATGTGCATGGAATCTGTAGTGATGTCCCCTCTTTGATTTCTGATATTAGTAGTTTTCCTCCTCTCTCTCTCTCTCTCTTTTTTTTTTTTTTTTTTTTGTCTAAGTTAGCCTGGTTAGTGGCTTATCAACTTTGTTGATTAAAAAAAACAAACAAACAGGACTTCCCTGGTGGCGCAGTGGTTGAGAGTCCGCCTGCCAATGCAGGGGACACGGGTTCATGCCCTGGTCCTGGAGGATCCCACATGCTGCGGAGCGGCTGGTCCCGTGAGCCATGGCCACTGATCCTGCGCGTCCGGAGCCTGTGCTCTGCAACGGGAGAGACCACAACAGTGAGAGGCCCGCATACCGCAAACAAACAAACAAAAAAACACCAGCATTTGGTATTGTAGATTTTCTCTATTGATTTCCTTTTTTCAATTTATTGATTCTGCTCTAATTCTTATTGTTTCCTTTCTTCTGCTTATTTTAATTTAATCAGCTCTTCTTTTTCCAGTTTCTTTAAGGAAAAACTTAAAATATTGATTTTATATCTTTCTTCATTTCTAATATAGGAATTCAATGCTATAACTTCCCACTGAACACTTTTTTTTGCTGCAAACCACAAATTTTGAAAAGTCATACTTTCATTTTCTTTTAGTTAAAAATATTTTAAATTTCTCTTATGATTTCTTCCTTGACCCATATGTTACTTAAAAGTGCACTGTTTAATCTGCATGTATTTTGGGCTTTTCTGCTCATGTTTCTGTTATTGATTTCTAATTTAATACCATTATTATCTATGAGTACATAGTGTATGATTTCTATTTTGTTAATTTGTTAATGTGTGGCTTATGGCCCAGAATGTAGTCTATCTTGGTGAATGTTCCATGTGAACTTGAGAAGAATGTATTTTCTGCGGTTGTTCAATGAAGTAATCTATAGATGTTAATTATATCCATTTGATTGATGGTTTGTTGTGTTCAACTATGTCCTTACGCATTTTCTGCCTTCTGGATCTGTCCATTTCTGATAGAGATGTGTTGAAATCTCCATTTATTATAGTGGATTCATCTATTTCTCCTTGTAGTTCTATTAGTTTTTGTCTCATTTAGTTTCCTGCTCTGTTTTTTGGACTCAACCATATTAAAGATTGTTATGTCTTCTTGGAGAATTGACCCTTTTATCATTATGTAATGTCCTTCTTTATCCCTGATGACTTACCTTGCTTTGTAGTCTGCTCTGACACTTACTTTTTAGAGCCTGTCTAAAAATGGAAAATTATTGCCTCTAGGCGTTATTGTGAGATTTACTGGGCTGATGAAAATAGAGCACTTAAAACAGTGACTAATGTGTTATAAACATGCAATAAATGCTCACCATTATTATCAATAAAGTGCTTATTACAGTGCGGGTACTCAAGAATTGCTGTTACCTTATATTTTAACTCACAGAAACATTTTCATAAAATCCTTAATTCATTAATTTCTTAGGTGAGTTATGATAGTGACTTAGTCAAAGATCATAGTGAAGGAGGGGTGAGATTCTATAGACTTTGAAGTTATAACTGATTTATTATGAGGTATGGGAGGAGCCAAGGATGCCTCCAAACTTTTATAATTTGAGTACCAGAGTGAATGATACTGCGTTTTCCGAGTTGAAGAACACAAAGTAGATGGGATTTTTTTCAGAGGAAACCAGAAGTTCTCTTTTGATCATTTAAATTTCAGAAATCCATTAACTAGTAAACTAGGTACAATAAGGGTGAGTGTGTAATTGATCGTTTCAACCATGACACTTTGAGAGTGAAAGGGACTACTAACTGCTGGGAATCTAAGACAATGGGCATAAACTTGAACTGTCCCAGGGGTGAGTGGTCACCTTGGGTATAGAAATCTAGAATTTAATGGGAAGAGTAAGCCTAGAGATATGTGTGGAAGTCAACAGGGTACAGCAAGTGTTTAGCAATAGGACCAATGAGATCATGTAGGTAGTGAGTATATATAAAGATGGCAAGAGGTGAGAAGATCAAGAACTGAACTCTGGCTGGTTGAGAATAAATTTATAACAAAGAAATAAGGACTATTGTGAAAGAGATCTGAGACACAGAATACCATGTTACATAAGATTAGCAAATGGTGAAATTAAATCTAGAGTAAAGACCTGTCCTTTTACTTAGGTTACTTACATTACTGTAGGTGAGAAACAAGAACAGCACTTTTGGTAAAAACGTACATACTTGGTAAAAAAATCAAATACCACTATATGATACAAATCAACACAAATCAGAATCCTCCTTCTGTACTACTTCATATGATATAGGCTTGCTCTGAAAGGGCAATTATTTTGAACTTTTTCTCTGCCCTTTATATTTCTAAATATTAGGTGTAATGTGAATATAATAGCACCTACCTCATAAGAATGTTTAGGAGATTAAATACAGCAATACATGTAAACTGTAAGGACTAAATTTGTTAGCTGTTATTGTTACTTTTTTGTTTTCAATTTACGTTTATGGAAGAAAAGGCTAAGTAAAGTGGTTACTCTGCTTAGTTTCTGTTGATACTAGAGAAAAATACTCTTGACACATATTTGCCGTAAAGACAAAAACTTTCAACATCATAAGGATTTGATCGCTTGGCAAATGGACTGGATAACTCTTACTTCTCAGTGGGATCTTAATAATAGTTAAATAATAATAGCAGTTGAAGAAAATGTTATGAGGCTGCCTTCAAGCAGCCTCATAACTGCTAGACTGTTAAAAAGTTAACCCTTATTTGTTAGGTTTAACAAAATGTGCAGCTGGAAAACTCCACTGTTCTTACTAAAGGAAATCAATGGAATATGTTATATATTAAACCACTCGCAAAGGCTGCATATTTGAGAGCTCTAAAAATCAGTTTTGGCATGTACCATGTTTGATTTAGCATGGAAGAATGTTTTCTGGTTCTGACATTACTTGCTCATTATTCTTCTGCATCTCTCTGTATAAGTCTATTGAACTGCAAAGAGGAGGTTAAAAAAAAGTAATGTACCATAAACAAGACGAAAAGACAGCCCTCAGAATGGGAGAAAATATTTGCAAATGAAGCAACTGACCAAGGATTAATCTCCAAAATTGACAAGCAGCTCATGCAGCTCAATGTCAAAAAAACAAACAACCCAATCCAAAAATGGGCAGAAGACCTAAATAGAGATTTCTCCAAAGAAGATATACAGATCGCCAAGAAGCACATGAAAGGATGCTCAACATCACTAATCATTAGAGAAATGCAAATCAAAACTACAGTGAGGTATCACCTCACACCAGTCAGAATGGCCATCATCAAAAAATCTACGAAGAATAAATGCTGGAGAGGGTGTGGAGAAAAGGGAACCCTCTTGCACTGTTGGTGGGAATGTAAATTGATACAGCCACTATGGAGAGCAGTATGGAGGTTCCTTAAAAAACTAAAAATAGAGCTACCATATGACCCAGTAATCCCACTACTAGGCATATACCCTGAGAAAACCATAATTCAAAAAGAGTCATGTACCACAATGTTCATTGCAGCTCTATTTACAATAGCCAGGACATGGAAGCAGCCTAAGTGTCCATCAACAGATAGATGAATGGATAAAGAAGATGTGGCACATATATACAATGGAATATTACTCAGCCATAAAAAGAAACGAAACTGAGTTATTTGTAGTGAGGTGGATGGACCTAGAGACTGTCATACAGAGTGAAGTAAGTCAGAAAGAGAAAAACAAATAATGTATGCTAGCACATATATATGGAATCTAAAAAAAAGAAAAAAAGAAAAAAAAATGGTCAGAAGAACTTAGGGGCAAGATGGGAATAAAGATGCAGACCTACTAGTGAATGGACTTGAGGATATGAGGAGGGGGAAGGGTAAGCTGGGACAAAGTGAGAGTGGCACGGACATATATACACTACCACACGTAAAATAGATAGCTAGTGGGAAGCAGCCGCATAGCACAGGGAGATCAGCTCGGTGCTTTGTGACCACCGAGAGGGGTGGGATAGGGAGGGTGGGAGGGAGGGAGATGCAAGAGAGAAGAGATACAGGGACATATGTGTATGTATAACTGATTCACTTTGTTATAAAGCAGAAACTAACACACCATTGTAAAGCAATTACACTTCAATAAAGATGTTAAAAAATTTTTTAATAAAAAAATTAAAAAGTAATGTAATCAGCCAAGCAAAACGATACAGACTTCCCAATTCACTTAGATTTGCTTTCGCAGTTGTAGGATCAGATTTTACCAAGTTTGAAGAAATTGGCCAGTTCAAAATACATTATCTTTGTGTCAGTAAATTTGCCTTTTTTTAGTATTCCTTTTAGAGAAAGCTACCAATGATAGTAATTCTGTTTTAATTCTGAAATTCATATGTACCATAGATATTGGTAAATGATATCAAGTTTAGCTCAGTGGAATTAGATTTATTTATTAGATGTGTTCTTGTTCCAAACTTAGCCTGGTCAAAGGGTAAAAGGCAAAGAAGAAGTAGGAAAATAGAAAAGTTTTCTTTTGAATGGCAATGCCAGACATTCAGTCTCCTGTGGTTGTTCTCTGGAAGAGATACCTTTCCGTTTTTATATGTTTACATCTGGGTGGGCAATAGCACTCATTGTACCAATCACAGACTTCAATGCCCAGAACCAAAATAGTTTGTATAGTTGATAGGTTATTATACTGGACTTTGGGAGATTAGGTTCATTAATTTTGAACCACTCAGTATAGTAGGTGAATATCATACTCCATATTATCAGTTTAGCCTCTTGGCTGTCTCAACTGTGGAACCCAATCCTAAATATAAACTAAGCAAAAATGGCCACTAAAAAGTCAAAATTATATTTGCAAAATCCCAGTACTAAATCTCACATTTTTATTCTAGAGGCTCTCATTCAGGATTATATCAATGAACTTACTTTAGACATGAGAAATGAGGTTGTATGATGTAGTAGAAAAACTTTTAGAGGTCGAAATGATAAGGTTTGTTAGTGAGGGGAGAAAAAAATTCATGTAAGTTAACAGAAGAACTATGCAAGTCTAGACGTTTTGGGCTATGAAGTCAAAGAGAGCATATCTGTATATCTAAAACTTTGATGCATCCCCTTTTAGAACAGAATGTTAATTTATGCTTAGATGAGAACTGGTAATTATTAGGACATTGCTGTGAGTTTTTAGGGCCAAAAGAATAGCTAGAGTTTTTAGGGCCAGAAGAATGCTGTTCTAGGCACCTTCCCTTCCTCCATACAAGAACTACATGTTAGACAAGCTGGATACATTTCCGGGCCATGCCATGTCCTTTCATGCTTTCATGGGCTTGTTTATTCTAAATTCCTTTTGTGGAAGCTGGACTCTCTATTTGCTGAACCCCTGCACATCTCTTAGAGATCAGCACAAACAATTTTCTCTGACACCGGATTCTCACTCCCCTCTGACGGAAAGTATATCTAACATTAAACTTCAAAACAAAACAAAAAAATTACACACACACTCATTTATATATGTATATATATTATGTTGAACTAATGAAATTGTATTTTTGTAGGTCTTTATAAAATCAAATATTGGCAATTTCATAAGGTTCTTTTCCCTTTGGCCATGCTGATTTTGGAAGATAAGTGCCAATGCTTCATGAATAAATAAATAAATCTACTTTTGCTAAATTTAATGTGTTTCACTATTGCCTATATTATATGGGAATTTTACAATCAAAACAGGAAAATGGGGCTTCCCTGGTGGCGCAGTGGTTGAGAGTCTGCCTGCCGATGCAGGGGACACGGGTTCGTGCCCCGGTCCGGGAAGATCCCACATGCCGCAGAGCGGCTGGGCCCGTGAGCCATGGCCATTGAGCCTGCGCGTCCGGAGCCTGTGCTCCGCAATGGGAGAGGCCACAACAGTGAGAGGCCCGCGTACCGCAAAAAAAAAAAAAAACAGGAAAATGATTGTCATTGGTAGACACTTTCTCGAATGACATGCACCTTAGCTTGAAATTCCACTACTTGGAAGGCAAAGGTTGTTTGTAATACTTAAAAAGATCTAGAAAGTCATATCCTTAAATAGATAATAGGGAATAGAGGAGAAAATACCTACATACGCATGTGTATGCATTAATCTTGGTGTAAATCAATAACTTCCATTAAACTCTGTATCCCAAAGTATTATGATTATTTATGCATCTGTTTCTCCTATTACGTTATGAATTTTTAAGGGAAAATGCTATATCCTATTAATTTTTGTAGGATATTTCAGTTAAAACAATGAGCTTCCAATGTTAGAAAACAGTGTTGAGACAGTAATTGTATTGATTATGCATTTATATTGGTACAACCTATTAGGGCAATATTTGCCAAGAGGTGTAAAGGTTTCCTTTAAATCTCACCAACCCATAATCTCACTTCTTCTTATATGCTAGTCTAATAAAGTCATCTGAAATGTGGAGAAAATACAAGTGATTAAATATCTTTATGGCACTGTTACTTAAAACTGTAAAATACTCGAAACAATATAAAGATTTAATAGTAGAGCAATGTTTAAGTTAATTATAATTTATCTCTTCAGTAATTATCATATAATGACAAAAGTGATGATTATGAATGTTGTGGAATAATAGCAGAAGAATGATAACAAAGAAAAATATAAGTTATAAAATTTTATGATGTTTTAAAGTAACACATTTGTATATTAAAAAAAGACCTGAAGGTTATACAAAAATATGGTCATTGTTGCTTTCTGTGCATTTGAAGGCAACTATTTTTTATAAAATATTATGTTTATTTTGTAAAAAAAATTATTGAAATTATTTCTATAATTAAAATAAATATAATTTAAAAACCCTAAAATTTGGGATCTAAACTCTGTAAATGTAAAACTAATGCAGGAAAATGTTGCTTATTGCATTGCTATTGTCAGTTTCACTCTCCTTTTTCCCCCGATGATCTATATAAGTGGGCATTCTCTGTATCCTTTCTAGACATTTTCTTCTTAGCACTTACCATCACCAGCAAATTATTATTATTTTTAAAAACTTATTTTTTGAACAGTTTTGGGTTCACAGCAAAATTCTGAGGAAGGTAAAAATTTCCCATATAGCTCCTGCCCTCATATAGGTATAACCTTCCCCGTTATCAACATCCCCCACTAGATTGGTACATTCGTTGTAATTGATGAGCCCACATCATAACAATTAACACATCATAATCACCTGAAGTCCGTAGCTTCCTTTAGGGTTAACTCTTGGTGTTGTACATTCTATGAGTTTGGACAAATGCGTAATGACATATGTTCATCATTATACTATCATATAGAATATTTTTACTGCCCTAAAAATCCTCAGTGCTCCCTTCCTTCCCTCCATGGTAACCACTGATCTTTTTATTGTCACCATGGTTTTTGCTTTTTCTAGAATGTTATGTAGTTTGAATCATATGGTATATATTTCAGTTTCTTCATATACTTTTATGAACATATAATAGGAATTTGTCATGATGTATATCCTCATGGATTTCTTTCTAAAATAATCTTGTTGCTTACCTTATCTCTTTTCCAATGCCATTTGATACATAAATCTTGATATGAAAAGGACTATTTTAGCTCTTTTGTTTAAAACTTCTTGTCCTATAAAACATGTTTTCTCAATGTACATTAGCCAATACCCTCTATTTATAAAATGTTATTTGTAATTTTTCTTTTATCATACTGAAATAAAATTCATAGTTAAGGTAAGCTGCCTACAACATAATTTAAACATTTATGAATATAATTCTCTGAGTCTAACTTTAATATAAAGAGAAGTAGAAGAACACTAATTTATAATAAAATAACGAGTATTTTAATTGAAAATATTGGGGCATAAAAACACAGGAAGGTCACAGGCCAATCTGTATAAGAAGTACAGGAAAGTGAAAGAAGAAAGGTATGAATATAACTAGCATGAAAACTGTTACAATAAGTAATACATACTTTTTTGCATTATGATAAGAAAAAATGGGGCGTGACCTTCATTGAATTATTGGGAGCATACCAAGACCAACTACAAACAATAGAACCGGAATCAATAAGAAGGTATGATATTCTTGAAACTAAGCTGGGCCTTATTTATAGGTGTACTGTCACAATTGTTCCCCATATTATGCCATAGGGGAGAATAGTGACTTTTTTTTAAGAGTTTTAAAAAATATTTGTGCTTATTCATTTTTTTGCTTGGTTTGATTTTTTTCTAGTTTTATTGAGATATAATTGACATACAGCACTGTATCAGTTTAAGGTGTACAGCATAATGATTTGACTTACATACATCATGAAATGATTATCACAATAAGTTTAGTGAACATCCTTCATCTCATATAAGATACAAAAGACAAAGAAAAAAAGGTTTTTCCCTTGTGATGAGAACTCAGGGTTTACTCTCTTAACAACTCTCATATATAAAATACAGCTGCATCTTTTTTTCCCCCCACAGCCAACATTGTTCTCAATGGTGAAAAAATGAAACTATTTCCTCTAAGATCAGGAACAAGACAAGGTTGTCCACTCTCACCAGTATTATTCAACATAGTTTTGGAAGTCTTAGCCAGAGCAATCAGAGAAGAAAAAGAAATAAAAGGAATCCAAATCAGAAAAGAAGTAAAGCTGTCACTCTTTGCAGATGACATGATACTGTACATAGAGAATCCTAAAGGTGTTACCAGAAAACTACTAGAGCTAATCAACAAATTTGGTAGATTAGCAGGATACAAAATTAATGCACAGAAATCTCTTGCATTCCTATACACTAATGATGAAAAATCTGAAAGAGAAATTAAGGAAACACTCCCATTTACCATTGCAACCAAAAAAATAAAATACCTAGGAATAAACCTACCTAAGGAGATAAAAGACCTGTATGCAGAAAACTATAAGGCACTGATGAAAGAAATCAAAGATGATACAAACAGATGGAGAGATATGCCATGTTCTTGGAGTGACTTTCTTAAGATTAGCATTCCTTCTAACTTGAACTCCCACTTGGGAGGCGTACATTTAGTCACTGGTACTTGAAAGAGTATGGGGGACATGTCCTTTGATATGCAGCTGGAAATAGAGGATATATTGGAAAAATAAGAAGCAATACAAGAAGCTATCAGAAGTTACATAGTGAACATCTGGGACAGTATCAGAAATGAAAACAATAGGCAACTCAGCATACCTTTCTAATCTTTGTTTAAGTTTTGTAAACAAATTTGAAAACAATATAAAAATATAGGGTAGCGATAATGTTAAATATTTTTAAGCTGCGTTTGTTAGTGAAATTCAACAAGGTTCCTGTATTTCACCGGCGTTGCTAATTTAATAGTGCTGCTCCTATGTCTGTTAAAAGAGATCTCAAGTCTTTGATATGTATATGCAATTGTTTCATTGTTTTGCAGTAACTGCACCACAGCTCTGAAACCTTACCTATCTACATAATTTCTGTAGGATGTGGTTGCCTAGGCAACACCATGGGCAATTTCAGCATAAACATTTCCTAAAATAATAAGTTAAAGTATGCATTAAGTAATCAGTAATGCTGGCTCTTTGACTGGGAATGTATGGAAACTTTCCCCAGTTCTGTGAAATATTCCATTCAACAACATGACTAACCTTCCATAAAGTCTTCTAATTTGACTTTGATAGAAAATATAAAGAAAGAAAGCCCCAAAATGTGAAAATAAAGGAAATTATTCATAAATCCTTATTGCAATCCCTCCCCCAAGTAGTGAAATAGTTTTTGTGTGTTTCAGAGCATAAATTTCTAAATTCTAATGAAAATATTCATAGTTCTTGTACTTAAGAATCCCCTTTATTTAGGAACATGAAGTTTATAATTTTTCAGATAGAACATTACATGACAAGGTTTAGGAAAACTTAGTTTTTTTGAACTGAGATGTAGCATTGCTAGATAAGCCCTAATATCCCTAGAATATGGGAGGCAGGGCTTGTTGGCAAAATGTGCTATATATTTTGTTGTACATGTAATATATAATGTTAAACATTATAATTATTGTTATTATTATTAGGAGTAGTAGTATTAGGAAGAGTGGAGTCATGAATGGAAATTAGTTAAGTCTTCATTAGAAGTGAAATTTGGAGAGGAATTATACTGTGGAATAAAACATTCGATAGGGTTCAAAGGATGGAGGAAAGGTCTTGACTGGGAGAGATGTTTTCCCTCAGCTTTATTGAGGTATAATGAACATATAATATTGTGTAAATTTAAGTTGTACAAGGTGTTGATTTGATTTGATAAACATATATATATTTAACACCTTTACTGGAGTATAATTGCTTTATGATGGTGTGTTAGTTTCTGATTTATAACAAAGTGAATCAGCTATACATATACATATACCCCCATATCTCCTCCCTCTTGCGTCTCCCTCCCACCCTCCCTATCCCACCCCTCTAGGTGGTCACAAAGCACCAAGCTGATCTCCCTGTGCTATGCAGCTGCTTCCCATTAGCTATTTTACATTTGGTCGTATATATAAGTCCATGCCACTTTCTTACTTCGTCCCAGCTAACCCTTCCCCCTTCCCGTGACCTCAGGTCCATTCTCTACATCTACCTCTTTATTCCTGTCCTGCCCCTAGGTTCTTCAGAACCATTTTTCTTTTTTTTTTTAGATTCCGTATATATGTGTTAGCATATGGTATTTATCTTTCTTTTTCTGACTTACTTCACTCTGTATGACAGTCTCTAGGTCCACCCACCTCACCACAAATAACTCGATTTCATTTCCTTTTATGGCTGGGTAATATTCCATTGTATATATGTGCCACATCTTCTTTACCCATTCATCTGTTGATGGACACTTAGGTTGCTTCCATGTCCTGGCTATTGTAAATAGAGCTGCAATGAGCATTGTGGTACATGACTCTTTTTGAATTATGGTTTTAAACTTATATATTTTAAAACAATTATCACCATAGCAATTAGCTAACACCTTCATCATGGCACATAATTACCATTTCTTTTTATGGTGAGAACATTTAAGATCTACTCTGGGAGAGATTTCTTAAACCATCATTTACCCATGAAGCAATTCTTATCATACTTTTCCTTTGGTTGAGGATTTTTCTGGTATACATTTAATCTTCAAAAATATTTCTAAATGAATTATGCAAAATACATTGTTTTTATTGTATTATTGTAGGTAGAGTTCCAAAGCTGTTCTATTCCAGGACAAAAAGAAATTTTCAATGGATGATGTAGGTAGGGGATTTTAACCTAATTGATAAATCAGCAACTTTTTTTCAGTGCGTAATTTCCTACAGGTCTGTATAAATTGTGTGGATCTATAAAACCTTAAGATTAGGGGAGGTGGTGGGGAAGTGGCTGGCTGCAGTTGAAATAGCCCTGAAAGTTACTCCTGCCAAATTTCCACAGCTTTGTAGCTAATGAAAACACAGACTAATCTGATTGGTATAGATCCCTGTTTCCTTCCCTTTTGCTAACACATATTTTCCACAGGAGCATAATAACAGATTCATAGTTCCTTCAGGTATTATACGGAAAAACATCTATTAACTGGATTGCATGTATAAACATACACAGGTATTGGGGTTGGAATGGATAATTTAGAGTAGATCATGTGTTTTCTAGTTCACTTAGGTGGAATTAATGTACATAAATTCCCTATATGTGAAGGGTCATAATACCAAAAATATTTAGAAGAGGCAGACAGAATCAGCTCCAGTTTTTCTCTCTATATATGTTGTACCTGTAGGCAACTCAATTCTGATTTAATGTCTTTTTCCTTTCTGTGTAAAGGAGCTAACCTGATAGGTTATAAATTGCAGATGCCCAGCTTGCACTTTAGTTTTTTACTGAGCCACAAGAAAACTATTGTTATTAAATGATTGGCAAGTATCTTCAAGGGATTTGAAATTTTTAAACATGAAGGAAGCCTTGAGGGAAGATTTAACCAACATTTTATTAAATCTATGGAATTAGCCTGTTTAAGGTTGGCGCTTGGCAAAATTGTGAGACATTTGCTTCTGGGGAAATAACCTATTGCCTTTCCCTTCCCTTTAGACCTCCTTGCTCTCCCTCCACCCATGTCAACGAATCAATTCCCTCCTATTTTCTGGGTAGCTGCCATCATCAAAATCTGTACTCAGTTGTACACGAAGGTGTGACACACTCATAAAGCTCTAAAGTTTCTTCTTTCCAGAGTGACCCCGTGTTAATAAGTGTAGCCAAACACTTCTGGGGCTTTTTTATGAGCTGCAGAATAAAGAAGAGTAGTTGAAACCAGAGTTTCTAAAAGACTGTCCAGGGAAACTAAGTCCTAAGAAATTTTCTTAAAGAGGACTCCATGGTCATATGTTTGGGAAAGATTATTTATCCCTTCGTTGGAAATTCAAAATTCACCTTAGGATAGAAAAGACTCTGAGAAGGTTTATGAAAAAAAATATTTAATTCTGTTTAACACAGCATTTGGCAATTGCATTTGATCATGAAAGTTAACTATCATTTGTTTCTTTCTGTATCACCTATTAATAATTATCAGAATCATCAGGTCATAGAATGTATTACTGGAAATGCTGGTTTAGCAGCTTTGTCTATGACCTCTGAACTCACACTGCTATGACATTCCTGGGATAGACTATGTACTTGTAGCCAATGATCTTTTCCACAGAAGACGGAGAGAATAAGTCTATGTTATTTACTAGAAAAAAGACTTTTCTGACATTGGGCATAATTTATACATTGAATGCATCATCTGGAGAAGCTCTAAGGACTTTAGAATAAAGGATGATTTTTAATCTCTTTGGGCTAATCTAAGGTGTGAGATATTGTATTGTGCTAATCACATGAGGCCCAATAGATGTACATGAGAGATCACAAAGTTTGTTGCGGACAGCGTTTATTTCACTGGACTGTATTCATGTTTTTAATGCTCACATAAATACTATCTTCCTCAGCATTATGTTACCACAGAACTTACCATCATCTAATAATATATTATATATTTTACTTATTTTGTTTATTGTCACTTCCCCATCCCTCAACTGGAATGTAATCTCCATGATGACAAGGAATTTTTTCTTTTTTTAAAAATTTTTAAATTTTATTTTATTTATTTTTTATACAGCAGATTCTTATTAGTCATCAGTTTAATACACATCAGCGTATACATGTCAATCCCAATCGCCCAATTCATCACACCACCACCACCACCTCCCCGGCCGCTTTCCCCCCTTGGTGTCCATATGTTTGTTCTCTGCATCTGTGTCTCAATTTCTGCCCTGCAAACCGGTTCATCTGTACCATTTTCTAGGTTCCACATATATGCGTTAATATACAATATTTGCTTTTCTCTTTCTGACTTACTTCTGGATGACAGTCTCTAGATCCATCCACGTCTCAACAAATGACCCAATATCATTCCTTTTTATGGCTGAGTAATATTTCATTGTATATATGTACCACATCTTCTTTCCCCATTCATCTGCCAATGGGCATTTAGGTTGCTTCCATGACCTGGCTATTATAAATAGTGCTGCAGTGAACATTGGGGTGCATGTGTCTTTTTGAATTATGGGTTTCCCTGGGTATATGCCCAGTAGTGGGATTGCTGGGTCATATGGTAATTCTATTTTTAGTTTTCTAAGGAACCTCCATACTGTTCTCCATAGTGGCTGTATCAATTTACATTCCACCAACAGTGCAAGAGAGTTCCCCTTCCTCCACACCCTCTCTAGCATTTGTTGTTTGTAGATTTTCTGATGATGCCCATACTAACAGGTGTGAGGTGATACCACATTGCTGTTTTGATTTGCATTTCTCTAATAATTAGTGATGTTGAGCAGCTTTTCATGTGCTTCTTGGCCATCTGTATGTCTTCTTTGGAGAAATGTCCATTTATGTCTTCTGCCCGGTTTTGGATGGGTTGTTTGTTTTCTTAATATCGAGCTGCATGGCCTGTTTATATATTTTGGAGATTAAACCTTTGTTCATTGATTCATTTGCAAATATTTTCTCCCATTCTGAGGGTTGTGTTTTCGTCTTGTTTATGGTTTCCTTTGCTGTGCAAAAGCTTTGAAGTTTCATTAGGTCCCGTTTGTTTATTTTTGTTTTTATTTCCATTACTCTAGGAGGTGGATCAAAAAATATCTTGCTGTGATTTATATCAAAGAGTGTTCTTCCTATGTTTTCCTTTAAGAGTTTTATAGTGTCCCATCTTACATTTAGCTGTCTAATCCATTTTGAGTTTATTTTTGTGTATGGCATTGGGAGTGTTCTAATTTCATTCTTTTACATGTAGCTGTCTAGTTTTCCCAGCACCACTTATTGAAGAGACTGTCTTTTCTACATTGTATATCCTTGCCTCCTTTCTCATAGATTAGTTGACCATAGGTATGTGGGTTTGACCATAGATGCGTGGATTTATCTCTGGGCTTTGTATCCTGTTCCATTGACCTATATTTCTGTTTTTGTGCCAGTACCATATTGTCTTGATTACTGTAGCTTTGTAGTATAGTCTGAAGTCAGGGAGTCTGATTCCTCCAGCTCCATTTTTTTTCCCTCAAGATTGCTTTGGCTATTTGGGGTCTTTTGTGTCTCCATACAAATTTTAACACTTTTTGTTCTAGTTCTGTTAAAAAATCCCACTGGTAATTTGATAGGGGTTGCATTGAATCTGTTGATTATTTGGGGTAGTATAGTCATTTTCACAATATTGATTCTTCCAATCCAAGAACATGGTATATCTCTCCATCTGTTTGTATCATCTTTAATTTCTTTCATCAGTGTCTTATAGTTTTCTGCATATAGAACTTTGGTCTCCCTAGGTAGGTTTATTCCTGGGTATTTTAGTCTTTTTGTTGCAATGGTAAATGGGAGTGTTTCCTTAAGTTCTCTTTCAGATTTTTCATCATTAGTGTATAAGAATGCAAGAGATTTCTGTGCTTTAATTTTGTATCCTGCAACTTTACCAAATTCATTGGTTAGCTCTAGTAGTTTTCTGGTGGCATCTTTAGAATTCTCTATGTGTAGTATCATGTCATCTGCAAACAGTGACAGTTTTACTTCTTCTTCTCCAATTTGTATTCCTTTTGTTTCTTTTTCTTCTCTGACTGCCACGGCTAGGACTTCCAAAACTATGTTGAATAATAGTGGTGAGAGTGGACATCCTTGTCTTGTTCCTGATCTGAGAGGAAATGTATTTCAGTTTTTCACCATTGAGAATGATGTTTGCTGTGGGTTTGTTGTATATGGCCTTTATTATATTGAGAGATGTTCCCTCTATGCCCACTTTCTGGAGAGTTTTTATCATAAATGGGTGTTGCATTTTGTCAAAAGCTTTTTCTGCATCTGTTGAGAAGATCATATTGTTTTCATTCTTCAATTTGTTAATATGGTGTATCACATTGATTGATTTGCGTATATTGAAGAATCCTTGCATCCCTGGGATAAACCCCCTTGAGCATGGTGTATGATCCTTTTAATGTGTTTTTGGATTCTGTTTGCTAGTATTTTGTTGAGGATTTTTGCATCTATAGTCATCAGTGATATTGGTCTGTAATTTTCTTTTTTTGTACTATCTTTGGCTTGTTTTGGTATCAGGGTGATGGTGGCCTCATAGAATGAGTTTGGGAGTGTTCCTTCCTCTGTAATTTTTTGGAAGAGTTTGAGAAGGATGGGTGTTAGCTCTTCTCTAAATGTTTGGTAGAATTCACCTATGAAGACACCTGGTCCTGGACTTTTGTTTCTTGGAAGATTTTTTTTTTTTTTTTTTGCAGTACGTGGGCCTCTCAGTGTTGTTGCCTCTCCTTTTGTGGAGCACAGGCTCCGGGTGTGCAGGCTCAGTGGCCATGGCTCACGGGCCTAGCCGCTCCACGCATGTGGGATCTTCCCGGACCAGGGCACAAATCCGTGTCCCCTGCATCAGCAGGAGGACTCTCAACCACTGCGCCACCCGGGAAGCCCACTTGGAAGATTTTTAATCACACTTTCAATTTCATTTCTTGTGATTGGTCTGTTCATATTTTCTCTTTCTTTCTGGTTCAGTCTTGGAAGGTTATACCTTTCTAAGAATCTGTCCATTTCTTCCAGGTTGTCCATTTTATTGGCATAGAGTTGCTTATAGTAGTCTCTTAGTGTGCTTTGTATTTCTGCAGTGTCCGTTGTAACTTCTCCTTTTTCGTTTCTAATTTTATTGATTTGAGTCTTCTCCCTCTTTTTCTTGATGAATCTGGCTAAAGGTTTATGAACTTTGTTTATCTTCTCAAAAACCAGGTTTTAGTTTTATTGATCTTTGGTATTTTCTTTGTTTCTATTTCATTTATTTCTGCTCTGATCACTATGATTTCTTTCCTTCTACTAACTCTGTGTTTTGTTTGTTCTTCTTTCTCTATCTACTTCCTTCAGGTGTAAGGTTAGATTGTTTATTTGAGATTTTTCTTGTTTCTTGAGGTAAGATTGTATTGCTGTAAACTTCCTTCTTAGAACTGCTTTTGCTGCATCCCATAGGTTTGGATCATCGTGTTTTCATTGTCATTTGTCTCTAGGTATTTTTTGATTTCCTCTTTTTCTTCAGTGATCTCTAGGTTATTTTGTAACATATTGTTCAGTGTCCATGTGTTTGTGTTTTTTATGTTTTTTTCCTGTAATTGATTTCTAATCTCAGGGCATTGTGGTCAGAATAGTTGCTTGATATGATTTCAATTTTCTTAAATTTACCAGGGCTTGATTTGTGACCTAAGATGTGTTCTATCCTGGAGAATGTTCTGTGTGCACTTGAGAAGAAAGTGTAATCTGCTCTTTTCAGTGGAATGTCCTATAAATATCAATTAAATCTATTTGGCCTATTGTGTCAAATAGGCCAAGTAGATTTAATTGTGTCAAATTAAATTTGATTGTGTCAATATTGTGTCAAATCTATTTGGCCTATTTAAAGTTTGTGTTTCCTTATTAATTTTCTGTCTGGATGATCTGTCCATTGTTGTCAGTGAGGTGTTAAAGTCCCCCACTATTATTGTTTTCCTGTCGGTTTGCTCTTTTATTGCTGTTAGCGTTTGCCTTATGTATTGAGGTGCTCCTGTGTTGGGTGCATATATATTTATAATTGTTATATCTTCTTCTTGGATTGATCCCTTGATTATTATGTAGTGTCCTTACTTGTCTCTTATAACATTCTTTATTTTAAAGTCTATTTTATCTGATATGAGTATTGCTACTCCATCTTTCTTTTGATTTGCATTTCCATGGAATATCTTTTTCTGTCCCCTCACTTTCAGTCTTTATGTGTCCCTATGTCTGAAGTGGGTCTCTTGTAGACAGCATATAGATGGGTCTTGTTTTTGTATCCATTCAGCAAGTCTGTGTCTTTTGGTTGGAGCATTTAATCCATTCACGTTTAAGGTAGTTATCAATATGTTCCTATTACCATTTTCTTAATTGTTTTGCATTTGTTTTTGTATTTCCTGCCTAGAGAAGTTCCTTTAGCATCTGTGTTTCCTGACTAGAGAAGTGTTTCCTGCCTAGAGAAGTTCCTTTAGCATCTGTTGTAGAGCTGGTTTGGTGGTGCTGAATTATGTTAGCTTTTGCTTGTCTGTAGAGCTTTTTATTTCTCTGTCGAATCTGAATGAGATCCTTGCCAGGTAGAATAATCTTGGTTGTAGGTTGTTCCCTTTCATCCCTTTAAATATATGAAGCCACTCCCTCCTGGCTTGTAGAGTTTCTGCTGAGAAAGCAGCTGTTAACCTTATGGGAGTTCCCTTGTATGTTATTTGTCGTTTTTCCCTTGTTGCTTTCAATAAATTTTCTTTGTCTTTAATTTTTGTCAATGTGTTAATGTGTGTCTCGGCATGTTTTTCCTTGGGTTTATCCTGCCTGGACTCTCTGTGATTCCTGGACTTGGGTGGCTATTTCCTTTCCCATGTTAGGGAAGTTTTCAACTATAATCTCTTCAAATATTTTCTCCGGTCCTTTCTCTCTCTCTTCTCCTCTGGGACCCCTATAATGAGAATGTTGTTGCATTTAATGTTGTCCCAGAAGTCTCTTAGGCTGTCTTCATTTCTTTTCATTCTTTTTTCTTTATTCTGTTCCACAGCAGTGAATTCTACCATTCTGCCTTCCAGGTCAGTTATCCATTCTTCTGTCTCAGTTATTCTGCTATTGATTCCTTCTAGTGTAGTTTTCATTTCAGTTATTGTATTGTTCATTTCTGTTTGTTTGTTCTTTAATTCTTCCAGATCTTTGTTAAACATTGCTTGCATCTTCTTGCACTTTGCCTCCATTCTTTTTCCGAGCTCCTCAATCATCTTCACTAACATTATTCTGAATTCTTTTTCTGGACGGTTGCCTATCTCCACTTCATTTAGTTGATTTCCTGGGGTTTTATCTTGTTCCTTCATCTGGTACATAGCCCTCTCTGCCTTTTCATCTTGTCTATCTTTCTGTGAATGTGTTTTTTCTTCCACAGGCTGCAGGATTGTAGTTCTTCTTCCTTCTGCTGTCTTCTCTCTGGTGGATGAGACTATCTAAGAGGCTTGTGCAAGCTTCCTGATGGGAGGGACTGGTGGTGGGTCGAGCTGCTTGTTGCTCTGGTGGGCAGAGCTCAGTAAAACTTTAATCCTCTTGTCTGCTGATGGGTGGGGTTGAGTTCCCTCCCTGTTGGGTGTTTGGCCTGAGGCAACCCAACACTGGAGCCTACCTGGGCTCTTTGGTGGGGCTAATGGCGGACTCTGGGAAGGCTCACGCCAAGGAATACTTCCCAGAATTTCTGCTGCCATTTTCCTTTTCCTCACGACGAGCCACAGCCACTCCCTGCCACTGCATGGACCCTCCAGCACTAGCAGGTAGGTTTGGTTCAGTCTCCTATGGGGTCACTGCTCCTTCCCATGAGTCCTGATGCACACACTACTTTCTGTGTGCCCTCCAAGAGTGAAGTCTCTGTTTCCCCCAGTCCTGTCGAAGTCCTGTAATCAAATCACACTAGCCTTCAAAGTCCGATTCTCTAGGATTTCCTCCTCCTGCTGCCAGAATCCCAGGTTGGGAAGCCTGACATGGGACTCAGGATCTTCACTCTAGTGGGTGGACTTCTGTGGTGTAAGTGTTCTCCAGTTTGTGAGTCACCCACCCAGCATTTATGGGATTTGAGTTTATTGTGATTGCAACCCTCTTACCGTCTCATTGTGGTTCTCCTTTGTCTTTGGATGTGGGGTATCTTTTTTTGGTGAGTTCCAGTGTCTTCCTTTCGATGATTGTTTAGCAGTTAGTTTTGATTCTGGTGCTCTCGGAAGAGGGAGTGAGAGCACATCCTTCTACTCCACCATCTTAAACCAATCTCTATAGTATAGATTTTAAAAATACATATATTCAAAATCCTCTTGATCTTGAAAAATATAACAGATGATTGAACGTACCTTTGCTAGTTGACTTTGGAAATGAAGGAGTTAACTTTTAGCATTGTTTCTAGCTCTAGGGTAAGTGTAGGAGTATATGAAAAATTCAGTCATAATTCTAGCTCGTAGTTCCAGCTCTGTATAATCTCAAATAATGAGGTATCTCCTGGGGCCTATTCAGATCATGTTTGTGGTACCAACTGTCATTTCTCTTGCCTATGAGATGGGCCCTGTATGGATGATGACAGACATCAGTTTTTAATAATGCAATGGATGTTGAATTCTCCTGACCAGATGCAGGAGATGTCAAACCTCTTAGGGTGCCTTTTTATACCCACTGGCACATAATTTGTAATATACTAATAAATTGGTATATAATTTATAATATATTATGAATTTACTACAGATTTTTTTTCTATCTGGATAAACCTGTTTATACATCTCGAGTTCGACTGAAATTATTTATGTTTGACACTATATTTAGATTAAACATGTGGTGCCCTTTTAATCTCAATAAGGAGGATTCTAGGAATATATATTTCTGGTGACCTCTAAAAATATTAAGTCCCTGTCTATGACCAATGGCAGCATTCGTGTTTGGGGAGGTGAGTTCTACCATTCTCCTGAGGATTGAATTCAGTAACATTTTAGCTTACTACTTTGTATTCAAGAATTAAAGAGGAGAAGAGAAGGATTGAAAGTCTTATGCGTGCTCTTCAACATCAATAGCTTTTGGTTCCATCTACTATAGCTCTCTAGTTGTATAAACATGTGATATCAATTATAGTTAACTTAATCAGTGTTAGTTAATCTATGATTAATTATAGTATTCTTAGTGATTTAAAATGACACGTCAGAATATGACACAAAAATATGAATCTCTCACTATTATTATACTTTACAAAGAATGGGCCAGACTAATTCTGTAAAAGGAAAATGCCTTTGCCTAAAAGAGATGTTTTCATCAATTGGGGGCATGTTAACACGAAATTTGACACAATCAGCATCTTGATGTAGTGGAAAGAACATTAGACTCCCAATTAGGAATCCCGGGTTTTACCCCCTGCTCTGTCATTAACTATGTGTTTGCCCATTGACAAACTCCAGTCCTCTGTTTATATGATTTCTTTCTTATGCCTCTCTGTCTTTAGTGTCTTATGATTATGAATCATATTGATTGAATGAAACAGAAACATATGTCAAAATTTGGCTTATGTCCACATGTGGATAATCTGTTAAAATTGCTTCAGGTTTTTAAGTACAAAAAGATGAATAAGGAATTTTACTTTTTCTTTTAATGCCAGAGAACCCTCATAGAGTAGCTGTTCAACTGCTGTGGTAGAGAATGTTGTAAATTTTGCCCCACCAACAGCTCGACTCTCTTGATATGTGTTTTATTTTTGCTGTTCAGGGGTCTTTTGAAGTTTCTTGGAAAGATCTTTGGTGTTCTATGGAGAGACAAGCCAGGACAAGCAAAGTTAGTGAGAGGAATGTGGAGTACGTGCTTCAGGCTGCTTGTCATTCTTTGCAAAAGACTCTTGAAACTTTATTTAGCTGCTGGGAAGTGGGGCCCGGAGATCATCTGTTCACTGAAACGTTAAGTCCAGAGTAAAGAATTACTGTCATTTTAGCTAGTACCTCATTTTGTATTCTTTAAAATATAAACTGTTCTTTTCTTAAGCGCTTTTACAATCATTTTTATGACTATGATCTGTGTTGGAAAACACTGGGGAAAATAATAGTAATCTGAATTCCAGGTCTTTGGGCACAGTTGTAAACCTATAGGTGTTTTCTGTTTGATATGTGCTTTTTTAATTTTTTTTTTTTTTTACTTAATTGGAAAGCAGATCAGGAGCAAATAATGTGTCAAAAACATGTGCAGTACATGACATATGAGGCAGAAATGGGTAAGGCTAGGGATAGGTTTGTTTGATGTGCAAAAATCCATTTTAACATTACATAAAAAAAAACACAACTCTTTGATGTAGGATATTGGAAGTCTCACTAAATGTTTTTCTGTTGAAATAGATAAGACAACAGGCTCTGGACTCTAGTTATTGGATTGTTCTCTGTGCGGGTATAAGCGTGTCCTTTTTCTTCTGAAACTTTTAGACAATACTTTCCAGATCTGGCCTTTATTCATTTTAGACACTGGAAATACTAAGTGTCTAGTTTATACCCTGACCTGTGAGCACAGTCTTGGTGAAGAAAAGTGAAATACTGACTAAAGGTGTCTTGAAGGATCTCACAATGTACTTGGGGAGCAGTATTAACACAGCTTAAGCAAAACTTGAACTCTACAAGATAGTGTTAAATTGTGGACCAAAGGAATTCTGGAATATGGGAATTCAATTAGGTCTCTACCGAGTTTTCCTTTTATTGATTTATCTCCATTGTTGATATACAATATAGGTAAAATTTTCAAATAATTGAAATTTACCTTCTTGATATTATAATTTAAATTATTTTGATAGTTTTTATAAAACATGTAACATAATCTCTTCCTAAATAAAAATCTTCCCCTGGTAAGTCAAGGTAACCATTACGGACATAGATACTTTGAGCTAGAAAAAAATTTAGAGATGATCTAGTCTAATCTCTTTATTAGACAGCTGTGAAAACTGAATTTCAGAGAATTTCCCAAGGGAGAAAAGGAACTAGAAATTAAACTTTGCTGACTCTCGGGATTTTACTATGGTATGTCTTCCAGGGTCTCTGATGTGTTGAAGGCTATTTCTTTTCCCATGGTAAATGATCCTAGACTGTTATGCTTTTATGGTTGTTGTCTTTGTTATTTATGGTTTTTATTACATTTTTCTCTGCTGTCAACCCAACAACAGTAACTTTCTAGGACTGTGAATGTGCCTGATTTGGACTGAGAAATGGGTTCTAATTAATTATCTCCAAAATAAAGCCAATAAGTGCTATGATCAAAGTGGATAAATTTGATTCCATGGATTTTGGAAGATTTTGACACTTGGGTCCCCGTTTTCTGCTTCACTCTAAGTTCTGTGTTCATCCCGGGTTACTTTATCATCCACACAGATGATGGATTCAAACCCTGGATTCCCACTTCCTATAGTTCATGCTCCATCCCCTTGACCACTCTCTTGACAATTGTCCCCAACTCCCTAAACCCATTTTCCTTTCTTTGTCGTGATAAGCAACTCTCAGTTAATCCAGCTGTCTCCTTTAAGTCTCCACCAGAAAGTTTTTGGAAAGTTGGATAGCTTTTTCCAATGGGTACTGCCTTAAATTCAAAGTCTCCAAACTCATTTGTTTTTTTTTTTGTTTTTTTTTTTTGTGGTACGCGGTCCTCTCACTGCTGTGGCCTCTCCCACCGCAGAGCAACAGGCTCCGGACGCGCAGGCTCAGTGGCCATGGCTCACGGACACAGCCGCTCCGCGGCATGTGGGATCTTCCCGGACCGGGGCACGAACCCGTGTCCCCTGCATCGGCAGGCGGACTCTCAACCACTGCGCCACCAGGGAAGCCCTCATTTGTTATTTTAATACTATGCAGAATTCCTTCTATATTTTCCTAGACAATTTTTAACTTATTCTTCAAGGCTTTCAAAATCCTCCCCCTTTCCAAACATGTTCTTCTCTTACTTTTACCCTCACTTTCAATGGGTGGTTGTAATCCACAGAAGAAAAGATGTCAGGTGAGGGCATCCTTAACTTTCTACCACCAACCCTAAAATATATCAGTATTTGAACACTTTGTTCCCTTTCCCCCTTTGGTTAGTGTTTGTGTTGTAAGATTAGGATCTAATTTTATTTTAATTTCCCACATATAATAATGTATTAATTTATTTTAATTTCCCACATATAATAATATAATTATTATTTACTTTAAAATAAATAATGTATTCATTAAATATGAATAAGTAATTATAAGGAACCAGTACCATGTATTAAGTCATTTTCCTCATACTTTTAAAAAATGTCATTTCAATAATTTTTCCTTTTATGGCAGGTCTGTTTATAAGTTCTTTATCTGGCTAATTAGTCTATTTTTCTCTCACCCTATTAATTATCACATAGTTTAATTACTACACCTTTTTTTTTTTCTTTGTAAGTCTTGATATCTGGAAGGGTAAGAGCTCCCATACTGTTCCTTTTTGCACAATGGTCTTATCATTATCAGGGTTAGAACAATGTTGTCAGGTTACATGAAAATAACTTTTAGGGATTTTGATTGGAATAGCACTGAATATAAACTCAATAATATATAGTTTATATATTAACTAGAGAGAGAGTTGAAATCTTTATAACACTAATTTTTAAAAAAATTTTAATCCATTGATTTAATGATATTTTATTTGAGTACTTCTCCAAACTAAAAGGTCAGGTCAGGTCAGCTCCCAAACTGATATGAGAATAATAATATTAAAACAAAGCATAGAAAATTAGGTAAAATAATCAAAAACTACACTTGTGATGTGGAAAATAGTAATAAGTAACATGTCAGAATGCCTGCATGGTGGTGTCCTGAATATCACCGAAGGAGTATTTGTTAAGATAATACCTGATACATTCTTTTTTTCCCCTTAAACTAATGACACATGTTGTTGTGGCAAAGACAATTAACTAAAACTTTCCCTGAAATTCCCTTTCATAACACCAGATGGAGCTTCCAATTATGAATTGGTTCTAAATAAAGAATTCTTTGGAAATGCTATAGAATAATAGCACTAAAGGAAAATTGTAGATGATCTAGCCACTACCCTCCTCCCACCCCAACATTTAACAAATGAAGTTCTAAAAAGTTAAATGGCAAGTGACATTACCAATGTCCTCCAGGTTTTTTTTTTTCTTTTTAACATCTTTATTGAAGTGTAATTGCTTTACAATGATGTATTAGTTTCTGCTTTATAACAAAGTGAATCAACTATACATGTACATATATCCCCATATCTCCTCCCCCTTGCATCTCCCTCCCACCCTCCCTATTCCACCCCTTTAAGTGGTCACAAAGCACCAAGCTGATCTCCCTGTGCTATGCGGCTGCTTCCCACTAGCTATCTATTTTACATTTGGTAGTGTATATATGTCCATGCAACTCTCTCACTTCCTCTCAGCTTACCCTTCCCCATCCCCGTGTCCTCAAGTCCATTCTCTGCGTCTTTATTCCTGTCCTGCCCCTAGGCTCTTCAGAACCTTTTTTTTTTTTTTTTAAGATTCCATATATAGGTTTTAGCATACGGTATTTGTTTTTCTCTTTCTGACTTAATTCACTCTGTATGACAGACTCTAAGCCCATCTACCTCACTACAAATAAGTCAATTTCGTTTCTTTTTATGGCTGAGTAATATTCCATTGTATATATGTGCCACATCTTCTTTATCCATTCATCTGTCAGTGGACACATAGGTTGCTTCCATATACTGGCTGTTGTAAATAGAGCTGCAATGAACATTGTGGTACAAGACTCTTTTTGAAATATGGTTTTCTCAGGGTATATGCCCAGTAGTGGGATTGCTGGATTGTATGGTAGTTCTATTTTTAGTTTTTTAAGGAACCTCCATACTGTTCTCCATAGTGGCTGTATCAATTTACATTCCCACCAACAGTGCAAGAGGGTTCCCTTTTCTCCACACCCTCTCCAGCATTTATCCTTTGTAGATTTTTTGATTATGGCCATTCTGATTGGTGTGAGGTGATACCTCATTGTAGTTTTGATTTGCATTTCTCTAATGATTAGTAATCTTGAGCATTCTTTCATGTGTTTGCTGGCAACCTGTATATCTTCTTTGGAGAAATGTCTATTTAGATTTTTTGCCCATTTTTGGATTGGGTTGTTTGTTTTATTGATATTGAGTTGCAGGAGATGCTTGTAAATTTTGGAGTTTAATCCTTTGTCAGTTGCTTCATTTGCAAATATTTTCTCCCATTCTGAGGGTTGTCTTTTCGTCTTGTTTATGGTTTCCTTTGCTGTGCAAAAGCTTTGAAGTTTCATTAAGTCCCATTTATTTATTTTTGTTATTATTTCCATTTCTCTAGAAGGTGGGTCAAAAAGGATCTTGCTGTGATTTATGTCATAGAGTGTTCTTCCTATGTTTTCCTCTAACAGTTTTATAGTGTCTGGCCTTACATTTACATCTTTAATCCATTTTGAGTTTACTTTTGTGTATGGTGTTAGGGAGTGTTCTAATTTCATTCTTCTACATGTAGCTGTCCAGTTTTCCCAGCACCAGTTATTGAAGAGGCTGTCTTTTCTCCATTGTATATCCTTGCCTCCTTTATCAAATATAAGGTGACCATAGGTGCGTGGGTTTATCTCAGGGCTTTCTATCCTGTTCCATTGATCTATATTTCTGATTTTGTGTCAGTCCCATACTGTCTTGATTACTGTAGCTTTGTAGTATAGTCTGAAGTCAGGGAGCCTGATTCCTCCAGCTGCATTTATCTTTCTCAATATTGCTTTGGCTATTCGGGATCTTTTGTGTTTCCATACAAATTGTGAACTGTATTGTTCTACTTCTGTGAAAAATGCCTTGGTAGTTTGATAGGGATTGCAGTGAATCTGTAGATTGCTTTGGGTAGTATAGTCATTTTCACAATGTTGATACTTCCAGTCCAAGAACATGGTATATCTCTCCATCTGTTTGTATCACCTTTAATTTCTTTCATCAATGTCTTATACTTTTCTACATGCAGCTCTTTTGTCTCCTTAGGTAGGTTTATTCTTTGGTATTTTATTCTTTTTATTGCAATGGTAAATGGGAATGTTTCCTTAAATTCTATTTCAGATGTTTATCATTAGTGTATAGGAATGCAAGAGATTTCTGTGCATTAATTTTGCATCCTGCTACTTTACCAAATTCATTGATTAGCTCTAGTAGTTTTCTGGTAGCATGTTTAGGATTCTCTATGTATAGTATCATATCATCTGCAAACAGTGACAGCTTTACTTCTTCCTTTCTGATTTGGATTCCTTTTATTTCTTTTTCTTCTCTGATTGCTGTGGCTAAAACTTCCAAAACTATGTTAAATAATACTGGTGAGAGTGGACAACCTTGTCTTGTTCCTGATTTTAGTGGAAATGCTTTCTGTTTTTCACCATTGAGAATGATGTTGGCTGTGGGTTTGTCGTATATGGCCTTTATTATGTTGAGGTAAGTTCCCTCTATGCCTACTTTCTGGAGCATTTTTATCATAAATGGGTGTTGAATTTTGTCGAAAGTTTTCTCTGCATCGATTGAGATGATCATATGGTTTTTCTCCTTCAGTTTCTTAATATGGTTTATCACATTGATTGATTTGCATATATCAAATAATCCTTGCATTCCTGGGATAAACCCCACTTGATCATGGTGTATGATCCTTTTAATGTGCTGTTGGATTCTGTTTGCTAGTATTTTTTGAGAATTTTTGCGTCTATGTTCAACAGTGATATTGGAATTTAGTTTTATTTTTTGTGACATCTTTTTCTGGTTTTAGTATCAGGGTGATGGTGGCATTGTAAAATGAATTTGGGAGTGTTCCTCCCTCTGCTATATTTTGGAAGAGCTTGAGAAGGCTAGGTGTTAGCTCTTCTCTAAATGCTTGATAGAATTCCCCTGTGAAGCCATCTGGTCCTGGGCTTTTGTTTGTTGGAAGATTTTTAATCACAGTCTCAATTTCAGTGCTTGTGTTTCATCTATTTATATTTTCTATTTGTTCCTGGTTCAGTCTCAGAAGGTTGTGCTTTCCTAAGAGTTTGTCCATATCTTCCAGGTTGTCCACTGTATTGGCATATAGTTGCTTGTAGTAATCTCTCATGATCCTCTGTATTTCTGCAGTGTCAGTTGTTACTTCTCCTTTTTCATTTCTAATTCTATTGATCTGTTTTTTTATTTTTTATTTTTTTTACATCTTTATTGGAGTATAATTGCTTTACAATGGTGTGTTAGTTTCTGCTTTATGACAAAGTGAATCAGTTATACATATACATATGTTCCCATATCTCTTCCCTCTTGCATCTCCCTCCCTCCCACCCTCCCTATCCCACCCCTCCAGGGAGTCACAAAGCACCAAGCTGATCTCCCTGTGCTATGTGGCTGCTTCCCACTAGCTGTCTACCTTACGTTTCGTAGTGTATATATGTCCATGCCTCTCTCTCGCTTTGTCACAGCTTACCCTTCCCCCTTCCCATATCCTCAAGTCCATTCTCTAGTAGGTCTGTGTCTTTATTCCTGTCTTACCCCTAGGTTCTTCATGACATTTTTTTTCTTAACTTCCATATGTATGTGTTTGTTAGCATACAGTATTTGTCTTTCTCTTTCTGACTTACTTCACTCTGTATGACAGACTCTAGGTCTATCCACCTCATTACAAATAGCTCAATTTCGTTTCTTTTTATGGCTGAGTAATATTCCATTGTATATATATGCAACATCTTCTTTATCCATTCATCTGATGATGGACACTTAGGTTGTTTCCATCTCCAGGCTATTGTAAATAGAGCTGCAATGAACATTTTGGTACATGACTCTTTTTGAATTATGGTTTTCTCAGGGTATATGTCCAGTAGTGGGATTGCTGGGTCATATGGTAGTTCTATTTGTAGTTTTTTAAGGAACCTCCATACTGTTCTCCACAGTGGCTGTATCAATTCACATTCCCACCAACAGTGCAAGAGGGTTCCCTCTTCTCCACACCCTCTCCAGCATTTATCGTTTGTAGATTTTTTGATGATGGCCATTCTGACTGGTGTGAGATGATATCTCACTGTAGTTTTGATTTGCATTTCTCTAATGATTAATGATATTGAGCATTCTTTCATGTGTTTGTTGGCAGTCTGTATATCTGAATCTTCTCCCTTTTTTTTTTTTTGATGAATCTGGCTAATGGTTTATCAATTTTGTTTATCTTCTCAAAGAACCAGCTTTTAGTTTTATTGATCTTTGCTATTGTTTTCTTCATTTCTTTTTCATTTATTTCTGATCTGATTTTATGATTTTCTTCCTTCTGCTAACTTTGAGGGTTTTTTGTTCTTCTTTCTCTAATTACTTTAGGTATAAGGTTAGGTTGTTTATTTGAGATGTTTCTTGTTTCTTGAGGTAGGATTGTTTTGCTATAAACTTTCCTCTTAGAACTGCTTTTGCTGCATCCCATAGGTTTTGGGTTGTCGTGTTTTCATTGTCATTTGTTTCTAGGTATTTTATGATTTCCTCTTTGATTTCTTCGGTGATCTCTTGTTTATTAAGTAGTGTATTGTTTAGCCTCCATGTGTTTGTATTTTTTACACGTATTTTCCTGTAATTGATATCTAGTCTCATAGCGTTGTGGTTGGAAAAGATACTTGATACAATTTCAATTTTGTTAAATTTACCAAGGCTTGATTTGTGACCCAAGATATGGTCTATCCTGGAGAATGTTCCATGAGCACTTGAGAAGAAAGTGTATTCTGTTTTTGGATGGAATGTCCTATAAATATCAATTAAGTTCATCTTGTTTAATGTATCATTTAAAGATTGTTTCCTTATTTATTTTCATTTTGGATGATCTGTCCATTGGTGAAGGTGGGGTGTTAAAGTCCCCTACTATGATTTTGTTAATGTCAATTTCTCCTTTTATGGCTGTTAGCATTTGCCTTATGTATTGAGGTTCTCCTGTGTTGGGTGCCTAAATATTTACAATTTCTATATCTTCTTCTTGGATTGATCCCTTGATCATTATGTAGTGTCCTTCTTTGTCTCTTGTAATAGTCTTTATTTTAAAGTCATTTTCTATGATATGAGAATTGCTACTCCAGCTTTCTTTTGTTTCCGTTTGCATGGAGTATCTTTTTCCATCCCCCCACTTTCAGCCTGTATATATGTCCCTAGGCCTGAAGTGGGTTTCTTATAGACAGCATATAGATGGGTCTTGTTTTTGTATCCATTCAGCCAGTCTGTGTCTTTTGGATGGAGCATTTAATCCATTTACAGTTAAGGTAATTATTGATATGTATGTTCCTATTACCATTTTCTTAATTGTTTTGGGTTTGTTATTGTAGGTCTTTTCCTTCTCTTGTGTTTCCTGCCTAGAGAAGTTCCTTAAGGATTTGTTGTTAAGCTGGTTTGGAGATGCTGAATTCTCTTAGCTTTGTCTTGTCTGTAAAGGCTTTAATTTCTCCGTTGAATCTGAATGAGATTCTTGCTAGGTAGAGTAATTTTGGTTGTAGGCTTTTCCCTTTCATCACTTTAAATATGTCCTTCCACTCCCTTCTGGCTTGCAGAGTTTCTGCTGAAAGATCAGCTGTTAACCTTATGGGGATTCTCTTGTGTGTTATTTTTCCCTGCTGCTTTTAATATTTTTTCTTTGTGTTTATTTTTTGATAGTTTGATTAATATGTGTCTTGGCGTGTTTCTCCTTGGATTTATCCTGTATGGGACTGTCTGCACTTCCTGGACTTGATTGACTATTTCCTTTCCCATATTTGGGAAGTTTTCAAGTATAATCTCTTCAAATATTTTCTCAGTCCCTTTCTTTTTCTCTTCTTCTTCTGGGACCCCTATAATTTGAATGTTGGTGTGTTTAATGTTGTCCCAGAGGTCTCCCAGTCTGTCCTCAATTCTTTTTCTTTAAATCTGCTCTGCAATAGTTATTTCCACTACTGTATCTTCCAGGTCATTTATCCTTTCCTCTGCCTCAGTTATTCTGCTTTTGATTCCTTCTAGAGAATTTTTAATTTCATTTATTGTGTTGCTCATCATTGTTTTTTTGCTCTTTAGCTCTTCTAGGTCCTTGTTAAGTGTTTCTTTTATTTTCTCCATTCTATTTCCAAGATTTTGGATCACCTTTACTATCATTATTCTGAATTCTTTTTCAGGTAGACTGCCTATTTCCTCTTCATTTGTTTGGTCTGGTGGGTTTTTACCTTGCTCCTTCATCTGCTGTGTGTTTCTCCATCTTCTCATTTTTCTTAACTTACTGTAGTTGGGGTCTCATTTTTGCAGGCTGCAGGTTCATAGTTCCCGTTGTTTTTGGTGTCTACTCCCAGTGGCTAAGGTTGGTTCAGTGGGTTGTGTAGGCTTCCTGGTGGAGGGAACTAGTGCCTGTGTTCTGGTGGGTGAGGCTGGATCTTGTCTTTCTGGTGGGCAGGACCGTGTCCGGTGGTGTGTTTTGGGGTTTCTGTGACCTTATTATGATTTTAGGCAGCCTCTCTGCTAATGAGTGCGGTTGTGTTCCCGTCTTGCAATTTTTTTGGCATAGGGTGTCCAGCACTGTAGCTTGCTGGTCGTTGAGTGTTGGTGGGTCTTAGCATTGAGAGGGTGATCTCTGGGAGAACTTTTGCCGTTTGTTATTATATGGAGCTGGGAGGTCTCTGGTGGACCCATGTCCTGAGCTCAGCTCTCCCACCTCAGAGGCACAGGCCTGACACCCAGCTGGAGGACCAAAACCCGGCTCTTTTGGGAGGTCTGAGGTCTGCCAGTGTTCAGTAGGTGTTCTGTAGGAGTTGTTCCACATGTACTTGTATTTCTGATGTATTTGTGGGGAGGAAGGTGATCGCCACGTCTTACTCCTCCGCCATCTTGAAGATCTCCCAACACTAATCTTCTAATCCATGAATGTGGCATATCTCTCCATTTAAATAGGTCTTTTATCTCCTCTAGTAATGCTTTATATTGTTTCTATATGTTTTTATAATATTTTTAGTATCTTTACTGAGTATATTAGTTTTTGAGGGTAAGATATTTTGAAGACTAATTTTTCCACCAGACCGATCCTTCAAAAATGTATATCTGCTCAAAGCAAGATAGCTGCCTAAATCCTTCTGTGGATTACCTTTGGTGTTATTATTTAGACTCTAACAAGGCATACATATTCCTCATAAACTGGTTCTTTCTTTTTGTCAGCCTCATCTTTCACAAGCCTTATTATTTCCTTTAAATTCCAGCTGCACAGAACTCCATATTAACCTTGATATTTTCCTTTCTTACTCATACTTACTGAGTTCATTGACTAGTACTATCAACTCTATCTCCAAAACTATATCCAAAGTTCACTCACTTTTTGTCTTCTCCACTGCTTCCATTCAAGCCAACCTTATCTCTGTCTTGACTGACTGTAATAGCTTCTGTTTTCATTGTTACCTCCCAATAATCCATTCCCTACATAATAGCCACAGTAAACTTTGAAAAACATAAATCACTATATATCCCTTTTGCTTAAAATCGTCTGGTAGGAAATAGAATAAAAACTCTTTACTCTGGCTAATGTAGCCTGATAGAATTTGATTCCTGACTACATGTCAGGTCTCTTTTCTTTTTGGTCAATACATTCCTCTGCCTCATTCTTGGCTCCTCAAACACATCAAGGCTTTGTCATTTTTTACTGTTCCCTCTGCTTCAGATGTATTTTAACCCACCAAATGTAAGCAATGGGAGAGCAGAGGCCTTGAGTGTCTGGCCCATGCCCCCATACCCAGTCATCTAAGTGTTCAGTAAATACTTGTTGAATAAATGAATGTATGCATTCCTTTTTGATTCCTCACATTTATTTCTCTTTGGCTAAAACATCTTTCTCTGCTTTTCTCTTACAACCTTTCTCACCTTTGCCTAAAAACATAATCACCTAAATATTAGTTTGGTTTTATCATCTGGCTAGCTTTCCTCCTCCATCCCTACCCTGCCATCTTATTCAGGGAGTGATGGGAATTGTAGTCTCTGCTGTGTATCTCTGGTTACATTGTATGTACTCATGGTATATCAATATCTTTTCTACAAGATTATAAATCCCATGCAGCAGGGGTTGCTTTTTCCCTACTTCATTTGTAGTGCCAAACACTGCATCTTGTTCATGGAATAATTGCTCGAGTATCTGATGCATGAACAAAGGAGTAAATGAATGAATAAATCTGTTTTGAATTCCCAGAGGCACTTTTAATTTTATTTCTGTCTCTTATCTGTGTTCCATAGTACTATTAGTATCTGAAAAATAACCTCTAGAGAGCAAATTGCTATATTTCATTTGCTATATCCAAGAATCTATCCAAGAATCGTTATTCAAGAATCTCAGATAAGAAATATTATCTGAACAATGTCTATTTTTTTTTTTTTTTTTGTGGTACGTGGGCCTCTCACTGTTGTGGCCTCTCCCATTGCAGAGCACAGGCTCCGGATGCGCAGGCTCAGCAGCCATGGCTCACGGGCCCAGCTGCTCTGCGGCATGTGGGATTTTCCCGGACCGGGGCACGAACCCATGTCCCCTGCATCGGCAGGTGGACTTTCAACCACTGCGCCACCAGGGAAGCCCAACAATGTCTATTTTTTTGACTTTGTAGTTTAACTATCTCCAATGACTGTAAGCAAAAACTTGTTGATGGGAAAAAAAAATATTTCTATAGAATTAAAGCGCTAATATCTACCATTATTTTTTTTCTAGACCACATCAACCCCTTTTAATGGCTCCAGAATGTCCTGACTCAGGGACAGTGAGGCCCTTTGGACCATTGAGCAATTCTATTGAAGTAAATATTCAACAGTTTTTTTTTCCTTTGGCCCTGCCACATGGCATGTGGGATCTTAGTTCCCTGACCAGGGATTGAACCCATGCCTGCTACAGTGGAAGCATGGAGTCTTAACCACTAGACAGACACGGAAGTCTTTTACTGAAACTTAGAATCTGCAAATATTCTAAATTTGCTATCTCTCCTCTATTACCTGAAGATTTTCTCTGAATGATTCTGGCTTCTTTCCTTGTGCCTCTGGCTTCCTAGCTTATTCTTTCTTGGGTTTCTGAATACTTGTGCTAGCTCATCTGTTGAACTGCATTTTGGACCTGGATGCAAGGTTTAGGTTTGCATTTTATTTTTCTTTTCTTTCTTATATTCAAGCTTTGAACCTAGCCATTGTCACAACCTAAGTCCCCAAGATGCAGACATTTTCCAAAAGAAAAAAAGTATTAAGAAATCTAAATTAACAGAAATATGGTTTCTTAATTGTTACTTCTATATGGTTAGTTAGAAATTTACAGTTTTTATAAATGTAACTAGTAAATAATCGCTACTTAAAAATGGTTCCACAAAACCAATCATCCTTATCTTTGAGATTTGAATAATAAAATGTTATCAGAATTACTCTCTACATCAAGTTTTAGCAATTAAATAATGAAAATTATGAAAAAGGATTACTTAATCATTAGAAAGATACTGAAATCACACCTAACTGTGTGAGAAAAACTTTATTAACAGACTGTATACCAAATCAAAGCAAAGTTTAATTTCAGTATTAATGATGATGATGATGATAAATTAGTCTGGTACTTATACTAATGAAAAACAGGTTTAGTCCAAATAGAGTTATGCTTCCTTGACACTCTCAAATATGGCATACCGGAGTTATTTTTTACCTTGACTTCAACTAAAATTGTTCCTTCTAGTTTTCAGAAGGAAACCTTGCCAGGAAACAGTTCCACTGTCTAACTTCTAATGAGTTACTATGATCAGTGAGCCAATTTTTCTTTAGCCTATGTACTATTTTATTGGTAACATTTTAAAAGCATAAAGTAAATTACCACACCTCCATTTTTTTAAATTTATTTTTATTTTTTGGCTGTGTTGGGTCTTCGTTTCTGTGCAAGGGCTTTCTCTAGTTGCGGTGAGCGGGGGCCACTCCTCATCGTGGTGTGCGGGCCTCTCACTGTCGCGGCCTCTTTTGTTGCAGAGCACAGGCTCCAGATGCACAGGATCAGCAGTTGTGGCTCACAGGCCTAGTTGCTTCACGGCATGTGGGATCCTCCCAAACTAGGGCTCGAACCCGTTTCCCCTGCGTTGGCAGGTGGATTCTCAACCACTGCGCCACCAGGGAAGCCCACTGGTGGCTTTTAACCAGACCTAATAAATTTACCTCATATTATAAACTACTTTAAGAGTAGTTTAGAAACAAGCTTTGCATTTTAAAAATTTCCTAGTGGTCAAACATTCACTGGCACTCAATTTTCAGCTAGGGTGAAATGATGCATCAGAGCAGATACATTTTTCCTGACACAGAATAGTGCTCAGTAAGTAGAAGTTACCATTATCCTTATTCCCTGCCATTATTTATTTTCCTTAATGAGATTTTCTTCCAGTTGACTTTGGATAAGTGAAAATTTCTATTAGAAAGTTCATTTTGGTAAAGTCCAGAACAATTAATAATTGGATATAAAATCTTGTAAAACTGCATATTGTTGAAACATTGCAACAGTTCTGTGGGTTGGGGGTGGAAAGAGAGGTTGAATGGGGAGGAAGATTGGAAATTTTAACTGGAATAGCTACTTCTACAGAGGCTTAGCAAAAAAATAAAAATAACTCTTTAGAATGTGAAAATAGGTAGCCTAGGGTAGATTTTTTTCTAAAGGGAATAGACCCCAGAATCCTGGAGAGTCATTAACTCAGTTGTTACTTTTCCATTGCCCCGTCAATGACTGAGTGTAGACAATTCTGGTGATATTTAACTTCAGCATAAATTGTTGTGTCTTCCTTTACCTATACTCTGAATCCTGTCCCCTTCTATTTCTGAAGGACATTGCTTTATGGATTATTGTCTTTGTTAAACATTTTTGTTTCTATAACTTCTTCCTCCCAGATCATAGGAATACTCAAAGTGCTCCCTTCCAAAACTCCAAACTCCATATGTCCAAATTCTACTCTGTTCTTCCTGCCCTTCTTTACCTTCAATCTAGCTATATCTTGCTTTCTTTCATTTCCTTCTTCTAATCTATTATACATTTTAGTTACTTTTCTTGCATTGTTGCATTAGCTAGGATTTCCAGTATAATTTTGAATAAGAGTGGTGAGAGCAGACATCCTTGCCTTGTTCCTGATCATAGACAGGAAAGCACTAATTTCTCACCATTAAATATGATGTCAGCTGTAGGGTATTTGTATATGTTCTTTATGAAGTTGAGGAAACTCCCTCTATTTCTTGTCTGCTTAGAATTTTTTTTTTATCATGAATGAGTGTTGGATTTTGTCAGGTGATTTTTCTGCATGTATTGATATAATCATATCATTTTTCTTCTTTAGCCTGTTGATGTGATAGTTTACATCAATTGATTTTCAAATACTTGAAATAAATCCCTCTTGGTTATGGTATATATCAGTAATTCTTTTTATATGTTGTTGGATTTGATTTGCTGTTATTTTGTTGAGGATCCTTACATTTATGTTAATGAGAAATGTTGGTTTATAGTTTACCTTTCTTGTAATGTCTTCACTCTTGGTATTAGGGTAGTGCTGGTCACATAGAATGAGTTAGGAAGTTTTCCCTCTGCTTCTATTTTCTGGAAGAGATTGCAGACAATTGGTATAATTTCTTCCTCGAATGTTTGATAGAATTCACCTGTAAACCCATCATGATGTGGTGCTTTCTGTTTTGGAAGGTTATTAATTATTGATTCAGTTTCTTTAATAGACATGGGCCTATTCAGATTGTCTAATTCATCCTGTGTAAGTTTTGATAGATTGCATCTTTCAAGGAATTAGTCCATTTCATTTAGGCTATTAGACTTGTGGGTATAAAGTTGTCCATTATGTTCTTTTATTATTCTTTTAATGTCCTTGAGATCTTTAGTTATTTCTCCTCTTTCTGATATTAGTAATTTGTGTCTTCTTTTTTTGTTAATCTGGCTAGAGGTTTATCAATTTTATTAGTCTTTCCAAAGAAGTTGCGTTTGGTTTTGTTGACTTTCTCTATTCATTTCCTAAATTCAACTTCATTGATTTCTGTTCGAATTTTTATTATTTATTTTCTTCTGGTTCCTTTAAATTTAATTTGCTCTTCTTTTTCTCTTTTCATAAGGTAAAGGTTTAGATTTTTGATTTTGGATCTTTCTTCTTTCTAATATGATAAATTTCTCTCTAAACTCCGCCTTTGCTGCATCCTACAAATTTTGATAAATTATCTTTTCATTTTCATTTGGTTCAAAATATTGTTTACCATCTCTTGAGTCTTTTTCTCTGACCCATGTTTTATTTAGAAATGTATTTTTTAATCTCCAAATATTTTTTAATTTTTCAGCTATTTTTTTCATTACTAATTTCTGGTTTAATTCTATTGTGGTCTGAAAGCATACTTTGAATAATTTATATTCTTTTAAATTTGTTATGGTGTGTGTATGACCCAGAATGTGGCTTATCTTGGTTCCCTGAGAGCTTGAAGAGAATGTTTATTCTGCTATTGTTGGGTGAAGCATTTTATAGATGTCAGTTAGATCCAGTTATTGATCATGCTGTTCAGTTCAACTACGTTTTAATTTTTTTTTTTTGCCTACTGGCTCCGTCAGTTTCTAAGAGGATGTTGAATCTCTAACTATAGTGAAGTCTAACCTTTCTCCTTGAAGTTTTATCAGTTTTTGTTGATGCTTTGTTGTTAGATGCATACACATTAAGAATTGTAAAATTTTCTTAGAGAATTGACTACTTTATCATTATGTAATTATCCTCTTTATCTCTGATCATTTTTCTTGATCTGAACTCTTCTTTGTTTGCAATTTATACAGCTGCTCTAGCTTTCTTCTGATTAGTGTTAGTGTCGTATGTCTTTTCCTATCCCTTTACTTTTAATGTATCTGTTGCTTGCTATTTAAATTGGTTTCTTGTAGACAACATATAATTGGGTCTTTTTAAAAAAATTCACTCTGAAAATCTCTGTCTTTTAATTGGTGTATCTATATCACTGACATTTAAAGTGATTATTGACACAGTTGGATTAATTTCTGTCATATTTTTACTGTTTTCTATTCATTGCCTCTTGTTCTTTTTTCTTTTTTAACTTCTACTCTTTTTCTACCTTCTATGGTTTTAATTGAACATTTTATGATTTTTTTTCTCTCTTCTCTTAGAATATCAAGTTTACTTAAGTTTTTTTTAGTGGCTGCCCTCAAATTTTCAGTATAAATTACTACTAATCCAATTTCACTTTCAAATAATACTATACTGCTTCACAGATACTTAGAATATTATCAGTTTCTCCTTTCCATCCCTTATAACATAGTTGTCATTGATTTCACTTATCCAAAAGTTATAATCACTGAATATGTTATTATTTTGAAAAAACGTTATCATATCACTCAAGAATAAGAAAATATCTTACTTTGCCTTTATTTATTCCTACTCTAACATTCTTCCTTTTTAAATGTAGATCCAAGTTTCTGACCTGTATCATTTTCCTTTTCTCTGAGGAGCTTCTTTTAACATCTCTTGCAAGGCACATTTACTGGTGAAAAATTTTTGTTTTCCTGAGAAAGTATTTCTCCTTTACTTTTGAAGGCTAATTTCACTGGATAGAAAATTTTTTTGTTGGCCGTTTGTTTTTTACTTCCAGTACTTTAAATATTTTACATCACTCTCTTCTTGTTTGCATGAAGAGAGGTGTGATATAATTTGCATCCTTGCTTCTCTATATAAGTAAGGTGGTTTTCTCCCCATGGGCTTATTTCAAGATTTTCTCTGTGTCTGTAACTTTATACAGTTTGAATATGATATACCTAGGTATAGGTTTTGGGGGGGGGGTTTGTATTTATCCTGCTTGGTTTTCTCTGAGCTTCCTGGATCTGCTCTGGTGTCTGTCATTAATTGTTGAAAACTCTCAGCCATTATTACTTCAAATACTTTCTTCTGTTCTCTCTTTTTTCTCTTTCTGGTATTCCTGTTATGTATATATTATACCTTTTGTAGTTGTGCCACAGTTCTTGGATATTCTGTTCCAATTTTTAAAATTCTTTTTTCTCTTCACTTTTCTGTTTTAGAAGTTGCTATTAACATTTCTTCATGTTCACTGATTCTTTCCTTGGTTGTATGTAGTTTATTGATGAGCCCATCAAAGTCATTCTTCATTGTACTGTAGTGTTTTTGATTTCTAGCATGTCCTTTAAATTCTTAGAGTTTTCATCTTTCTGCCTACATTATCCATCTATTCTTGTATGTTGTCTGCTTTTTATGTTGGAGTCCTTAGCACATTAATCATAGTTGTTTTACATTTTCGATCAAATAATTCCAGCATCACTATCATATCTGAGTCTGATTCTGATGCTTTTCTGTCTCTTCAAACTTTTTATACTTTAGAATGCCTTGTAATTTTTGTGAAAGCTGGACACAAGGTACTGGGTAAAAGTAACTTAGGTAAATAGGACTTTGGCATAAAGTGTTATGTTTATCTGTAGCTGTAGGTGTCAGGAGCTAAAACTTCCTCTAATGACTTTGTTGTCATCACTATTACCTTTGGGTTCCCTTCAATAAGGTACTGTTCTTTTAGTTGTAATCCCCTGTTATTATAAACAGGAACTCTAAGACGTGGTAGTGAAGTGTGAGGGGAGTGTAGGCACTCTTTAGACCTATGATTAGGTCTCAAAATTTTAGTGAGCCTGTGCCCCTAGGCTGTGACTTTCACAAATGCTTCTTAGTGTTTTGTCCACCCTTAAGTGGGGCAGGAAGGCTAAAGAGGATTGGTGTTGAGTATTTCCCTTCCTCTAGGTCTGTTAAGACCTGTTTAAATCCCAGTCTGTTTGGCCCTGGTAAAATAGCTTTGCCTAAGAAGAATAGAATAGTCTGGGCTTACTCCAAAATGGTTATTTTTTGTTCTCCTGCTCGAAGCATGAGGGAATTTTTCTCTGATATTCACTGAGAGTATCTAGTTGGCCTCTTGAAGGTAAAATTCATTAAATTGTAAGGCCCCACCCCTTCCCATCTAGGCACTCCTGGAATTTTTAACTCTCAGACTTGTCCACATTAAACTTACAGCAATTAATTAATTGCAGTTTAAATTTTCCCACCTGAGTAATGATTCCTGCAGAGATTTCTGCTTCTGGGTTTCTATTTTGATAAGTTTTGATTCCCTGTATCTTCCTGTTTGCCTCTCCAATTTGGGGGGCAGCGGTTTGCCCTGTGACCTCACTTCTTTGCTTCATATTCAAGCAGAGCTGTTGGTTTGCATTTTGTTGGGCATTTTTATTGTTGTGAGAATGGGAGTGATGGCTTCCATGTTCCTTACATGCTGACTGGTTCTTCCCTTCCTTTAAACAGCAAGCTTATTGAAAAAGTGTTCTATACTCACTTTTTTTTCTCTGTTACCCATTTCTCATTTCCTAGATATCCAGATTTTGCTATCACCGTCCAAAGATATGGCTCTTAATAAGGTGACTAGTAAACTTTTAATTGCCACCTCTATTCCTCTCAATTGTTCTGCTCCAGTCCAAGCTGCCTCTCAGACCTAGACTAATAAAATTTCTTTAACTGGTCTCTTCACTTACAGTCTTGCCCACTCCAGTCCAATTTCTATATAATAGCTAGGTGTTTGTATTGTTGGAGTTAAGATATGGATTAATGGGAAAAGACTGGCATACACAGCTGCTGTAAATTCCCTGTTTATCTTAGCTGAGAATACAGAATTTAATAGAAATGAAATGACTACACTGAGCAGGAGCAAACAGCCAAATATCTTGTTCTTTGATTCCTAGCTGGTGACAGTTTCCAGAATGGTAGCATCCAGTTACAGTTGAGAAAAAAGTCTAACTTTTCCACTGCCGCTGTCTGACTTTTACCATATAAAACAAGTCTAAGTTATATTGCTGGATACAAGCATTTTCCCCCCTGCCTATTATATAAACAAGACATTTAAAAAGTTTTAACTTCATGTAGCTATATGTCAGGGGACTTGATTAGACTTGAAATATGTCCAATAACTGATTTATAGCAATTTTTCACCATGTAATTATTTTAAAAAAGGATAGTTGTGTAGTGAGGGGTGGGTGTTTAATATTTTTTGGAAACATGTAACTGTTATTTCCTTATCAAGGTCATTGAATGACATAAAGCAGAACTTCCTTAAATTCTGTTGTGTTTACAACTAACTTATGCAATTAATTATAGATCAAAAAAATTTACTGTTTTGAGAGTCTAATTAGACAATTTCATTGGACGGATGAGTTTTAGGAAAGATGATTAGAGAAAACAAGGATGGTACATATTTACTGTGCCTTATTATCTGCAATTTTCAGAAATATGGTGAGCACATCATTTTATAAAGTGTAGAGTGGATGACTTTCATGTTCTAAAATAAAGATGGAGGGGCTTCCCTGGTGGCGCAGTGGTTGAGAGTCCCCTGCCGATGCAGGGGACACGGGTTCGTGCTCTGGTCCGGGAAGATCCCACATGCCGCGGAGAGGCTAAGGCCCGTGAGCCATGGCCGTTGAGCCTGCGCGTACGGAGCCTATGCTCCGCAATGGGAGAGGCCACAACAGTGAGAGGCCACAACAGTGAGAGGCCCACATACCGCAAAAAAAAAAAAAAAAAAGATGGAGGTTTGAAAAACATCAATATGAATTTGCTTAATGAGATTCATTTGACTTCTATTTTTTATGGCTTCATGGGTCTAGGACTCAGCATGGTGCCTTTAAAATAGTCAGAATTCTCTTTATGAATGAATATAAATGTACTAATATTAATCAACAGATATATAAGTGTATATGTTGAATACATGAATATATTTGTTGACATAGTTGTTGAATAAATTGATGACAAAAAATTCACAAGAATTAAAAGAAAACTGGTGTACTTATGGTAAAGTGAATCAGTAGAATTCCTAAAACATTTCAAATTATATACTTTAAAATGCACAAGTAATCATAAAAATTAAAAATGGAGTTGCTCTTTCTTTGAAATTTACTTGTTATTCCTGCTATCATAAGTATCTGTCCCACAAATTCATTTTTGAATTGAAATCAAGTTAAATTCAGTAATCCCACAGAAGTAACAGGATTGGATTAATGAACTATTGATAAATATTAGATTATATTTGATTTCTTTATGTATAGAAGTATTGGAGAAGTCAGTTCTATTCAAATCTAAAGTTTTCATTCTTTAGCAGTAAATGAGATAAAAATACCACAGCACAGAATATTTGTGAGGATTAAATAAAAGCATAGGGTCATGTTAGTGTAAAAGTGTAAAAGTTTTGTTAATTACTTTATTCAACAGATATTCATTGAGTCACTTTGTGCTGGGGATACTGCAGTGAAAAAGATGACAAAGTTCCTGATCTCATGGAGTTTATATTCTCATGGGGCAATCCAAACAGTAAAAATGTAAACAAAATTGATAATTTGAAATAGCAAAGATTACTGTGACAAATAATCTACAACTAGAATTTTTATGCTATATACTATTTTTAAAAAACCCATATTTTCATGAAAACATTATAGGTACAAATTAGAATTTACTGTTGGTTCTTAAATCATTGACTACAGAATAGAGAAATACCCTGATATGACATTTTTAATTACAGTTTTGACCAACAATTCTGTTACACTGCTTCCTACAAGTAGACACCATAGGATTGAACAATTAGTTGTTTACTTTTCCAATTCTTTTGCTTTTTTATGTTTTAAGAAATTTTTTTTCATTTGGTGTTAAGCGTTTTGACTCAGATGAATAGTATAATGTTCTCAAAAATTTTCCTTAGACTACATAATAATAAAACCGAGGCACAAGGTAAGCTAAGTATAGGATCATGTTTGTAGAAATGAAATGTTGCTGATTATATTCACATGCTTAAATAGAAATGATCTAGTAAACAAACTAAAGAAAAAGAAAATATGCTCTATTTTGTGCCTTACGTTTTATCTTTTATTTAGTTTGTTGTTTGTTGTGTGATTTTTTTTTTTCCTTGAAATATAACTGTTCTTAGTGAAGAGAGATTACAGTTCCTGAAAAGTAGAGTTGTTACTGAGGAGAATTCCTCCTCCATTCTATGGCAAAATGATGTGCAAAAAATGTTCTTGGAAACAGAAAAATGAACTATTACATCCCCTTTAGCTGGCAGGGAAACTGCCAGATATAGATATTTTATAAGTGGAAATATGTTCAAGATATTTATTGGAAGATACCCTACATAGTCCCTGAATTCCTGAGAATTTATTAACATGATTTGTTTCCTCTTCTTTGGAAAAAAGCTGTTCCACACTCTCTAACCTTTTGATGTATAAGGAAAAAAATCCTACTTTATCACCCAAATTTTGGGTTTTCTTGAGGTTACTCAAGGTTATGTAAATAGAGCCAGTGTTTGCTTGTTTATGAGAAGGCTAACTGTAAAGAAAGGGATCTCCTTTACAGTGTTAGAGACTCTTTTTTCCTCTGAATGAGGAGTGGCCAGTGTGATGCTTTCACTCATTTATGTCTGACCTGGAGCAAATAACCATAAATCAAATGATTAGGTCAAGGCCTTTTGATTTTCTGTGCTACCAGTTATTCACATTTGTCTTTGATAAGGGCATAAATGAAAGGTTATTTTGATACTAAATTATCAGAATAATCTCCAGTACAAAATATTTAATAACCCATCTCTTGGCTATATGATCACTTATACATTTTTCTGAGAGCCTATTTAACCGTAGGTTTTAAAGCCTTTGAAAATTTTGAGTAAAAGGGAAAAAATGCAGTTAGTAGAAAAAAAGTTTTTAAAAACTCAAAACAAAATTGATATTCTCAGGGAATAACCTAGCATACTTTAAAAGTAGAAGTAAAGTAGTACAGAAGAAGGAGCTTCTGGAAATAAAAAATTCAGAGCAGGAATGAAAAATTTAGTAAAAATTGGAAGATGTTAATGAAATTTTCTAATAACTAAAACAAAAAGCATAAAAGATAGAGTATTAGAGAAAGAATAAAGGATATCTAGGTATATGCCTAGGAGTGGATTGCTGGGTCATAGTAGTCCTATTTTTAGTTTTTTAAGGAACCTCCATAGTGGCTGTATCAATTTACATTCCCACCAACAGTGTAGGAGGGTTCCCTTTTCTCCACAACCTCACCAGCATTTACTGTTTATAGATTTTTTGATAATGGCCATTCTGACTGGTGTGAGGTGATACCTCACTGTAGATCTGATCTGCATTTCTCTGATAATTAGTGATGTTGAGCATCTTTTCATGTGCTTTTTGGCCATCTGTATGTCTTCTTTGGAGAAATGTTTATTTAGAGCTTCTGGCCATTTTTGGATTGGGTTGTTTGTTTTTTTAATATTGAGCTGTTTATATATTTTGGAGATTAATCTCTTGTCGGTTGCTTCGTTTGCAAATATATTTTCTCATTCTAAGGGTTGTCTTTTTATTTTGTTTATGGTTTCCTTTGCTGTGCAAAAGCTTTTAAGTTTAATTAGATCCCATTTGTTTATTTTTGTTTTTATTTTCATCACTCTAGGAGGTGGATCGAAAAAGATCTTGCTGCGTTTTATGTCAAAGAGTGTTCTGCCTATGTTTTCCTCTAAGAGTTTTATAGTGTTTGGCCTTACATTTAGGTCTTTAATCCATTTTCGAAAAGATATATGCACCCCAATGTTCACTGAAGCACTATTTACAATAGCCGAGACATGGAAGCAATCTAAATGTCCATCAGCAGAGGAATGGATAAAGAAGATGTGGTACATATATACAATGGAATATTATTCAACCATAAAAAAGAACAAAATAATGCCATTTGCAGCAACATGGATGGACATAGAGATTGTCATACTGAGTGAAGTAAGTCAGACACAGAAAGACAAATATCATATGATATCGCTTGTATGTAGAATCTAAAAAAAGGGTACAAATGAAGTTAATTACAAAACAGAAGTAGAGTCAGAGATGTAGAAAGCAAACTTATGGTTACGAGGGGATAGGGGGAGGAGGGCTAAATTGGGAGATTGAGGTTGATATATACACACTACTATATATGAAATAGATGACTAATAAGGACCTACTGAATAGCACAGGGAACTCTACTCAATACTCTGTAATGGCCTATATGGGAAAAGAATCTAAAAAAAGAGTGGATACATGTATATGTATAGCTGATTCACTTTGCTGAAACTAACACAACATTGTAAATCAACTACAATAAAAACTTTAAAAAAAAGAATAAAGGATAGAAGAAGTAGATGGTCAAGCTAAGAGATCTAGTATACAACCAACTGCCCTTTCCTAAGGAGGCTAGAGGTTATGGAGAAAAGCAAAATAGAGACAAAATACAAGGAAATTTCACATAACCAAAGTCATGCTTTTCTAGGTTGAAAAGTCCTAGTAAGTATTCAGCACAGTTAATGAGAAAGACTCATGCTGAGCCTCTTCATTGTGAAAGTCCAAAATACTAAGGAGACATTGAAGATCCTAAAAACTTCCATAGAGAAATAAAACAGAATACGTATTCAAAGGAATAGGAATCAGGATGACTCAGATTTGTAAACAACAATGGTAACTAGTGGACAAAGTATCAAGTCTGTCTTGGACAATAACTTTTCAACCTAGATTCAATATCAAGTTAAACTGTACATTACACATAGAGCCAGAATATGACCATTTGAGATATGGAAGTTCTAAAAACTATATCTTCCAAGTATTCTTTCTCACGAAGGGAACAGATGATCCCTACAGTGAAAGGACAGAGAGGAAGATGAAAGAGGAAGAGTTGGGATCCAGAAAATAGTGAGTGCACAGGCTTTGGAGATTTTAGAATGATGGTAAAGGGAAATGCTATGGCAACAGCTGAGCAGCAGGCATAGTGCAACAATGGCCTAGGCTGGAGAAGAGGAGGGAGTGCTCCTGGAGCAAAGCACTCAACAAAAATAAAAGGAACTGATGGATTAGGAAGTGTGTTTGATTATATTGGGAGGAGTTTTATAGTTCAGTCAGAGAATTTGGGGAATAATTAGTGATAGGTGTATAAAAAGGCAAATTAAAAAAATAGCAATTAATTCCAGGAGAAACAAAATTTTAGTTCATGATGTGGATCAGCTGTGGATAATATTTAAGTCACATTAATATGAGCTATGACAATTGATATAATATTTGTGGTATTAGAAGGGGTGATATTGGGAGAGGTAGTAACAGAGTAAGAGAAAGATTGCCACTATAGGAATATAAAGCAGCTAAATCCTTATCTTTCATAACAGGGAGCTGATAGATAATATCTGAAACTGTCACATCAAGTAAAAGATATGTAAGCCTGTCATTTAAAAATAGGGAGACAAATACCAAAAAAAAAAAACCAAAAAAAAAACCAGCTAAAGAGGACTGAAATTAGTTTCCTTTGGAGACAGCCTGGGGAGGTCTGAATGGGTATGCTAGAGACTCCTTTTTTTCATTTCAGTATTACCTTTGTAATGTTGTAGCATTACCTTTAAAGCTAGATACATGAATTATCTTGATAAAAATGCAATTACATTTAAAATAATAAAAGAGGATGTGGTTAACCTCCGAGGTTTTGTTCTGATTTGTCTTTGTCTCTGGCCATCGTGCCCCTGAGTTTATGTGGTAGTCAATTATTTGCTGATACTGGTTTAGCGCTCTGCCAATGAAATGCAAGGAAGTGGTGTGGAGTTAGTAGCCAAGTTAATTCTGGCTCTGCCATCTTTTTTATGTCCTTGTGTTGTGGACACTCAGAATTGCAGGATTTACGCTACCCGCTGCTGGCAGCGCCACAAAAAGAGCCCTCAGCTGTCAGCCCCTGTGGGGATGGCCAGGGCTGAAGAGAATCAACCCGAGACAGCTTGCCAAGTTGCTTCATTTTCCTGGGCCTCAGTTTCTCTCATCCTTTTTTCACTTCACGGAGTTGATCTGGAAATCCCATCACAGACTCACATCCGTAGAAAAATGTTGTTGTCTGTATGGGAATAAAAAGACACCGGCAAATATAAATTTGTTACCTAAATGGCAGGCTCTATCCAGTTGTGAAAAGTATGGTTATATCAACTTGGAAGACACTTCCTGGAGTAGCACAGGTCTAAATACTTTGGGTAGTTATTGTGTTACACAGAGGAGGAGAAGAAAGGAGCAAGAGGAAACTGATCTTCTCTCTTCAACATTCTGGTGTAGAGTTTGAGGCAGCCACTGAACCCAATGCACAAACATTGTTTTAAATTACTAGTTAAAAAAATTGTGTCCTCCTGCTGTAAGCACAAAAACTGCTACGATTACCACCACATAACTATAATCTAGAGTTTAGGCCTGAAGTCTCTTCTAGGTTAGATGCACAAGCACATTTAATCAAATTGTCAAGTTGCTGTTTTCCTGAGCAGCCCAGGATTTTCCAAAAGGGGAGGCAAGTGACTAGGAGAAAGGCTGGAGGCTACACATCCTCAGTGAGGTGCTATGTCTGCCAATCACAGAAAATTAAAAGTTGAATGAGACCCGCAGCTGAGAAATACCAAGTTAGGTCAAATTAATAACATGTGGTAAGTAGTGATGATTCATATAGCTGAGCTTCATCTCTGGCCTTCAGGGAATAAAGAGCTGTCCAAATGAACAAAAGAAGCAGCTGCTAACTTGGTAGCAAATGAGGGAATGTAAGGCTTTCCAGAACTCAGACTTCTTGTAATAGATAAAGGAGCACGCAATCATGAGCCTGTCTTCTTGAAATTAAAATGAAATTGACTTTAATTTTGTATTTTCAAGTAGCAAAGTGATTACTATAAATCTTGAACATGAATATAATTTCAAGTATTTTTTGTATTATCAAATTGTTTTCAAAAAATACAGATAAGTGAAAAAGAAAATAACTAACAAAATTTAGTATATATCTTTTCAGAACTTTTTCTACTCATAAACCAACTTTCATCAAGATATATACATGATTATACAGTATTTATTAATTTTTGCCTAGCTGTTTTACTTTTGAATGTCAATTTCATTCTTTAAGGACAAACTTAAAATGCTGCAAATGTGGCAGGTAACTAGAATATCACTGATCATTTATTTATGAGATTATTTGCCTTGTAATGCATCAGAGATATTTTTTATCTTTTAAAAATTTTTTAGGATAGAACATAGTGTTAACCAAACCTAATATGGGATCTCATTATGAGTTGTAAAACAGCTAAGCTTAAGAGCAAGCATAGCCTTTTAATCTATCATTCTAAATGAGGGAGATTTTCTGAAGCATCTGTGATATCTAGTTCATGTGAATATGATACGAATAGCTTATTATTTATCCAAGTTATAAACCTGATAAAGTAGTCTCTACTCCTTAGGTGAGTAAATTGGGTAATAGTATTTTTAACATGAAAGTAAGTTTCAATATAAATATATTATTAAGAACTTAGAATATGTGTGTTTTCTAGACTCCCAACTTATGTTTCACTCTAAGAAACATGTGGTTACTATATAGATGTCGATACTGCATGAATGTGTTCTCCAAATACCTCTTTCCTGAATACCAGAGGCTCTTAGCTGACCATTGTTTTTCTTTGAAATAAAGGGCAGTAACTAGGTTAATATATTCTGGGATACAAAAAAAAAAGCATTGGTAAAATTCCTGCTTTTTCTACTAATAGATTTCCTTGTAATACAACTTTAGCTTTACTTGAGGTGTGATAGAGATAGGATTAGTTTGTGTGTGCATTTGTATATGTAGCTGAATAAAAAAATAGCTCTTGGGTGATTATCTTCTCCTGGTTTTCTACTGTTTCCTTTCTCTTTTTAAAAATAGGATTCTTGAACATTAGAAGGAAGTTATTCTTTTATCTCTTTTACCCAAATTACCTTTCCTCCTCTCTGCATTGATGAGTCAGGATCATATGTGATCATTGATCAATTCATTCAGCAAATTGATTGATGGCTGTGTGCTAGGTGACCCAATGCTTTCTTTGAAATTTAATGATTTCTTTGAAGAAAAACTATGTGAAAAATAGTGAAGAAATTGACTATGTGAAAAATTTCTTCATTTTATATTGGGAGCAGCAAGAAGTAGTTCATATTAACTCTTCTTCAATTAATGACATCCCAGATATAAAAACAGTAGAATGTATAATACATCAATGTCCTTCAGTCAAGATTGCAATCAAAGTTTTGTGTGTGGTATTGTTTATTGATATGAAATATATCAAGGACATGCATTTATTGTTTTTACCCATTTCTTTAAGCACTAATGTATTTTTGAAAGGCTTTATGCTTCAGGATATATTAAGATGACATGAAGTCCTGTAGACTACTGAAATGCTTTATTGATTTCAGTTCATATATTATGACATTTGTCCTAATTCTCAATATCATTATGAATAAAAAACTAATGAATTCAGCAAGTTAACTGAGAAGTTTGCAATCCACAACACACAATTTCTTTGAATAGTTTTGAATTTCACAACATGAGAACATAGGCCCAGAGGGAGCTAGAAAAGATGAGGGCCAACAGATGATGGAGTATTGGATTTTGGCCCTGTGTGGATTTCAGGTCCTAATAGTGAAAAAAGGAAAAATGGGACGCAGTTTATATATAGTCTTCATGTGAGATGTCAGTGACACTTAAGTTTACTTTAAATAACAAATACCTTTTGCATGCCATTTAATGTCTTACCAGTGCTTTTCTCAGAAATGTGAATCATCTCTGGGTGGGTCCCTAGTTTGAGGGGGTTCCAGTCCCCAGCCTACCTGCAGGGAAGTCAATAACCATGTGGTGTTAATAAAGCTGTTTTCCTTGGCTGTGCCTTTGACTGACTGTGGAAAAGTGATGGGTAGTGAGCAGATGGAGGGCTGCTTGCATTCTGTTCGTACAGTGGGCTGAGGATGTATATTCTGGCACTGCTTCTTTCCTTGAATGTTCTGCCAGAGCATTTCTGCCTGAATCCACTGAGACCAAAGATGCCATGTTAGAGAGAAATTCCTTTTCCAAGCTGGATTAATCATTGACATTTTCACTGAATTGCAGTTCTTGGTGACTGTGGTGGAGAAGCTGTTGAGAAAGGCTTGTATGTAGGGATTGCCTGTGACTCCCCTTCCCCTCTTTTTCTCCACCTTTAGTCATCCAGTCCTATGAAATTGATTTTTCTCTCTGAGAATCAATTGGCAATAGACATGGCCTTCAGATAAAGATTAAAATATTAGCTTTATTATTACTAAAGCTGGATTGGAAAGTGAAGCTTGAATTTGTGATCAGGATGAGACTTCCTGATACTTTACCCCAGGTCTAGATCTCAGGGCTTACCTGGGGAAACCACTGCATGGCATACAGCCTGCTCAAACCCCTGAAATAAAACCTGGGAAAAGGGGTATATAAAGAGATGGGCCTGATAGCCTGCCTCAAAAAGGAAGGAGGTCCTGCCATTTGCAACAACATGATGGACTTTGAAGGCATTGTGCCAAGTGAGATAAGCCAGACAGAGAAAGACAAATTCTGTATGATCTCACTTATATGTGGAACCTAAAAAAGCCAAACTTACAGAAACAGAGAGTAGAATGTTGGTTACCAGGGGCTGATAGAATTGGGGAGATGTTAAAGAGTACAAAATTGCAACTAGAAGATGAATAAGTTCTGGAGAGCTAATGCACAACATATGAGTATCGTTAACAATACAGTATTATATATTGGGTTAGCCAAAAAGTTTATTTGGGTTTTTCCATAAGATGTAATGGAAAAACCCGAACGAACTTTTTTGGCCAACCCAATACTTCATAGTTGCCTAGAGACTAAATCTAAATGTTCTCACCACAAAAAAGAAATGATAGTTATGTAATGTGATAGAGATTTTAGCTAAAGCTACTTGGATGGTAATCATATTGCAATGAATAACTGTATCAAATGAACACAGTATATACCTTAAACTTATAAAATATATCAATAATTAAATAAAATAACTTAAAAAAGGCAGACCCAGGGCTCTGATATGGTTTGCTTACTGTACGGACTCAGTTGGGAGGAGGGCGATGATCTCTCTGATGTGTGGGTTTGTCCCCAAAGCTCACTTCTTTTTTTTCAGTGTCACCAACTGGAAGTCACAGTCCAATATTTTCTTTTTTTGTGGTGGTGTTTTAATTTTATGGGTTATTGGTGGGAAATATGGAGAGAAGGAAAAATAGTGTACTCCCATATTATTCTCCTCAGCCATCAGCTTAGGTCAGGCCTTCAAAGTATCTACATTGATATTTATGACTATTCTGAATGCACTTAATATTACCCACCAGAATAAGTGTTCTTTTATAAGCATGATCATATCACCACTCAGTTAAAATTTCCCAGTTGGTTTTCCATAGTTGCTTGGATATAATCCAAAATCCTTGCTATCTTGCCACAGTGTCCTAGGCAGCTTATAATCAGGTTCCTGACAAACTGTTCAGTCTCATTTTTCATCACACTCTCCTGGTCAACTTTTGCCTCAAGCTTATCAAACTCTTTGCAGTTTCCCAAACACCCACCCACGTCTTTCTCTGCTTCTTTGCCTTCACTTTTGCTGTTGCCTTTTCCAGAAATACCTCCCCCTCAACTTCCTTTTACCTAGGTAGATCTTACTGAGTCTTCACAGCTCAGCTTAGGCATAACTAGCCCCTGTTGGATACCTTCACCCCTTCCTTATCCAGAGTTTTCATTGTTTTAATGCTTGTTAAATTCTCAAATGTTCTTTACAATAAGAACTGCCTTGATTATGATAGCAATAGGCAAGCAGATTATTTATAAAGTTCTTGGTAGCTTTAGGATATTGGAACAATGCTTTCTCAAGAAATAATATGTTTGTTTTTCTGTAATTCTTTCAAAATATAAGTAAGCTGATTTTAATGAACTTGTCCTAGAGTTTGTGAAATAGTCCTAAAAATGGTAATAAAAATGATACTTTTGTTATTCAAATTTTGAGATATTCATTAATGATTTCCAAACACTCATGAAAACAAACGTACCCTGGCCCAAAGGTTTGGATGGTGTGATTGTGAACTGGGTTTATTAGGAATTTAGTTACATGCTGCATCAAGGAGTAAAATGAAGGGATCATCATACAGGAAACAGAGAATATGTAATGTTAGATTATTCTAAAAGGCATCCTTAAACCTTTTGGGGACGTTAAATATTTAACACAAAAGAAAAGCTGCACAACCTGTGAGAGTCAAAGAGTTAAGAGCTAATTTGTTGCTCTCAGGTTGAAGTGGAAAGCGACTGCCTGTTTTAGCCTTTTGACCTAACATTAAATCTCCTCGGGGAAGAGGTAAAATGATTTGGGGGATAACTTGACTCGTTTATCTTTGTGCTCAATTTCATCCAAACAGGTAAAAATATTTGCCTGGTGTATATTACGATATGATTATCTGACGACTGAAAAATGTGGACTGAATTATAAAGACTGGATTTCTAATTTTTAATAAAACCTTCACTGTTTCACAGTTTTTTTTTCCCCTAACTTACAAAGAGCTTTTATAATCATAAGAAAGTGGCTTTATTCATCCATCCTTTATAAATACATACTGAACACCTATTATGTGGTGGGCAAAAAAAATCATGTACACATAAAAGCATTCTATGGTTTGGTATATAGGAATATAATTACATTTATTGCTATTTCCAAAAATTTCTTGTTAAATTCTGTTGTGATCAGAAAACGTGCTCTGTAAAATCTCGATCTTTTAAATTTATTAAGAATTACTTTGTAGCCCAACACATTCTGTCCTGGTGAATATTCCATGTACACTTGAAAAGAATGTGTATTCTGTAGTTGTTGAAGGTATAAATATGTCATTATATAAAATGGTAGATACAGGTCTCTTTTATCTTTGCCTTTTTAAATATCTCATTGTTCAATAAATTACTGAGAGTATTTTTAAAGACTTCAACTATTATTGTGAATTTGTCTATTCCCTGGCTTACAGCTTTTTTTTTCTTTTTGTATGACAGTTGAGAAAACTACCCTGTGAAAATGTATGGCAGCTTTTAACATCTTTCACACAATAAAGATAGTAGTCAGTAATTACAAGTATTAAACAGTGATGAAATACTCTATGGATATGCCAGTTCAAGTCACTATATTCATTCAGACATAAAACCATTTTAGAACTTACTTTGTGCCAGGTCACATGGTAGATACAGATAACAGACATATTCTCCACCCTTGAGAATCTCCTTCCCCAGATATATAAGTAAACCATCTAAACACTTACAATATTATATATTCTACAACAGAGAAAGTAATCATTACAAAAGATAATGCTTATGTAATTGTCAAATTCTATTTAAATAAATCCAAATTCTAATACCTCAAATTACATTTAGACATTCCATGCCTGGCATAATGAGAAATATCTTAGTGTTATAAAAAACTGTTGGACTTGGTGCTAGAGGTGAGTTTGAATCTAGACTCTGTCATTAACTGTTTGTTTAACCTTGGGCAGTTGCCCAGCTGAATCTGTTTCCTCAATTATAAAATGAAATAAATATTAAGACATGTATGAAGTAGTTTTTAAGATTAAGTGAAGAATGTTTAAAAGAACTCTGTAAAATGCTACCAAGTATAAGATATCATTAATAATTCTAATGTAGGTTGTGTCATGGTAGTTCCAGTTCACAACATGTGAATTGATTTATGTATTAATAACATAGTGCTTACCACTCATATTTTTTCACTTTGGCTTTAAAAAGCAGTCAATTCAATAATATACTCAGATAAAATGTGTACTATATTGGAGTGATTAGAATTTGACTACACTGCTTATAAACTTAGCAGTTTGTCTGCTGAGAGCTGAGGCTTCTGTAGCTAGGAAGAACATTAGAGTGAACCTACTCCACCTCCCTTAGGATCAATAACGATACAGACTCAAAGCATTTAAGTGACTCTCCCAAGTTTGCACAGTTAGGTCGTATAAGGGCTAGGTAGAACTCTTATCCAGATGCATGGACTCTGAGACCAATGTGATTTTCAATATACAATACTGCCTTTCTGGTTTGTCTGTAGTTGGAAAGTATATTCATAATACTGTAACTTATTACATGACTTCTAGTATAAAACTCTGGTTCCAAGAAACTCTAGTTTCATATTAAGTATGCTATAAAACTGATATAGATGAGCTTGGAAATATACTAATGGAACTGAACTCATGAAAAATGTCAAAGTATTTGCTCTACTACACACAAAATGAAATGGTAATTATCTTAACTGTTTTGAATAAGATTTCCAACTTAACTGGAAATGTGTAGATAAGGGATAATTTAGAGGAATTTTTATGACTTGACAGCTCATTTAGATATATACCACCATCATCTTATCTAAAATTTAATGAGACTGAACTTGAACCTATCCATTCTTTCAAATGAGTTTTCGTTCTCAACTCCTTATAATCACTATCATTTCAGCCTTTTAAGATAGAAATCTTATGATATCTTTGATTTTTCTTTCTTTCCCTTGATTCCTATTTTTAGTACTTTAGGCCTTAATTTTCCTTCTGCCCTTACTGCTTCCTCTCAGTTCTCAGGTCTAAACTTTAGTAGTGGCATTCTATCATCTTACCTCTGGATTATTAGAGGACTGGGCTCCCAGTACTTTTCTGTGAGATAAATAGTCCTAAAATATTGCTTTCATCTCTTCTCTTAAAAATTCATGTTTTTGGGCTTCCCTCGTGGTGCAGTGGTTGAAAGTCTGCCTGCCGATGCAGGGGACGCAGGTTCGTGCCCCGGTCCGGGAAGATCCCACATGACGCAGAGCTGCTGGCCCCGTGAGCCATGGCCGCTGAGCCTGCACGTCCGGAGCCTGTGCTCCGCAACGGGAGAGGCCACAGCAGTGAGAGGCCCGCGTACCACAAAAAAAAAAAAAAAATTCATGTTTTCCTAAAGTCAACGATTTAGCCTTCAGACCACTGCATAACCTGTGCCAGTCTTATCTGTTCAAGTACTGTATCCTGTGGTTTTCCCCCACACACACTCCTAATTGTCCTCCTCGGCTACCACATACAATGATGCCCTGCCCTCAGAACAATTTCTGCCCACTGACAGCATCCCATCTCCAGCACCTTTATCTCTGTTTGATGGCTTCCTCCTGCATCTGAGAATTTGCTCAGCTGCAGGCAGGTACAAACCAACGCAACTTTCATGCAATGGTCAGGGCTAGAAATCAGTGCAATATGTCCCAGGTCCCCCATCCTTGGTGTTGGAGTGAATGATTCTGAAGTTTTTCCACATGATATCTGTATAAGAAGAACAATGCACCCCCCCAACTCGAACCCCCTCCACCCCAACACCACCTCCTCGCCAAAGATATCACATCCTAATCTCTAGAACCTATGAATATGCTACTTTACACGGTAAAAGAGACTTTGCTGATGTTATTAAATTAAGAATTTTAGGATGGGGAGATTATCCTGAATTATCTAGGTGGTCTCAATGTAATTATAAGTGTTCTTATCAGGAAAAAGAGGGAGGCAGGAGAGTCAGAGAAAGAGATGTGGTAATGGAAGTAGAATGATGCCATTGCCTGAAGGGGGCCCTAAGCCAGGGAATATGAGCAGCCTCTAAAACCTGGTGAAGTCAAGGATTTCTCATACAGCCTCTGGAAGGGATACAACTCCATTGCCACCTTGGCTTTAACCCTATAGGACCCATTTTTGTACCTCTGACCTCCAGAATTGTAAGATGATAAATTTGTTTTAAGCCACCAAGTTTGTGGTAAATTTGTTATAGCAGCGATAGGAAGCTAGTACGGTGTCTCAGAATTCTCTAGGAGAATTAAGCTACAGTTGGCTACACTTCATTGGCTTCTGTCCATTCTCTGTGTCACTTTCTCTCCTTCCTCACATGTGCTTCCAAGCATCACACTCAAACTACCTCCTGCTCAGGGTCTGCTTGTGGAAAAATCTGAACTAAGACATCATTCTCATTTCTGTCTTCCTGCTTTGCCAGCTTTTTTCTTCCTGCTCAGAAAGCTCCCTTTCTTCTTCTTTCCTTCAAGTTCCATTTTCTTCAAGGCCAAGCTTATGGGTCACTTCCCTTCTCCTACTCCGGCCCACAAAATCCTCATCTTTTCTTACCTTCCTTTGCTCTGGTCATGAGCATAATTCTTATTCTCTTAATGTTTTACATGATTTTTCTTTTTACCCATCCAATCTACATTTAAGATGCTGAAAGTCTCATTTCTTGTGAGAATGGACCATGTTAGATGGATGAGGCTACCTGAACTGAATAAGAACTTGAGTAACTCTAAGTCAGACTTAAAGGTAAATGTTTATTGAGGGTCTTTTGTATTCTTCCAGTTTGGAACAACAACAAAAGGCCCTCTCCTGAATTCCTGCCCAAAGAGATCTTACATACTTGTGTGTTTGTGTATCAGAACACAGACAACAACAAAACAAATAAGTAAACTATATAGTATAGTAGATGAGGATAATGGCTAAAGAGAAAACTAAAGCAGGAGAAAGAGTATTGAGGTGGGTATGTGATAGTTTTAGATCATGGGTCAAGGGAAGGTCTTTCCTCACTGAGGAAGGTGAAGACTTGAAGGAGGAGAGGGCGTAAATGCAGAGGATATCTTGGAGAATGTTTAAGGCAAAGACAATAGTAGAGAAAAAACCCTAGACTGAAACGTGCCTAGTGTGTTTGAGGAACAGAAAGTTCCTCACTCTCTGTACCACAGTAAGCAAGGGGAAAGCAGTAGGGGATAAGGTCAGAGAGCTCATGGAAGCCAGATCTATGTAGGGGAAATATACTTCCCAGTTTGCATAGAAGATTCCCAGTTTATGCCTTTTGTCCTGATATAGTTATCAGTAGTGCCTCTTTTTTACTCTGCTCTGAGGCCATTGTAGGGCTTGGCTTCTATGCTGAGCATGATAATAACTCATGGAAGGGTGGTTTCTCATCAGAGGAATGGCATGATTTGATTTACACTCTGTCAGGATCAATCTGGCTGCCGTATTGAAAAAGAGAATAGAGGAGTGCTTCTATTTTGGGGGTGGGGAAGGAAGCAAGGTCATCAGTGGGTGTTAAGAGAGGCAACAAGATGTTGGAAGTTTGAGGAGCAAGGTGTGGAATGGCTGGAAATTGAGATTTGGTGGGTCTGCAAACATCGGTAATATCAAGTTCAATGCTACGACCATGAGGGTGAGTGGTTGAGGTAGCATGAAGGATGACGTCACTGGGGGAGAAGAGGGTCAAGATACCGAGAGCCAGAGTGTTGGAAGGACAAATGTATTCACACAAATATAATTAGACTCATTTTACAAGATCTGTATGATAAAGTAATGGCAGTTAACAGTAAATGCTCTCTGATACAGAATATAATTTCAGATGTGATTTTCTGATATGCTCTTCAAATGCCATCTGCAGATAACTAGAAGAGAATTAAAGAGTGTTAAGTTACAAATGGAGGCTCAAGGGAGGCAGTATGGTGCAGGATCAATTTTTATGTCAGCACAATAGAGTCACTTAATAAAATGTCTCCCCTGTAGTTAAAATTCAGCTGTACTGGTTCATTATAGCTCTCATCTTGTGAAAACAACTGGCAACAAAAGAAAAAAGCATTGGATTTAGTTTTCCAGTATAATTGCACACTATGATTTAGTTTCCAGTCAATTTGTTCTGAAAACTTGGAAAAATAAGCATAGCATAAATCAGTAATGGTAAGATGTGGGAAATCCTGATGATGGTAAAGATTGACATCATCTTTTATAATTTACTGAATTATTATAAATTGTAATTACAGGGTCTGTGTGCTCTTCATGGCATTATGCTGTTACAGTCATAAGCAACCCTCTGAGGTAGGTGTATTTATCCTCATTTTAGGTGACACACTAAATTTCAGAGAGGTTAAATGAATTGCCTGAGTGACTCCACCACTTCTGTCTGATTCTACATTTATTTATTTAATCAACAAATATTCATTATTCATTATGTGGCTATGCTAAACACCAAGGTGGACAAGAAACCCTCACAGTCCTGGCCTTCATATAGGTTATACTCTATCAGGAGAAAATATTTGTGGAACATGCACATATTGTAAAATTATACAAGAATCTATTACATTCATGCTATCAGAGAAGAAGGATTTGACAAATTAATCGATTTACTAGACTCTAATCTCAGAGTTTATGTTGCTTAAACCGTCTCTGCATTCTGAAGCAGCACTGTCCTCCTGCTGTTGGCAGGCGTATAAACAACTATAAACCTTCATGGCATTTGGAGGCCAGCACCTTCTGTTTTGAGGACATATTGGAAGAGACATGGAGAAATGTTCCCTTATGGCCTTCGAGTGTCTATCAAGGAGTACATGTTTAGGGAAATGAGGTGTACTGTGTTAGGGTGAAATGCCTATTCTAGTGACAGAAGCTCCCATGTGTTTCTTAATGTGTTTTGTATGTGTACACGTGTGTGTGTGTGTGTGTGTGTGTGTGTGTGTAGTATGGGAAAACATCCAAAGTGATGGGCCCAACAAAGGTCCCTCTCCTGGCTCTAAGGATAGTACTGATAGAAAATATGACTGGAGAATTATGTAAGACCTTATCATAATCACATCCAAAATGTTGGTTTTCATCATAAAAACAATGAGAAACCATTGACATTTGTTAGGATCGCTCTTGTTGCACTGAGGAAAGGAGACTTAGAGGAGAAATAAAAGTGATTTGCAAGGAAACTAGCTAGTAAGAGAAAATGGTGGCTTGGACCAGGGGAATGGAGATAGAGATGCAGAAGTGTCTATTGATCTAATATTTAGGAGGTAAAATAAACAGACTCACTGATAAATATATATGAGACGATAAAGGAATGGAGAAATCCATGACCACTGTATAAGGATGGGCGGTGGCGCCATTTCTGAGATGGGAAACTCTGGAGGAGGACCAAGTTGGTGTGCAGGTTAGGGCTGTGTTAACCTTTGGGGAAGAAAAAACTTTGAAGTGTTGATTTTGAGGTGATTTTGGGAAAATTGAGTGGAGATGCCAAGTAATCAATTGGTTATAAGGGTCTGAATTTCAAAGAAATATACATGTATGTGCGAGTCACCCATGTGTAGATGGTAATTGAAGTTACAGACACAGATGAGCTTGCCTAAGGAGAAGGTACAAAGAGAACTTGACACTGATAACTTAGTGTTGAAGAGCACTGATATCTCAAGGCTAAGCATTTCTCACTATTGCCAGTACTACAAATTTATTCTAAATTTGCCATCGTCTCCAACCTGGCTTACAGCATCAGCCTCCTAATTGTTCTGGAAGTGACAGTGGAGAACCAGTCGGATACCAACTGTCTTAGTCAGACTGGTGTCTTAAATAACAAAAATTTTTCCTCCCAGTTCTGAAGGCTGGGAAGTCAAGATCAAGGTACTGGCCAATTTGGTTCCTGGTGAGAACCCTCTTCCTGGCTTGCAGATGGCCACCTTCTTGCTTTACCTTCACATGGCAGATGAAAGCTCTCTCATATCTCTATTTATAAGGGCACTAATTCCATTCACGAGGGCTTCATCCTCATGACCTAATTACCCCCCAAAAGCTCTGCCTCCAAATACCATGGCATTGGGCTTCAACATGTGAATTTTGGGGGGTGTAAACATTCAGTCCATTGTATCAACATGCCCTCTGCACCCTGAGGTACTCGGTGTGAGCCATGTCTTGAGAGGGACACAGAGAAATCGGTACCTTCAGACAAGTTAAGGCCAAGATGACGAGGGGGAAGCTAGGAAAAGAGAGCGAGTACTCAGAGGAATTTTCTGATTATACAAAGGTAATTCCTGATGGCCCAGTGACAGCGTTTGAAAAGTGGAGCAGGTGTGATTGGAGTTTTTGATATTAACCAATGAAAATAATGAAAAGTATGGCAATTTAGTGTCATCAGTCTCTTTGAGGGAGAATACTGGGCTGCGTGTCCAGATAACATTTTTCCAATGGCAAATTTGAATGTAGTTCTTCTGCATTTCTACTCATCAGTGTTCCAAAGTCACCAGACATTTACTGAGTAACTTTTTATGTTAGTAGTTATCAGACTTCACTGTGCATGAGACACACGTAGGGAACATAAACGTGTGGGTTTCCATAGTCCACCTGAAAGTTTCTGTTTTGGAGCATGAGGAGTGAGGCCTGTGAAGTGCTTGAACACACTACATGACACCAGGGCAGGTGGTTTGCCTCGCTCTGTGAGGCAGGCACTGTGCTAGTCTGGTGGAGCACATAGAAGTAAGAGACGTTCCACACTCTCAGAGGACTTAAAACAGTTTCAATGTCTGGGCTAACAAAGCCTTTCCAGCACTTCATAGAATATTTATTTGAGATTAAGTATAATTAAAATATGCAATATGTAATACAAATGCCTTTTGCACCTATGTAAACTTTCCTGTTAGATCTTTATTTTAAATGATTCTATCATTATTTTCAGTTGTTACTATATTACACAAATATGGGATTATATCACCATCTGATGTTTAGAGTTTCTGAACATTAGAACGAAATGACTTTGGCATTCCATATTTGGTTATTGTGCCTTTTAAAAGGGAATAACTTGGGATCTGTATTTGATATCTGGTGGGTTTCTGATTGATTATTATCTTAACTATTCAAACGCTTTGAGACAGCTCATTCAAACTTGGTTATGTTACAAAGACAGTTTGATGAAAACAGAGTAGTTTAACAATTGTATATTTGATATTCTTCTCCAATAAATTAGTTACTTTACCAACTGAAATCTAGGTCGTGCTCATTCTGAAGGAATTGTCTACACATATTGATGGAGGAACTATATTTTTTTCTGTCATGACTCAGAAGATGATAGGATGAGAAATTTCATACTAAATATGGATTTAAATGTTATTCATTTAAAATTCCTTGGAAAAATAACTCTAGTCATTAAATATAAATGATTACCAGGAAAACAATTTCCTTACTGGGAAGAAAATGTTTATTTCTAGTTCTGAGGAACTCTTGATTGACCTGTCTCTAGAGAGGACCTGGTGAACTGACAAAAGTTGGACAAAGCGAAGGCTGATTAGTGAGCAAGGGTGGTGATAGAGAAAATAGTCCAGACATTTGGATAAATGTATCTGGGAAATGAGAGAACCAATAAAATAAAATAATAACGGTGTTTCCAGTGTTGAAAGAGAGAGCAAATGTAAAACTGATGAACTGCATTTTGATGAAAATTGTTGTGTTACTTTCAGACATAGTGGGCTTTGTTCTCATTGGCGGAGTTGTCCAGAGACTAGAAGAGGGCATGGGGGTCGCTGCAGGAAGGGCTGTGACCTGCCTCTGAGCAGGTGGTCTGCGGCCTGGCCCAGTGAGCTGTGGGTGAACACATCTGACATTCAAGGACACACCTTATGTAGATAATCTGCAGGTGATTACAGCATGAACCAATAATATATAGTCTCAATTAAAATTCAGTGCAATGTGTTTCTAAGTAGGATGTATTTAATAAATTGGAACATTCATTATTAAATTCTCAATCTTTTACTATTTAATTGACAAATTCACTACTAAACATGGAATGCTGTGAGTATTGTACATACTGAATTCCAGTCCTTTCTCCTCCATCTGCTGTGTCTGGTTCTAAGGCCCAAAGAGTACAGGTCCATTACTGCCCCTGCTTTGAGTTCCCCAATAGAACATGACATAACAAGTCTATGGGGATTAATTGCTCACCCACAATATTACTGTTAGCCTTATTGTCTCCATCTTAGTTTATCTTTATGGGAAGCTTTGAATCCTTTAGGTAAGTCTATAGAATAAACTTCTGATTACTTTTTTAAATCCGGGAAAGATAGCTAAAATAAATGCTAGATTATTGTAATTTATTTTTGGCTGAATTTTACATCAGTATAAGATTATCTCTTTGAATGAGAATGGGAAGCTGTGTAACTTTCCTTAGTCTGTTTTAGTCATTTTCATAGTGTGATTTCATTACTGTTTTCAAAATAGTGCAAATTACAAAAATGTCAAACACACACACAAAGGTAAGTACAAAAGGACATTCCAAATTACAATGGAATGTAATGACAAATTACAATAGAGTAATACTATACTGGATTTTTTTATGCCATGGTTTTTGTCCAGTAGCATTTGAAATCTAGTCTTGACTGTAAATGTATATATGAAAACTTTGTATATTCATATTTTTTATATATCACAGTGGAAAATATATGAACAGTTGGTATGTATTATGTAGTCAAATAATTATACAACCTTGCACAAGTCACCTAACTCTCCTGCCAGAAACATTTTTTAAAAGGTCATTCATTTAGATATTTCCTCAAATTGTTTGATATTGCCTGTTGAATCTTTGGTGTGACAAAGATTTTGGAATTATAAATTTTGAGTGGACTTTCAGGTTTTCAAATATAGTAAAATTAAATTAGATTAAAAAATTCTTTTATGAGATTATTCTCAAGGAAACTGAGGCTCAAAGAGATTAATATGCTAAAGTTACACAATGAGAGTCTGAGATTTTAACCACCACTTTTTTTTTTCTAGTGTATTTTTTCCTATTTCTATCTCCTGGAGCTTTCAAAAACTGTAATAGTAATCAAGTATTCAAGTTAATACTCATGATATGTTGCCTATGTGACCTTAGACAAATAAAAAAATCATGTTGTTTTATAGAGAAAGACATCATTAGTTATTTAGGTCATCATTCCCATCACTCTGCATACTGATCACCTAATAGTAGCTTACCGTGGCAGGAGAAAGAAAATGGGTTTTGAAGGAAGACAAATTTTGGTTTGGAACCTCTTCTGTAAAATGCAAATAAAATGCACTTTTCAGGGCTTTTGTAAAAATTATAGACAGAGTTTGCAAAATTATTGAATCCAGCACGCATTTTACCTCCCTCTACCACTGGCTTCCATCTCAGGGTCCTTTCTCAGAAGCACATCACCCCTCGTCAAGCCTAAATTTCTCTTGTTAAGGCAAAGAGAAATCCAATCATCCTCAAGGAAGTGTTATAGTAATTTTTTTGTGCTTTCAAAAATATTTGCACATTAAAAGAGGACAGAATGGGAAGGGAAATTTTTTTTTTTTAAAGCTATTGGTAATGGTGGAAAACCAGGAACCAGGAAGATGAAAACCAGTTTCCCCTTCCTGGTGTTGTCCAAGCCAGCCCCTGAGCCATCTGCTGGTGCACATGTCAACCCTGTTTGAGGTGTAATGATTCTGATCAGGAAAGAAGCAATGAGATGATAGCACTTATCTTCAGTTTAAGGAAACCAGAAGTCTAAATTACCCTTCCAGTTGCCTAAACCAACACCAACAAATAGCAACTATGTAGCAGTTCCTTCTTTATGAGCTATAGTCTTAAAAAATAGTTTGGATGTGTAGTTGTCTAGCTATTTAAATCTTATCAGAACATGGAATCAGAGAAATAAGCTACATTCCTTCCCATTTTTCATTGTGTATTCTGAGTCCATGAGGCTTGCTGGTGGTTTTGCTAGGGCTACATTTCTGATAAATACTGAGCCATTATTCTCAAAGGTCAGCATTTATTTGTGGATGCAAAGCTTTGTGTAGCATACAGGCTGTTAGTGAATGTAAAATCCTTTAAGCTTTTTGACTTTTCTTTCCAAACTTTTGGCACCACTTTGTGTATTTGATGGCATGGTTTACTGTTCTTGAAAAGGAGCTCAGTGGTCTGGGGCTGCAACTAAACTTGGAGAGCTTGGTATAGATCTGGGTTCTAGGGCTGCAAATAAACTGTCTTTATGTCATCCAAACATTGAATGTAATGGTAATTTTATGAAAGCAAATAAATCCAGAAACCAGAACAAGCTTTAAAACTCACAAATATATAAGATTTTAGATGGAAAGAGGTGCCTATTTTAACTGGAAGCATTTTTTTGCATGAAATATTTTGAAAAATATACAAGTTATCAGTTTTTCCAAAAATTTTCACAAGAATATTTTTGCAAAAGTTCTACCAAGAGCGTGTACATATTTTACACATGTTTCCATTATGTGATGGGAAGGCAAACAGTGGGTTTGAAAGCCAAGGCCAGTGGAGATGATTGTGAAAACTTGTTGTGTGTCAGACAAATGTGGGATTACACATAAAACTTGTGTTTTGCTGAAAGGTTTGTTTACGGAATCTTCCTACTATAGCTCTGCTCACTGAGTTAGATGATTTCTAGGTAGTTCAATCTGGAATTCTCCAAAATTTTACCCTTATACATAGCTCCTAGGAGAAATCAGAATCCTGTCCTCCCCTCAATTAGAGTCAAGTGCTCTATCTTATCTTGGTTATGTTTTCTGATTAAAGGAATTTTAGAAATGATATCACAGAGACAGCATATCTGTGGCTCAAGGCTTTTGGATTCAGCCTAAGACTGAATCCCAGCTCTGCCTTTGATAGGCTTTATCACAGTGAGCAAGTTACTTGATATTGGCAAGACTCAGTGTGCTCATCTGCAAAATGGAGATAATAATATTTTGTACCTCCCAGCATTTTCATGAGAAATAAATGAGATTTTGCATGTTAAGCATGTAGTAACTGGAACATATTAGTTCTATAAATGATGATAGTGGTGATGACAATGATCTAAATTAATACATTAGCATTGTAGACTGTTTTCAAGTTTGTGAGAGCCATATGTCATTACATTTTCTGGTCTTCCAAGATATAGAATTGACTTAGAATGGTACTAGTGAATGATTCACAAATGAGAAAGGTGATACATGGTAAAACATACCAAAATCAATTTTTTCATACTTTAATCTTTATAATAAAGAGCCAAATCCGAGCTATTATTTATAAATTTTTAATATTCATTCTTCTAAGAACTCAGTATTCATTAAGTAGCACACATCATTTCCTTTGTTAGTAAAAAGGAAGTTAAACGTTTTAGAAAGCTAAAAATGTAAAGAAATCATATGTAGAGTTAAATGAATAGTTATCCTTTACAGAATTACACTTACTTAGTTAACAGGTTTAATTTAAAGAGGTAGAGGGAAGGGGAAGAGTGAAATAACTACCCTTGAAAATAAAATCAACTTGGCTTGTTCAAGTTCCCAAATTGTCTTAGCTACTTTAGTAGCATTTAAGAAACAAATGGTGCCATTTGCCTCTGCAAATCAGGAGAGTACTTGTTATTTTCACCTTACTTTCCTTGTGTTGAAGGGCCCCCATTAAACAACTAAGTTCCTGTTTATGATTTGAGCCAGAAACCCTTGGAAGGTGGAAGTCTGTCCATACACCTGGGACTGCTACCTCCCATTAAGTGCCAGCCATCTAGTGTTGGTTGAGTCAATTGTAAAGTGAGGTCTAGATTTTCTAAGAAAATTAATTAAAGCACTGCTTTGATAAAAGAGGTTGAGATAATTTGGGACAAACAGAGATTAGGATACACACTTACCATCTGTCTGATTTATGTGACAAGCAAATCCCTCCAGCGTTTCTCAGGAAATTGACTATAAATCTAATAAAGAAATGATTGCAAAATGATTGTATTTTGGTAGATAGTGCTTATCTATACAAATTTTTCTTGCAATTAAGACATAAATAGGATTGGTTCAAGATGGCAGAGTAGAAGGACATGTGCTCACTCCCTCTTGCAGGAGCACTGGAATCACAACTAACTGCTGAAAAATCATCGACAGGAAGACACTGGAACTCACCAAAAAAGATACCCCACATCCAAAGACAAAGGAGAAGCCACAATGAGACAGTAGGAGTGGCACAATCATAATAAAATCAATTCCCATAACTGCTGGGTGGGAGACTCACAAACTGGAGAATACATACCACGGATGTCCACCGACTGGAGTGAAGATCCTGACTCACGTAAGGCTTCCCACCTTGGGGGTCCGGCAGTGGGAGGAGGAATTCCTAGAGAATCAGACTTTGAAGCCTAGTGGGATTTGATTGCAGGACTGGGGGAAAAAGGACTTCAACAGGACTGGGGGAAAAAGAGACTCCACTCTTGGAGGGCACTAAAAAAGTAGTGTGTGCATCAGGACCCAAGGAAAGGAACAGTGACCCCATAGGAGACTGAACCAGACCTACCTGCTAGTGTTGGAGGGTCTCCTGCAGAGGCAGGGGGTGGCTGTGGCTCACTGTGAGGACAAGGACACTGGCAGCAGAAGTTCTGGGAAGTGCTCCTTGGTGTGGGCCCTCCTAGAGTCCACCATTAGCCCCACCAAAGAGCTGGGTAGGCTCCAGTATTGGGTTGCCTCAGGCCAAACAACCAACAGGGAGGGAACCCAGCCCCACCTGTCAGCAGATAAGTGGACTAAAGTTTTACTGAGCTCTGCCCACCAGAGCCACACCCAGCTCTACCCACCACCAGTCGCTCCCATCAGGAAACTTGCACAAGCCTCTTAGATAGCCTCATCCACCAGGGAGCAGTCAGCAGAAGCAACAAGAACTAAAATCCTACAGCCTATGGAACAAAAACCACCTTTACAGAAACATAGACAAGATGAAAAGGCAGAGGGCTATATACCAGATGAAGAAACAAGATAAAACCCCAGAAAAACAACTAAGTAAAGTGGAGATAGGTGACCTTCCAGAAAAAGAATTCAGAATAATGATAGTGAAGATGATCCAGGACCTTGGGAAAAGAATGGAGACAAAGATCGAGAAGATGCAAGGTGTTTAAAAAAGACCTAGAAGAATTAAAGAAAAAAGGCCTAAAAGAATTAAAGAATGAACAAACAGAGATGAGCAATACAATAACAGAAATGAAAAATACACTAGAAGAAATCAATAGCAGAATAACTGAGGCAGAAGAACGGATAAGTGACCTGGAAGACAGATGGTGGAATTAACTGCCATGGAACAGAATACACAAAAAAGAAAGGAAAGAAATGAAGGCAGCCTAAAGGACCTCTGGGACAATATTAAATTCAAGAACATTTGCATTATAGGGTCCCAGAAGGAGAAGAGAGAAAGAAAGGACCTGAGAAAATATTTGAAGAGATTATAGTTGAAAACTTCCCTAACATAGGAAAGGAAATAGCCACCCAAGTCCAGGAAGTGCAGGGTAAACCCAAGGAGAAACACGCTGAGACAGATAGTAATCAAATTGACAAGAAACAAAGACAAAGAAAAATTACTGAAAGCAACAAGGGAAAAATGACAAATAACATACTAGGGAACTCCCATAAGGTTAACAGCTGATTTCTCAGCAGGAACTCTACAAGCCAGGAGGGAGTGGCAGACATACTGAAAGTGATGAAAGGGAAGAAACTACAACCAAGATTACTCTACCTGGCAAGGATCTCATTCAGATTCGATGGAGAAATCAAAAGCTTTACAGACAAGCAAAAGCTGAGAGAATTCAGCACCACCAAATCAGCTCTACAACAAATGCTAAAGGAACTTCTCTAAGTGGGAAGTACAAGAGAAGAAAAGGACCTACAAAAACAAACTCATAACAATTAAGAAAATGATAATAGCAACAATACATATCAATAGTTACCTTAAACATGAATGGGTTAAATGCTCCAACCAAAAGACACAGGCTCACTGAATGGATACAAAAACAAGACCCATATATATGCTGTCTACAAGAGACCCACTTCAGACCTAGGGACGCATACAGACTGAAAGTGAGGGGATGGAAAAAGATATTCCATGCCAATGGAAATCAAAAGAAAGCTGGAGTAACAATACTCATATCAGATAAAATAGACTTTAAAATGAAGAGTGTTAGAACAGACAAGGAAGGACACTACATAATGATCAAGGGATCAATCCAAGAAGAAGATATAACAATTATAAATATACATCCACCCAACATAGGAACACTTCAATACATAAGGCAACTGCTAACAACTATAAAAGAGGAAATCGACAGGAGCAACAATAATAGTGGGGGACTTTAACACCTCACTTACACCAATGGACAGATCATCCAGACAGAAAATTAATAAGGAAACACAAGCTTTAAATGACACAATAGGCCAGATAGATTTAATTGATATTTATAGGACATTCCACTGAAAAGAGCAGATTACACTTTCTTCTCAAGTGCACACATAACATTCTCCAGGATAGATCACATCTTGGGTCACAAGGAAAGCCCTGGTAAATGTAAGAATATTGAGATCATATCAAGCATCTATATTGACTACAACACTCTGAAATTGGAAATCAATTACAGGAAAAAAAACTCAAACTCATGGAGGCTAAACAATACACTATTTAATAACCAAAAGATCACTGAAGAAATCAAAGAGGAAATCAAAAAATACCTAGAGAGAAATGACAACAAAAACACGACGATCCAAAACCAATGGGATGCAGCAAAAGCAGTTCTAAGAGGGAATTTTATAACAATACAATTCTACCTCAAGAAACAAGAAAAATCTCAAATAACAATCTAACCTTACACCTAAAGGAACTATAGAAAGAAGAACAAACAAAACCCAAAGTTAGTAGAAGGAAAGAAATCATAGAGATCAGAGCAGAAATAAATGAAATAGAAACAAAGAAAACAATAGCAAAGATCAATAAAACTAAAAGCTGGTTCTTTGAGAAGATAAACAAAATTGATAAACCATTAGCCAGACTCATCAAGAAAAAGAGGGCGAGGACTCAAATGAATAAAAGTAGAAATGAAAAAGGAGAAGTTACAAGAGACCCTGCAGAAATACAAAGCATCCCAGGAGACTACTACAAGCAACTCTGTGTCAGTAAAATGGACAACCAGAAAGAAATGGACAAGTTCTTAGAAAGGTATAACCTTCCAAGACTGACCAGGAAGAAATAGAAAATATGAACAGACCAATCACAAGTAATGAAATTGAAACTGTGATTAAAAATCTTCCAACAAACAAAAGTCCAGGTACCAGATGGCTTCACAGGTGAATTCTATCAAACATTTAGAGAAGAACTAACACCCATCCTTCTCAAATTCTTCCAAACAATTGCAGAGGGAGGAACACTCCCAAACTCATCCTATGAGGCCACCATCACCCTGATACCAAAAGCAGCCAAAGATATCACAAAAAAAGAAAATTACAGACCAATATCACTGATGAATATAGGTGCAAAAATCCTCAACGAGATACTAGCAAACAGAATTCAGCAATACATTAAATGGATCATACACCATGATCAAGTGGGATTTATCCCAAGGATGCAAGGATTCTTCAATATATGCAAATCTGTCAATGTGATACAACATATTAACAAATTGAAGAAGAAAAACCATATGATCATCTCAATAGATGCAGAAAAGCTTTTGACTGAATTCAACACCCATCTATGATAAAAACTCTCCAGAAAGTGGGCATAGAGGGAACCTACTTCAACGTAATAAAGGCCATGTATGACAAACCCACAGCAAACATCATCCTCAATGGTGAAAAACTGAAAGCATTTCCTCTAAGATCAGGAACAAGACAAGGATGCCCACTCTCACCACTATAATTCAACATAGTTTTGGAAGTCCTAGCCATGGCAATCACAGAAGAAAAAGAAATAAAATGAATACAAATTGGAAAAGAAGAATTAAGCTGTCACTGTTTGCAGATGACATGATACTATACATAGAGAATCCTAAAGATACCACCAAAAAACTACTAGAACTAATAAATGAATTTGGTAAAGTTGCAGGATACAAAATTAATGCACAGAAATCTCTTGCATTCCTATACATTAATGATGAAAAATCTGAAAGAGAAATTAAGGAAACACTCCCATTTACCATTGCACTAAAAAGAATAAAATACTTGGGAATAACCCTACCTAGGGAGACAAAAGACATGTCTGCAGAAAACTATAAGACACTGATGAAAGAAATTAAAGATGATAGAAACAGATGTAGAGATATACCATGTTCTTGGATTGGAAGAATCAATATTGTGAAAATGACTATACTACCCAAAGCAATCTACAGATTCAATGCAATCCGTATCAAATTACCAATGGCATTTTTTACAGAACTAGAACAAAAAGTGTTAAAATTTGTATGGAGACACAAAAGACCCCGAATAGCCAAAGCAGTCTTGAGAGAAAAAAAAGGAGCTGGAGGAATCAGACTCCCTGACTTCAGACTATACTACAAAGCTGCAGTAATCCAGACAATATGGTACTGGTAAAAAAACAGAAATATAGATCAATGGAACAGGATACAAAGCCCAGAGATAAACCCACACATCTATGGTCAACTAATCTATGACAAAGGAGGCAAGGATATTCAATGGAGAAAAGACAGTCTCTTCAATAAGTGGTGCTGGGAAAACTGGACAGCTACATGTAAAAGAATGAAATTAGAACACTCCTGCAATCATACATAAAAAGTAACTCAAAATGGATTAAAGACCTAAATGTAAGACCAGACACTATAAAATTCTTAGAGGAAAGCATAGGAAGAACACTCTTTGACATAAATCACAGCAGGATCTTTTTGATCCACCTCCTAGAGCAATGAAAATAAAATCAAAAATAAACAGATGGGACCTAATTAAACTTCATAGCTTTTGCACAGCAAAGGAAACCATAAACAAGACGAAAAGACAACCCTCAGAATGGGAGAAAATATTTGCAAACAAATCAACCGCCAAAGGATTAATCTCCAAAATATGTAAACACCTCATGCAGCTCAATATTAAAGAAACAAACAACCCAATCCAAAAATGGGCAGAAGACCTAAATAGACATTTCTTTAAAGAAGGCATACAGATGGCCGAGAAGCTCATGAAAAGCTGCCGAACATCACTAATTATTAGAGAAATGCAAATCAAAACTACAATGAGGTATCACCTCACACCAGTTAGAATGGGCATCATCAGAAAATCTACAAACAACAAATGCTGGAGAGAGTGGGGAGAAAAGGGAACACTCTTGCACTCTTGTTGGGAATGTAAATTGATACAGCCACTATGGAGAACAGTATGGAGGTTCCTTAAAAAACTAAAAATAGAATTACCATATGATCCAGCAATCCCACTCCTGGGCATATACCCAGAGAAAACCATAATTCAAAAAGACACGTGCACCCCAATGTTCATTGCAGCACTATTTATAATAGCCAGGTCATGGAAGCAGCCTAAATGCTCATTGACAGATGAATGGATAAAGAAATGTGGTATATATATATACATACAATAGAATATTACTCAGCCATAAAAGGGAACAAAATTGGGTCATTTTTAGAGATGTGGATGAATATAGAGACTGTCACAGAGTGAAGTGAATCAGAAAGAGAAAAACAAATATCGTGTATTAATGCATATATGTGGAATCTAGAAAAATGTTACAGATGAACCGTTTTGCAGGGCAGAAATTGAGACACAGATGTAGAGAAGAAACGTATGGACACCAAGGGGGAAAAGCGGCAGGGGGTGGGCTGGTGTGGTGGTGTGATGAATTGGGAGATTGGGATTGACATGTATACACTAACATGTATAAAATGGATGACTAATAAGAATCTGCTGTATAAAAAATAAATAAAATTCTAAAATTAAAAAATAGAATGAAATTAGAACATTTTTCACATCACATATAAAAATAAACTCAGTGGATTAAAGACCTAAATGTAAGACTGGAAACCATAAATCTCCTAGAAGAAAATATAGGCTGAACAGTGTTTGACATATATTGCAGGAATATATTTTGGACCTGTCTCCTCAGGCAAAGGAAAGCAAAAATAAACAACTGGGACATAATTAAGGTTAAAAGATTTTCACAGCTTTTAAGGAGACCATCAACAAAACGAATAGGTAACCTACTTAATGGGAGAGAATATTTACAAATGATATGACCAATAAGTGGTTAACATCCAAATTATACAAATAGCTCATATGATTCAGTATCAAAAAGGCAAACAACCTAATTAAATATGGGCAGAAAACCTGCATAGGAATTTTTAAAAGGAGACATAAAAATGACCAACAGGTAGTTGAAAAGATGCTCAACATTACTAATCATTAGAGAAATGCAAATCAAAACCAAAATGAGATATCACCTCACGCCCGTAAGAGTGCCTATGATCAAAAAGACCACAAATGACATAAGTTGTCGAGGATTTGGAGAAAAGGGAACATAAGCATGCTGTTGGTGGGAATGTAAGTTGGTGCAGCCACTGTGGAAAACAATATGAAGATTCCTCAAAAAACTCGAAATAGCAGTACCATATGGTCCATCAATTCCACCCCTGTGTATATATCCAAAGTTAATAAAAAAACAAGTTCAAAAAGATACGTGTACCCCAATGTTCATAGCAGCACTATTAATAATAGCCAAGATATGGAAGCAGCCTAAGTGTCCATCAACAGATGAAGGGATAAGGAAGATGTGATATATATATACGTAGTAGAATACTGCTTGGACATTAAAGAGAATGAAATTTTGCCATTTAGTGCTTGCCAAGGTCTATGGAGAAGGGGAAATGGGGAGTTGTTAAATTGAAATTTCTTGGGTGTATGCTATCTCTAAACTCATTAAACTATATACATTAAAAAAGACATAAATACTTTCTAGTGTAATTTATAATCTTTTCAAAAATGCTTTCTCCTAATGCAATTTTCCTTTTGATAATAGGAAAATTATTTTCTTTACATAGCTGCAGATAATACACTGAGTAAATCTGACTTACTTAGGATGAACTTTGTTCCTTGAAACCAAGAAATATGTATTTTCATAATTATAGTTATTAGCATTTTGCTTGATTCCAATATTGGAAGCCTGCCCTGTGAGATGAATGATAACTCCATGGTTTCATAGTTTACAAGTCTCTGTGACAGACATGGAAAATTCTTATTTTCTGTCTCAATGTAGGGTTTGAGTCACCTCTTAAGGTCTTCATTTCTGCCATTTACCTGCCTGCCCTTTACCTAGACTCAAACTAGTAGGATGGTTTTTTCCTGCTCCTCCCTTTCCCCTTATACCAGGCAACCTGAGCCTGATGAGAGAAGGTGCATCTTCTTCCTGTGCTTTCCCTCACTTCACAACACGAAAAGTCTCATCATCTAATGCGATTGCCCTCTGCCAATCTTTTCTTATTTGGCACCCACATCCAGCAGACCAATCTTCCCGAGCACCAGTTCATAGGTACGTGAGCCCAAGGACCCTGGGGCCTTCCTATTTCTTGAAGAAAACTTTCAGATTTCAAGTTCACTAATGTTATCATTTGTACCTATCTTCCCCTTTAATGATTCTCACATAGCCCCCTGCTCCTGCCTCCGTGGTCAGCTGCTCCAGTTCCTGCTCTGTGCTTTGCTCTCACGATGCTGTCCCTCCCCTCCCTTCCAGGGTGTTGACATCCTCCCAGCATTCGGGATCGGGTTACCTCTTCCAGGAAACCCTCCCAGATTTCCAGTCCAGGATGATTCATTTTTCCTGATTCCTTTCTTTCCTAAATACTGGAAAACTTACTGTTCCTGCCACTAAATTGATAACCAGCATTTGAGAGGGAGGGTGGCAGAAGGAAAACAAACATCGAGCGTCTGTCATGAAGCACTACACTGGACCCTTACATATGTGTTAGCTAATTGTCACCGTCTGTGGAAACAGAGGCTAAGGGAGAGCAAGTGATTTTTTTATGGGCATAGAGTTGACGAGGTTTGAATCCAAGTCATCCAGCACCTAAGTTCAGATTCTTTTTGTATACCGTCGTAGCCAATCACCCTTCATACAGAAAATGGAGGATAGGGACTGTGTCTTTGGTTTGGAATTTCTACTCATTTTTCATTTTCGTACTTAATGAGCATTTATTTTGCTATAGACACTACTGCGTATGCTTTGAGGCAATTCGGATGATGATGACGGCAGTGGTAGTAGTACTTAACATATATATAGTAATGATTTGGCTCCAGGCACTATTCTGAATGATTTACATATTATATCTAATTTCTTCTTTGCAGTGAGTCTATGAGGAGGAAGCTTCTAGCATTATCCTTCTCATACTTGAGGAAACAGCTATAATGAGATTAAGGGACTTGTTCAACATCACACCACTAGTAACGGGCAGCACTGGATTTGAACCCAGGAGCCTGGTTTCTAGGCACAGAACTACACTTTTCCTCAAACAGAAGAGACCTAATCCCTGGCCTCAGGGTGACAGGACACATAGGCTCTATCAGTTTATTCTTATTTCTATCCATGAATAACTATTTAGGTCATTGAGTAATAGGCATACATGTTTTCTTTATTCTGTAATATTTGGATACAAGATTCTATTTATTCTTCTGTATATCTTAAATAAATGACAGTTTAAACAGGTGGCTTTTCCCTCAACCTATAAAAGGCCAAACTTCAGATCTGCATTTCAGATGCAAACCTTCCCTAAGACATCATTTGTCCCATGGCCCTGGCAAGGTTTGAGTAAACATTTATTCATTGGACTAACATCCACTTCCCTGAGGTTGGTAGAATCCACAAAGTCAGCAGTAACCAGTTTTGCCATCTAATTTGAATTAGATCAATGATTTTCATGAAGACTTTTTTTGAGTATGAATATATATATTCTCCAAATTGCTTGCTTGTATTATCCAATCCCAACTAAAACAAATGTTGACTAAAAAAAGCACTTGGTAAAATAATGAATAGCTATGTTTAGCAAACTTTGCCGAGGACACACACCTGGTGAGTTCTTTCCCTCATGGCTTGAAAGCTATTGTTAAGGAAGAGCAGAGAGATTTTTTCACTCCTGGCTGGAGGGAGGTCTGCCCACAATTGGATGACACGGCGGCCAGAGCTCAGACTCTCAAGGCATTGCTGGCTTCATTTAGATACTGTGAGAAATGCGAAAAGGGTACTCTTGTCTTTCCAGATGGCTTCAAAACCCCTTTGCCGCCTCAGGCAGTGTCTGTATCTACTTGCAGTCCCTGACTCATATGTTGGGGTGAACTTATTTTGGTACTCATCAGTATAATAACAAAAACTATTTCCAGGCAGAAAATCAGCATTGTTGTGGGTGCATTTTGTGTTTGGAGGCCATTTTATTCTCTGGGTTCTAGAGTTATGGGCACATTTTGAAGGATATCCTGGCTGGGCTTTTGTTAGTCTTTAGCAGTAGGGTACAACACAGAAAACCATCCCCATCTATTCTTTTCTAGAAAGAACAGTTCTGTTAGAAGTACCGTTTTTAATTTCCACACCTACCATGAGGCTCAGTAAATGAAAGAGGCAAGTAACATTTATTAAATATAAGTACCCTCCATCAATTACACTAGCTCTTAATAAACTTTAATTATTCATAGGACATTGAGAAGGTATATTATTGTATTCACTTTATAGAGGCACAGAAGAGGCTCAGAGAGTTAAAGTTGCCTAAAATCAGCATATATGGGGCAGTACAAACCTAATCCAAATTAACTTTAACCAAAAAAGAGAGTTTGGGAGCACCTGTGCCTGGGGAGGGCAGGGATAGAACTGAAAACAAGCACAAATTCATTCAGAGTCATGAGTGTTTTCTCTCACTCTCATTCCCACTCGCTCTCCTCCCTCTCCAGCCTTTTTCTCAGCTGCATTTTCCTCCGTGAGTCAGCCTAGTTCTTTGCAGCTACACATGGGCCTCCTCCATGAAAGGCAGTTGATAAGGGGGCTGGAGGCTGAGTTGCCATTAGCAACGTGAGACCTTGCTTGAGAGCCCTCTGTTCTCTCAGGACCCTCATCTGTAGTTGAAGGGCTGCTCTCATTCTTAGATGCCCACCCAGGGACCATACACACCCTTCTTTCTCATCTCATCTCATCTTGCTTCCATATATGTTCCCTACTAGTTCCTGATTTATCCATAGCTCCAGGCACTAATGACAGCAGAGGGAGCTAAACTGCAGTTGCCTGCCTGAGTTTCCCTGTTTGGAATATAAAAGCTAAGCTCCGAACCTGAAAGGGAAAACAAAATCGCAAATAAAAAACACTACTGTCAAAGAGCTTGCCCCGTGCATCTGTGTTGGGGAAATGTTGAAAGGATGATGACAAGCCACTTAACTGTGCTTCAGTTGAAATTTACTGCTTATTTCCAGTTGGCTTTGGCATTGTGCTTTGATAAGTGGAAATGAGAATTTCTAGGATTGTTTCAAGTTGCGACGGTGGCACCCTATCATCACCTGGATGGTCAGCTGCTTATACCTTCTCCAGCTTGCGCAGCCTGGTCAAGTGGCCCCTTTCAGCTGAGCACTCCTGGAGAGAGTGTTTCTCTTTTAATGTCTGAAAAAATCACCTCAAGGAAAGGGATCTAATTGACCTGCTTGGGTTACATGCCTATTTCTGGACCCCTCACTTCATTTAGGGTCATAGGATACTGTGATTGCTCAGGCCTGGGTCAGCTTGGGGGTTCCTCCTGGTGGGCTATGCACACATCAAAAGGTTTTTGGAAAAGTGCATGTAAAATTAAGGCTGAAGATAACATTTGGAGCTCCACTGACTCTTTAAACAATAGTTTTGACATGTTTTAGTGGTAATGGTTAACTCTCACAAACTGTCTAAAGATAATAATTGATTTGTTATAAAAATGACTGTTTAATTCCAGTCATAGCTCATTGCTCAAGTGAATTTTTAGAGAAAATAAGATGCCTCTTCCACCAAATGTGCTTTAGGATGCAGCCTAGATCACCACAGGAAAAACTAAAACTCAAAAATTCTCCTGAGCGGTAATCCTACTCTAATTTATAGGAAGAAAATGTTACTCTGTGGATCATTAATTACAACGAAGCAAAATAAATTTCAGAGAGTCATTATACAGATATTTTCACAGAAACTTATTTTTCCATTGACATTTAATTTTTAGATAGCAGGAGAACCTAAAATTTTTTCAAGGGGGGAGAATAATTTCCATTATTATTACTCCTGTTGTTGATGCTTCTCTTGTGTAAACTTTTTCAAAATGAAAGTCTTGCTAAGGCTTTAGGAATTGTTGGTCAGGGAATGTAACTGAGCATGAAAAGAGAAGGAAGAGACTGGTCTTAGGCAGGCATGCGTACCTTGAAAATTTGGCAGTGTCTTACGTTTTTTAAAAATACAATTCTTATTTCAAATGAATGTTACAAATGACCAATTTTATGTGTTTTGAGGTGATCTCAGTGAGATGAATGCAGCATGACCTTCAGATGAAGGAAGCTAGTAGGTAGTGTAAAGTAACTAAAACTTTCCCCTGTTTTTTGTCAAGACAGGATATTTTTCCCGTGAATAATCACTCTTCAGCCATGGTCAGGAGGATGCTAGCAAACTAGACTCTGAAAACTCAGACTGCTCTGGAGAAATCATTAACTTATCATAACTGTGGTCAGACTGAAGACAAACTGAGAGCATAACTTTGTCCAAGACATACATCCAGGCCATCTGACATATCCTGGCAAGGGAGGGTGTTGTTCTTTCAGAGCTAAGATTTAGAATAGGCCTTGATTCTAAGCTATCTACAGGTACAAGCAAGGCCAAGATGGGCTCTCCAACTTAGTTCTGTGGCATCTCATCTGGTCCTATTACTTTAACTGCCCCTTTAGAGAACTTACTTTACCTTGACTAGAAGGATTAGTGCTGGAGTGGGAAGAAGTGGTTGGACTCAGAATGTATTCTGAGGATAGAGCAGAATGATTTGCTGATGAGTTGGGTATAGGATGCAGAGAAAGAGAGGAGTCAAGGACGAACCCAAGGCTTTAGTCTGAGATGTGGAGTTATCATTTGCTGATATGAAGAAGACTAAAAAGAGACCGGCTGTTGGAGGATGATTAGAAATCCAGAGTTCAGTTTTGGATACATTAAGTTTGCTCACACTCGTGTGCACATGCACATACGCACACTGAAGTAGAAGTGTTTGGACAGATAGTTGGGTAGATGAGTCTGAAATTCAGGGAAGAGGTCCAGGTCGAGTGGGAGTTGTTAGCATATAGGTGGTATCTAAGACCATGGGACTACATTAGGCCCCTCAGAGACCCAGAGAGTGAATTTGCATGACCTTCAGATGCAATAGATTATGAGTGAAAAAGTGTGGGGAGAACACAATCTCATACTACCATTAAGTTATTTATATCAAATCAAGGATTCATTCATCCTCGTTCATTTATCTATTCATCCACTAACATTTATTTAACAAATATATATTTAGTGCTCAGTCAGGCACTGTACCAGGCACCAGGGATGCAGTGAGGAAAAACAGTGAAATACTTGCTTGAACAATTCTATACTATAAAACCCATCTCTAGTGTACTCCAGTGTACCAAGACCATTATGATACCAATGACTACCTTTTAATAGATATTTTTACCTTTAATACCTATTTTCTTATTTTCATATTTGTCCCTAAAGAATAATGATAAATACCATATTGTTAGAATTATTGGATATATAGGTATAAATGCTTTCTTTGGTTATATAATGGATGTAGTCCTAATAATCTGAGTGGAAATAAGATTTTGAAAATTCAGATTTTAAAGCTCTGAGGGGAGTTTAGTTTTTTAAAAAATAATCTTGATACTTTCAAATCTCAGAAACTAGCATATACTTCTTTTGGTCTCCCAGACACAGAATGCTGAGTTTGGAATTTCTGGCTGTCTTTACTGAAATAAAATTCGGGGGAAAATGAATTCATTGTAGTATAGGCCAGGAGTGTCTGAAAATAAGTTAACTGCACATTTTCCATATAGTTTATAAAATATGGTTTCATGACTCATGAGACAAGGTACTATTTAGTAAATCCACTGGGCTGAGTAAACATGAGTTTCTAGAAGAGATGGAGTTGAAGACAGAACAGGAGGTTAACATGAAGAAAATGTGAACAACAATGCTTACTTACGGTATAAAACCTGCCATAGTCTGACTGACATTGACCCATAGCCTGATCTTTTTCTCCTATAACTGAGGTTGTTTCCCAAGGGATACCCAAGCTTAGGCCAGAGTCTCTCCAGCCAGACTTTTTTTTCCTGGCTCAAGAGAGGCTGCCATCCACTCCCATCCAGAAAGTGAAACATTAATGACTCTTCATGTGAAAGGATATAAAATTACTGGAAAGAGAAATTGGACAAATGCTCTGGCCATTTTCAGATATTTACAAAACTGAAGTCCAGTTAAGGCTTCTCCAGCAAGAGGTCCTACTAAATAGATCAGAAACCACTTCCATCTGATTTTGGCTATAGGCCTTGTATCTCTAATTATTGGTGATTTTTAATCAGTTCAGACAGCTAACCAGTCATGTCAGTGAAGGGAAAGAAACACAGCACACACACAAATACGCAAAACAAACAAAACTGGTTAAGATTTGATTTATTTGATTTATTTTCTTGGACATTTGTTTAAGTTCACCTGTCTGCTGCAAGAGGTTACACGTCTGCCCGTGTGGTGGGAAATAGGTCTCCAGCCTTTTGGGCCCTGTGGTGGGAAATAGGCCTCCATCCCTTCTCCCACCCAGATGTTTCCAGCATGTTGTCAAACCTAAGAGGCACAAGCTAAGAAATCTTTAGTGCCTCCCCATTGCTCATGCAATGAATTTATACTTTATAGCCTGGCATTCAAAACCACCTTACAAGGTGGCCCCTAAGTACCTTTTATTTATTTAACAATGTTTTTAAAGTCACTGCTATACACTAGGCATGCTTAGAGCTGGATATAGAGCAGTGAACTGGAGAGACATGTCCTCATGGGACCTTATAATCTGCTGTGGCAAGGCAAGCATTAAACCGTTACGCAAATGAGTAATTGCAAAGTGAAAACAAGGACACACAGTGAAAACATTAAGAGGGCCCTTGGCTTTGGCAGTTAGGTCATTGACACTGGTCTCTTAAGAGTGCGGTTTCAGGGCTTCCCTGGTGGCGCAGTGGTTGAGAGTCTGCCTGCCGATGCAGGAGACACGTGTTCGTGCCCTGGTCTGGGAAGATCCCACATGCTGCGGAGCGGCTGGGCCTGTGAGCCATGGCCGCTGAGCCTGCGCGTCCGGAGCCTGTGCTCTGCAACGGGAGAGGTCACAGCAGTGAGAGGCCCGCGTACTGCAAAAAAAAAAACAAAATTTGAGTGCGGCTTCAGGAGCAGAAGACTGGTTTTAGGAGTAAAAGGGGGAATCTAGAAAACACACAGGCTTTGGAGGGAGAGGAGTATGAATTCTGGATGCACCAGTGCCTCACTGAGCTATGGCCTAATTCTGGCTCTATTCCTTTACATTTGCTTTGTTGTAGTATATGCCTTTCTTTCATTGTTTAGCAGTTACACTGGAAGTAACACTTTTCCAAAACTGTCCACAACATGGGACCAAAATAAATCTAAAGTTCTGCTGCTCAAGCTGGGGTGGGTGGGACTGTTATCTCCCCAGCAACCGCCAGTTCCTAGAATACTCGAGCCTCAGCATAGAATATGCTGTGACATCCCTGAAGTCAATTGTCTGAAGTCAATACATCAAGTACTTTTGCTCATGAGTAAGGAATACCCTTGAATTACTCTAATATAACTGACTACTAGCTATAAGATGTGTGTGTTCACACATTTTTATAGTATTTTTGAAGAAAATTTCTCTCCTTAAGACAATCATCAATATCATCTTCCTAGTTTGGCACTGGAGAATCTATCTATCTATGGTTGGACAGTAGGACCTTATAGTTCCTATTCTTACTCTGATGTGAGGGACCTTTGGGGATTTCATCCTAATTAATGCCATTATGACTGTAAGGGACATGAGTTTTAAAGCTCTGGACTAACTAGATACTAGCAGGTGAGAGCAGGCTGGAACATGAAAATAAGACATTATTAACTGCTTAGTGCAAACAAAAGGGAAATAACAAGAGAGCAGCATACACCTAGAGAAGATGTTTTACCAGACAGATTCTGTTCATCCTCACTTGTAATTCCTACAGTGATGACCCTCTCTCAGTCAGTCGCCTGACCCTAGGGCAGAGGGGGCCTTAATCCCACCAGTTTATTGAACAAGTTGAATTCTAGGTGCGAAAAGACAACAACATTGTTTGTCTTCACCACTCTCTACTAAACCTGCTTTGTCAAATAGCTCATTCACTGTGCCTGGGACTTGGCCAAGTGCCGTGATGTTTCCGGTTATTGTTAAACAATAAAAGGCCCATTTCAGTGTAATCATTTTATCCCACTCTCTAATTTGGGTTCAAGTTTTAATACTGCCCCAGCTCAGGCACGTTTCAGGCTTAGGAGACTGTATTCGAAGGGAGTTACTAAGGTCAGTGTCTTTTCTGTTTCTTCATCTTGTCTACTCATTCACCATCATTCTGTATGGCACGGGGCTCTTCTGGGTTCAGAGCAGGAGAGGGAAGAGACGTAAAAGTGGAAAGTCTTACCTGAAGTGAATCTGGTGTTGATGCCCTCTGGATGTTGCTAATTCAAAATGATGATTTTTGTTGTCGCTGATGTTGTTGTTGTTATGGAGTCTTTTCTGATTCTTTGGAGGTCCCCCTCTCAGTTCCTTTGACATAGTAGATACTTCCTGTTGTTAATTGCTTGCCATCTTCCTCCAAGACCTCTGGATTCTGCTGGTTCCTCCCATGCCTCCGGGCCTTCCTCTTTAGCAGTCCCACTCAGGAAAACTCAGCCCAGCTTCTTTCTGTGGAGTCCACATCTGGCCCTAGGATAGCTCACACAGCCTTGAACATACAGGCCATTCCCATCTCTGCCATCTTTCCTTGCTCTAATATCCCAGGACAATTGGTTAACCCAATGCCTTTCTTTTCAGGAATGAGACTAATTTTAGCCCCCTCATCTGTCAAACTTCAGGGAACATAACACAAGTTATCCAAAGTTGTTCTGTTCCATGGCTTGAGAGGAGACTGAGGCATTCCATTTCCTCTCCCCTGGAAGATGAAAAAAAAAATGCACTGCACCCTGACAGTCTCTGCAAAGGAATCTTCACTACCACCATACTCAAACTCCTTAAAACTTCTCAAATAAATTCATCTTCTTTATTCATTTAGCCTGGAGGTGGGTGATGGCTGAAGCTAGAGGAATCTGCTTTAAAATTTCATAGATCTCCCTGCATAGGTGACCCAATTCTTTGCTTTATGATATAAAGGTAGTTTGTTTTTTTTTTTAACTTCTTTCTTATTGAGCCCTCATCTGAAACTCTGAGAAAACATAAAATGTTACATTTAACATCCATTGTCCAGGGGTATTTCAACATGAGTCTAGATTTCATAAAGTCCAAAGTCAAGTTTGGGGAGGCCCTAGAAGAGATGGGATGCCCCTCTCCCACTTATTTAAAGTCTGCCTCTGAAGTTCTGATGGTTTATTTATGGATCTGCTTCTTCTTCATTGAATCACATGAGAAATGCCTTCTGTTCTGGGAGACTCCAGTGCCTTTCTTTCTTTCTTTTTTTTAAACATTTTTTTTATTGAAGTATAGTTGATTTACAATATTGTGTTAGTTTCAGGTACAGCACGATGATTTATGTATTCTTTTTCAGGTTCTTTTCCCTTATAGGTTATTCGAAAATATTGAGTGTAGTTCCCTGTGCTATACAGTTGTTTATCTTGTTGTTTATCTATTTTATATATAGTAGTGTATATATGTTAATCCCAACCACCTAATTTATCCTTACCCCTGCCCTTTCCTCTTTGGTAACCATAAATTTGTTTTCTATGTCTGCAAGTCTCTTTCTGTTTTGTCTCTATCTTTTGAAAGATAGTTCATTTCTGTCTTTTTTTCTTTAGATTCCACATATAAACAATATCATATATTTGTTTTTCTCTGGCTTACTTAGTATGATCATCTCTAGGTCCATCCATGTTGCAGCAAATGGTATTATTTCATTCTTTTTTATGGCTGAGTAATAGTCCATTGTATATATATATACCACATCTTCTTTATCCATTCATCTGTCAATGGACATTTAGGTTGCTTCCATGTCTTGGCTATTGTAAATTGTGCTGCAGTGAACATCGGGGTGCATGTATCTTTTTGCATTATAGTTTTTTCCAGATATACGTCCATGAGTGAGATTGCAGAATCATATGGTAGCTCTATTTTTAGTTTCTTAAGGAACCTCCATACTGTTCTCCATAGTGATCTTTCTTTCTTTTAAATCTCTGTGGGATGATGGTATTAGAGTACAATGCAATAAAACTCACAGGTGGGCAAATGCACAATAGCAACTAGTTCTCTCGCTAGAATTATTTCCCTCTCACCTGTTCACCTGTTCATCTTCATGATGTTTGGCTCTGGTTAAGGCTGTAGTGGATTGTCTCGGAATAGCACGAACAAAGCTAACTGTCCACAAGGGGATTGCAGCTGGCCTCATAATTCTCTAACAAATTGAGCCAGACAGAAACAGCCTCCTTGTAAGGGAATACATTATCCTTACTTCATGGTTGGAGTTAAGACAAAAAAAAAATTTTTTTTAATCTAATTAGTTTCTAAAAAATTGCCAACATTAAAAAAAAGGTCTCTCTTAAAAGATTAATGTTTTTGGATATGCTTTTCAAGAAAATGTACATGGAAGGTACTTTCGTGGAACAAATTGTTTCATATTCTGTAGTACTTAACCAGTATCCTAACATTCTAGATAAATGAAGGAATTAATCCTTCTACCTGTATGTATGCAAATTTCCCAAGATATGATTTTTCCCTTGGCACTTCCAAACATTGACATTGAATGACTGCTGTGTTGTAACCACATGATGGTAAGTTTTGTCCCTAAGCCTTGAAAGTTCTAAAATCAGTTGTATTCTTTTAGTCAAAGTACATGTCTCTAAATTCTGGGGAAATTATGTATCTCCCTAATGCTCATAAGCATAGATTTAACTGGGAATTTTATGCTGCAATGCTTTAAGAATTCTTTATTCCTATGTTCATGCTAACAATAAATTTTCATTTGTCTCATTTGGAGAAAAAAGAACCAGGCCAGGTTCCAGTTACTGAAGTTTAGCTTTATATTTCCTGGTTTTCTTCACTTCAGTGTCTCCCACATGGAGTCAGAGTGCCCTTCACCTGCAAGCTCAGTCTCAGCTGAATCCCCAAGTCAGTCCATCCATGTGGTAGAGCCTGGATCCAGCATTCAGAGTTCCAGAAATGAGCCTGGTCACCTCTGTGGTTCCATTGCATTTTCTCCTTCCTCCTTTTGTTTTTGTCCAGTGGATGACTAGGTGCCTCGTTGGTTCCTCAGGGGATTGATATCCTGCCTAACTTTCCAATGAGCCTTGCCTTATACCATTACCGCTGTTATTGGACTCGTGTCCTTCACAACCTTACTGACTGCTTGGAACTAAGGTCCTCCCTGTTCCCTGTGTTGAGACCTGCATATGGAACCTCTAGGACCCCCTCGATTAGATCCCATTCATATTAATAATATACAAACCGCATCTGAGTTCAGCTTGTCCCAAACATCTATTCTTGGAAAGTTTATTCTCTACTCCCTCCCTTTATTCTCTGCTTCACGCTTCTAAGATTTCAGAACACCTGTGTCTGAGCTATGGCACTATAAAATTATCATTAGCATAGCATATCTGGAATTTCTAGGAATTTGGCAGGGAAATCTCATTGATGAAAGGGAATAAAATAGGTTGAAAGAAGTACTATTTGAAGGTCAGTGTGTTTTGGTAGAAAGAACAAAACTTTGTTGTTGGACGGATCTGGGTTTGGATTTCAACACTGCCATTTCTAATTTTAGCAAGGTTACTTTGCTACATTGAACTCCAATTTCTTCATCTGTCTAAAGGAGGTTTATAATAGCTAGCTACTACCATGACTAATATGCGAATGAAATAAGTTAACATATAGCACGAGCTCATCACTTTTAGTGCTCATGTACAAGATGTCTAATAAGTATTTGTCTTCATGCTAACCTAGAGGGTGGTCTCTAGTGGTGTTCTGGGAATTCAGATTTGGGCCTAACCTGTTCAGTATTTTTACCAATGACTTAAATGAAGACATGCTTATAAAATATTTAGATGACATAGAAATAGGAATATATAATATAATTAACAAAGTTAGACTGGAATAATTAGACACAATTTTGAAAGAATAGAGGTCTCAGTTTGCAGAGGAAGAAGTAGAGCAGTTTATGTGAAAGTGAATTAATACTATAATTAATAGATTTAATGTTACTGGCTTATTGAAGGTTTTCATTTTACTCTTTGGGTATAAAAGCATGAAATGGGTTTATTTCTTCCAGTATTGGCCCCCAGCTCTGTTATTCAACCTTTTCCCCCCTGCTAAATGGTGTAGGTCCCATAAGAGCATCTTGGGCACCAGCACAGAAATATAAAAATAAATTACCAATTTGGAGAAAGCCAAGTTTCAGCAGGCAGGATCAAGGAGGTTTTCCGTTAGAAGGTGTTGAGAAGTGTTACATAAACGAGGCAAAGGTGGCCTCTGTGTATTGGCCCCTCGGTTGTTTATTTCTTCCCTGCGGGCTGAGACCTGTTAACTCAAAAGCCCACTGGTGCCAAACTCACACTTTTCCACATCCAATTATTTAAACAACTGCCCTACAAGCAGATTTTTAGCCATTTAGAGTCTGTCTGTTCTGCCCACCCTGCAAAATCTTGCCACACACAGTTGCTAGCAATAGATAAGCCCCAGGACATAAAGACCAGAGCTGCTGCTGCCCTCTGGAACTCTCTAATCCAGAGGCTCCCACCTTGTGAGCATGTATCACCTAGACCTAAGGTCCCTCTCTGATCTCCTTCTCCCTCAGGAGTTCCTTTGTCTTCCTCTCCTTCTGCAAGGGGACCCCTGCACATAGCCTCTGGACAGACTTTACTGTGAGGGATTTCCCCCACATGCAAACCTGTTCAAGCATCGCTCAATAAAGCTTGCTGTGGGTTACTGCCTCTAATGGTCATATCTTTTTTTCTTGATCAGCTCCCAGATCCTTCTAACACCCTTACCTCTAAAGGTAAGGTAGAAGAAGAAACAGAAGTTAGCTGGAGATGTTGAGGTATATTCTATAAAGATTGCAAGCAAGAGAGGACATGTGCCCTTTTATATTTTAGGAAGTTCTCTCTGGCTGTAGTGAGGATGGGTGTAAGGGGGCAGGAATAGAGGCAGAGATACTGATGTCATCATCAAGAAAAACAATGTTAAAGACCAGAACTAAGAAGAAACAGTATGTAGGATTTGGTGGCCAACCAGAGTTTGGGGGTGGGTAGGTAAAAGAGAATGAAGAATCAAAGTGACTCTAAGATTTCTGGCTTGGGGATCTAAAAACTGGTGCTGTCATTAACCCTGGAGACAGAGCAGATGTGAGAAGGATGATCAGTCCAGCTTAGGGTCAGGCAGTTTTCACAGGAAGAGAAGAGTTGGATCATGGAGATGATGAATCTTCTCAGAAGAGTGGGCAGCATGAGATGTTAAGGGCACTGAAGACAGACACTTAAGAGATGCTAGGATTTAAGACACCTGCAGAAGAAGATCAAGAGTCCACAAATGAGGCTGGGAAGGAAAGATGAGAGAGGTAAGGAGAAGCTCAGAATCGAGTGTTGTTGCTGAAGCCAATAGTGGAATATTTCAAAAAGGAGCAATGATCAATTAAAGGCAAATGCCACAGAGTTCAGATCACAGATGGACTGGAAATTGTCCATGGAATTTTGGCCGCCTTGAGGATGTCTGGACTTGTTTGAGAGAGAGAGAATATGTAACTCTGATTACTTCACCAAGAAGTAGACATTACATGATTAACATTCATGAATAATGATGAGAGATGTGAATAATTGTTAATATGTTATGTAATTGAAATGGTTACATCAACCATGTGAAGTAAATATCACATGGTGATAAGTTAATAGAAATGTATAATTTACTGCATCTGAGAAAATAGCACTCTTGTATTGATTCATCTGAAATTTGCATTTGACCTAGAAAATTTAAAACCCCCTAGTGATATGAGACAATATGGAAAACAGGTGCTACTTTCATTCACATTAACATATGTGCCTAATTATGATTATTGCCATAAAATGTGTTTGAAAGAAGAAAGAATTTTCCATAAGAGTTCATAATGTTTTACATCAGTACACATTTAATTGTTGCTGTAGATATTTTATTTTTTTTTACTAAGGTGATTTTCAAACTTTATGTTTAAGCAATAAAAATTGCAGTAATGATTTTTCTTCTTAATACCCTTACTGTATTCAAATATTTGCATATAGTCATATTATGTCAAATGATACTATTGCTTGTCTTTTCTTCCCAAAGAACAATATATAGACACCATTTCAAAATAATACTTTATCATTATGTTTCCAACTGTTTTCCTTCACCCAGAGTTTTGGCTCCAGTAAATATTTCCCTTGCACTTGAAAAAGTGCTCTGGGTTGTATCGCCATGTCAGTTACAAACCACTTCTTCGTTCTGATTTTTCTTGAGGGAGAAGAGTGGAATCATATAAACTAGAAAAGTCAAACCATCTAAGAGGGGATTAATAGGGATGCAACGTTACTGTGGTAAATATTTCCAGAGTCTGCCTGAAATATTCTTCCTCTCTACTCCCCACCCCCATTCCCCATTCTTTACCTTGCAAATCTTTATTTATTCTTTAAAACAGTGCAACCATTCTGTTTTCTCTGTAGTATCTGCCCTGTCTCTCCTAGGCAGTATTGGTTGCCCCCTTCTTGTGCATTTTAGTACACTCACCACATTGTTTTGTTTACACCTATTTGTATATTTGTTTCTCTAAACTGTGAGCACTTTGAGTGTCTTTTCAAAATAAATGTCAATGTCTGCCAAAAGTAAAGGAGAAATCTAACAATTATTTTAAGGAAAATCTTTCGATCTTAATTGCTTTTGTTACCCTGTATAATGACACTTGTAAATAGCAAGGAATAAAACTAAAGTTTTAAATTCCAGTGTAACAGATGTAATTTATGACCTTCATTCTAAATCTGAATAACAGTCAACACTTAATATTTCCTTTAATTATGTTTTTGGTAATACTTTTTTCTACAAGTAGTTTTTAATGAGTTTCTGTATACCACTTGGCATGTGGAAATTAAAAAATGAATTCATTATTACCATTTAAAAATTGTCGATAGGTATTTTTTGGAACTAAATGAGGCACTATATTAGAATCCCATTTAAAACTCTTCTAATACTCTTTAACCTATGACAGTTTGTCTTCCATATCACATATAGTTGTATTTACATAAATGTGTTCACTTGGTCCAGAAATAACCTCAGGTGTTACTTCTTACCTCATAGGTGTCAGGACTTGACTACAGAGAATTCTTCCACTAAGAACCTTAGGGGCCAGTACAATGTATCACTGATACAGTAGAGTGGTTATACCATTTTGTTATTGTTGTTGTTAAAGATAAACAAACAGTAGTTTGTAAATGTGTTCAAGTTTCAAGAAGTGAGAGAATTCTGCAGGAATTGTCTGCTATCGATATTCAATAAGCTTAAGCTCTTGCTAAATGTTTGTTCCTCAAGATCCGTTTTCAGAGAGGGTAATAATCTTGGCCAATATGCTTTATGTTTTACAAACTAATACTTATAGCAAAGCATGCCGCTGATAACTTTCTGTTAAGTCAATCAGTGCTGTCTGTCTTCAAAATAAAACTTTATGAATCTATTCTCAACATGTGTGGTGATTCGTAACACACATTTCTCTTCCTTTAAGCCCTATGATTAGTAACAAAAGACTTTTCTATTGTCATGTAACAATATAGGAGTTTATGTAAATTCTGAAACATGAAAAAGGACAAATCCACAAATTGTGTTTCTAAGGGCCCAAGGAACACACTCACCAGTTCAGCATGGATGAGGTTCGGGTCATAAAGTGAATCTTTTAATTTTCTCAAGTCAATGCCTAAGTTATGTTTATCATAAGTGTGTGAGACAGATTCTTTCCTTTGGTGCATTCCAGTAATATAGCGGATAAGGTATTTGATTTTGATCAAAAAAATAATTTCAACTTGAAACAGAGTATGTAACTGAAGATTGAATTGAACTTAAAAAAGTAATGAGGGAAAGTAGTAAGTGTTTCTTTCTTACCTTAGCAAGGAAGAGGAACCTCTGTGTAAGATGTGGTGAAATGCTTCCTTCTTGGGTGCCAGCAGTAGGGAGACCCGGCTTCCAGGCAAACTCCTTGTTTGGGGGGAAGGATGTAAACGGGAGTCAGGGAGTCAGAGCGCCTCTTCCATTTGGTGCCAAAAGAGGTTCCTCACAAAGTGTTTAAGGTCCCAGTTGAAAAAAACGAGTATCCTCTGTGGAGAAATTAATTAATGTTAAGAACCATCGTTTATACTGGGATTATGATCTTTTTAGTTGTTGGTAAAATGTATGGTTTCTTTTATGAAATGAGAGTCATAGCGGATGCTAGGGTGTTTTGTGTCTAGTTTCTTTCTCATCCTCCTTCTCTTCTTTTTTTCTTTCTTCTTCCTTCTTGTTTTAACTTGTTTGTTTTGTACATCCTAGCCTGGCAAAATAAAAAAATTCTCATTCATATCAGTGCATAAACTTGAATAAATTACTTACCTTCTCAGAGCCTGAGTGAGATCGTTAGTAAATTGGGACAATAATAGCACTCACTTATAGAAGAGACAAATAATTGAGACTATCCAAATCAGAACTGACTGTGTCTTCTTCCCAATCCACACCATTTACTTAATTGTATCTTCAAAACCTCTGCTATCTTGTAAGGTAACAAACTCACAGGTTCCAGGGATTAGGATGTGGGCATCTTTGGGGAGCCGTTATTCAGCTTACTACACTCATGGTTATCTTGCACTCAAATTTCTCTTAAAAATAAAATTCTAGGATAGAAAAACACAGTTAGGATAATAATAAAGACTAACATGAACATTCTCTGAAATATATGTAATACCACAACAGACTGAAGAGTCAAAGATACAACTTTGTGTCCCCTCTCACTTGGTGGACGTATGCAAGGCAAATACTTAGGGCTTATCCAAACATGATATGTGAGTCAGCTTTTTTTTTTTTCCCCATAAGATCTTTACTAACTTGATACTTTTGTTGAGCAAACTGGTTAATCTTTACCCAGTGTTGAAATATCACTTCTTATGTCTATTTATTTAATGTACTTTGGGGTAAAGTCATGGTACTGAAAAACAAGAAGTCACTGACCAAAAAGTCTATCATTACCAGTACTGTTTTGGCAAAAAAAATGTAAATTGAGCAGTTGTTAAAGTGTAGTCTCTCTATATTAGGAAGTTTATGTTAACTAATCCAAAATGTTAAATTTAGTACAAGAGCAATCCAAACAAGCCACAGAAGAAATATTGATACTGACATCCAGCATTTAAAAATACTTAAATATACTTTCAAATCACTGTTGCATCTGTGATCTCCATTTACACCTACATCATCTTTAAGAGTTTCAGAGAAGAGTCTTAGAGATGCAAACCTTTTCTCCCACAGATCAATTCCTTTCCAGCCCATATTACTTTCTTAGCAGAAACTATCTCAGAGACACTTCTCCCCAGTGCTGGCTGAATATACTCTATTCCTCATGACTCCATCTCTTCCTGTTCTTTGCTTACAACTGGCAGGACCAAAGGAGAAATACGATCTAAGTTAGGCAATTATATTTTTTCCTCCAGGAACTTGAATTGCAGTTTGGAAAGACTTGCTCACTTAGTTGTGGGTATGCGATTTGTAAAGATGTATGAGTGAGGATGGTCATATTTGGGCCATGTGCTGGTAAATAAAACTGTGGAGCCAAGATGGAGGGAAAAAGAAGAAAACTCAGACAGAAAAGAAGTCCAAATGAGTCATTTGGCTACAGAGAGAGAAAAGTGGAAAGTAAATGCCTTGATTCCCAACAGTTTTATTTCCTTGTTCTAGTTCCTCAGTTTTTGCTGCATTTCACTCCTTGGAGTTCTATGAGGTACCTATTTAGTCTTCCAGTAAATGTATTTTTTAGGTATATTTAAGTTATTTGCATTCAACCATCTCCTGACTAATATATGGGGCAAATCTAAAGCACGGACAGGTCAAGGACTTAGAAGGTACAAAAGCAAGTTATCAATAGTGTATATGTGTCAATCCTAATTACCAGTTCCCCCTCACTGGCTTAGTATCCATACATTTGTTCTCTACATCTGTGTCTCTATATCTGCTTTGCAAATAGGTTCATCTGTACCATTTTTTCTAGATTCCACATATATGCATTAATATATGATATTTGTTTTTCTCTTTCTGACTTACTTCACTCAGTATGACAGTCTCTAGGTCCATCCATGTCTCTACAAATGACCCAATTTTCTTTCTTTTTATGGCTGAGTAATATTCCATTGTATATATGTACTTACTATGTATAAAATAGATAACTAATGAGAACATACTGTATAGCACAAATAACTCTATTTAATGCACTGTGGTGACCTGAATGGGAAGGAAGTCCAAAAGGGAGGGGATTTATATGTATGTATGACTGATTCATTTTGCTGTACAGAAGAAACTAAGACAACACTGTAAAGAAACTATACTCCAATAAAAATTAATTAAAAATCAAAAAGCATAAAACAAGTGCAAAAGCAAGTTATCAGAAGAGCTAGGAATAGACGCAGGACTTAAGGTCTGTGTTTTTGAATTCCATGCCAGGGAATCAAAGGGCAAAATTAGGGGCAGGGAAAAGTAATCCCTCCAAGCATCCATCTGAACACCTATGTAAGGGCTCTATGTTTCCTTGAGAATTCTATGAGTGGTCTTTAACTTTCTATATACATTTTCTCACATGCTTGTTTTTGGTACTCAGGTTTTTCAGGTTATTGATTCCTGAGCCTAATTCTCTTATGGAGGTTAACTTTGTAATCAGAATTGGAGATGGCATCCCTATCTTAAGTGTTTAAAGTGCATACATTCCTAGAATTAGCAAATTGGGCAAATGAACGTCATAAAATTTAACATCACTACCAAAACAGAAACGTTCTAATGATATAAATGCCATATATTCTGTTAACATACCATAAATTCTAGAGGTTTAGTACAGTAAAAGCAATTTATTTTCATATATGAAATATTCACAGTTTCCTTAGTATACATTCCTCAGATTTTCCGTATTAAAATGAATATTAAAACAAGGCAAAGTTCAATTCCTCTATTTTCCTACCAACTATTTATGGAAATAAACTACTGAATCTAATTCAGAAAATATGGTTACCATTTGAATTCCTATTTTGGAAGTGTAAAAGAAGTGTTGAAAATAAAAGTGCAAATAAAACTTACTGTTAGATCTGACAAATAGTTATATTGAAAAATAATTTATTCAAAAGTATTTTTTAGGATTAACCAGAATGCTTTTAAAAGTGAAAATTATAATCATTCTTTAAGACAATTTTGATCATTTCTTTTCCTGGAATTAGAAGTTTGAAAACTTATTTATTTTCATTTGTTTGCAATTGTCAATTGACTTAGGCTGGCTCTCCATTCAGAATAATATTCTTTTTCAACTACATAACAGACCTGTATATTTCACTCATGGAACTAAACATATGCATGTGCCTGCCCACACACAAACACACACACACATGTATAGATCAATGTGAAGATATATATATGTATATATATATATATATATATATACACGAGTATATTTTTAATGAAATTTGAACATAATTTGCTTTGACATTAAAATGTTCCTAAGCATTGAGACAGTTATTGTTTATGCTTTCGATTTCACTTTCAAATTATTTTAAAAAATCACAGCTAGTAAGTTTTTTTTGTTTACTGTAATTTAGTGAAGGTTTAGGAAGAAAACAGAAAAGTTTCACATAATTCTGTGTCTTGGATAAGCCTACTGACATGAAAAACAAAAAGAGCAATTTAAGTGCATGACCAAAGACTTTAAACAATTCGGAAAGCATTCATTTATTTAAAATACAACGGAAGATTGGGACTTAGCCATGGTTTGACAAAAATATAATTAACAGAGGTAAAAATAAAACCCACAAATGGAAGATGGTGGAGTAGAAGGACATGCGCTCACTCCCTCTTGTGAGAGCACCGGAATCACAACTAACTGCTGAACAATCATTGACAGGAAGACACCGTAACTCACCAAAAAAGATATACCCCACATCCAAAGACAAAGGAGAAGCTGCACTGAGATGGGAGGAGGGGCACAATCACAGTAAAATCAAATCCCATAACCGCTGGGTGGGTGACTCACAAACTGGAGAACAATTAAACCCGAGAAGTCCGCCCACTAGAGTGAAGGTTCTGAGCCCCACGTCAGGCTTCCCAGCCTGGGGGTCTGGCAATGGGAGGAGGAATTCCTAGAGAATCAGACTTTGAAGGCTAGTGGCATTTGATTGCAGGACTTCAACAGGACTGGGGGAAACAGAGAGTCCAACTTGGAGGGCACACACAAAATAGTGTGCACATCAGGATGCAGGGGAAGGAGCAGTGACCCCATAGGAGACTGAACCAGACATACCTGCTAGTGTTGGAGGGTCTCCTGCAAAGGGAGGGGTGGCTGTGTCTCACCATGGGGACAAGGACACTGGCAGCAGAAGTTTTCCTTAGTGTGAGCCCTCCCAGAGTCCTCCACTAGCCGCATCAAAGAATGGGCAGGCTCCAGTGCTGGGTCCCAGCAGGCCAAACAACCAACAGGGAGGGAACCCAGCCCCACCCATCAGCAGACAAGCAGATTAAAGTTTTACTGAGCTCTGCCCACCAGAGTAACACACAGCTCTACCCACCACCAGTCCCTCCCATCAGGAAGCTTGCAAAAGCCTCTTAGATAGCCTCATCCAACAGAGGGCAGACAGCAGAAGCAAGAAGAATTACAATTCTGCAGCCTGTGGAGGAAAACCACATTCACAAGAAGACAGACAAAATGAAAAGGCAGAGGACTATGTACCATATGAAGGAACAAGATAAAACCCCAGACAAACAACGAAATGAAGTAGACATAGGCAACCTTCCAGAAAAAGAATTCAGAGAAATGGTAGTGAAGATGATCCAGGACCTCAGAGAAAGAATGGAGGCAAAGATCGAGAAGATGCAAGAAATGTTTCAAAAAGACCTAGAAGAAGTAAAGGACAAGTAGAGATGAACAATGCAATAGCTGATATGAAAACTACACTAGAAGGAATCAATTGCAGAATAACTGAGGCAGAAGAATGGGTAAGTGACCTGGAAGACAGAATGGTGGAACTCACTGCTGCGAAACAGAATAAACAAAAAAGAATGAAAAGAAATGAAGAGATCCTAAGAGATCTCTGAAACAGCATTAAACGTGCCAACATTCTCACTATTGGGGTCCCAGAAGGAGAACTCCCCTAACATGGGACAGGAAATAGCTACCCAAGTCCAGGAAGAACAGAGAGTCCCAGGCAGGATAAGCCCAAGGAGAAACATGACGAGACACATAGTAATCAAATTGACAAAAATTAAAGACAAAGAAAAATTATTAAAAGCAACAAGGGAAAAACGACAAATAACATACAAGGGAACTCCCATAAGGTTAACAGCTGATTTCTCAGCAGAAACTCTAGAAGCCAGGAGGGAGTGGCATCATATATTTAAAGGGATGAAAGGGAACAAACTACAACCAAGATTACTCTACCCAGCAAGGATATCGTTCAGATTCGATGGAGATACTTAAAAATAAATAATGTACTTTTAATTTCCCATTAAAACTACAATAAGAGCCACAATAAAACTCATTTCTTTCCTCACAGCCTCCTCTATGAACTTACCCTGTATCTGCTCCCTCACTTTCCTTCATTCCTCTGGTCTCTACTCCCTTCCTAGTCATTCACTCACTCTTCACCCAGGCTGGCCTCCTTGCCCATTACTCCATGAAAAATGCTTTTGTCAAGGTTAGCAGTGACTTCCCCAGTGAATGCTCTTCAGTCCTTATCTTACTTGACTTCCCAACATCATTCAATGCAATTGATTGTGCCTTTCTTTTTGAAAAAAATCTCTCTTGCCTTCAGGGACACACTATTTTCCGGTATTTATTTTTTAATCATCAGTCTCTGCTTCATAATCTCCTTTACTGGCATCTCCTCCTCTATCAAATGCTAAATGCTGGAGTTCCCGAAGGCTCGGCTCTGGGTGTCTTTCTAACCTCCTTCTGGACTATCCCATTCATGTCCATAGCTTTGACTATCATGTATATTCAGACATGTCCAAAATTTTATAAATGCCACTATCACTTCTGATCCCAGATCCAAATTCACATATTCAGCTGCTTATCTGACAGTTCTATGTAGCAGTTTCAAACTTAACTTGTCTCAAACAGAATTTTTGACTTTCTTTCTCTATCCTTCCAACCTAATCTCTAGCCACTCCTGCCTCCCTCATGGTGCTCTCATCACACTGAATTTGTGGCCGGTCTTTCCCTCTTAGGACATGCAGAACAGGCTGTCCTCTGCCCAACTCCTTCATCTTGGTTGCCTTCTCATCCTTTGACTCTCAGCTTAAATGTCCCATTCGCAAAGAGCTCTCTCCTGAACTTGCTATTAAAAGAGTGTTCTTGTATTATTATTTTTTAAATCCCTGCATCCCATTTGTTTCCTCTGATACACTGTTCTACCTTCTGAAGTTATTTTACTTGCTACTTATTAACTATTTCCATCCCTAGAATGTAATGATAAAGATATCTCTCACTATCGTTTTCACCTAGCACTGTAACTACCTTGTCTAAAATGTATTGAATGAATGAACAAATAAAAATCAAAACCTATAGCACTGTGTTATTAGCCCAATAGATACAGTACATGTGTTGGACTATAGATAGAATATATAAGGTTCAAGCATGACCAGATCCCCAAATACATTCCAGATAGATTAAAATACTCTAAAATGATATCATTAAGAAAAACTATATTAATAAAAGATGCTGGACATAAAAATGTTGTATAAAAGATGTATAAAAGGAACCAAAGGGGGACTGTCACATACGATTACATAAATAATTTAAATCTTAGAAGTAAAAAGTCAAAAGAGGGAAAAGAGAAAACTGAAAACATATTTACAACCAGTCTGATAATAGAGTTGACTATTATATATATACATTTTAAATTTTATAATATATATATATATATGTATCCTTTAGAGACCTATGAGGAGAGCTGATCATCCAGAAATGGTTGTAATGTTTGATGGCATTTTGAATCTCCTCTTTTGAGGAGAAGGTCTGTACCTTTTCATTTATGTGAGGGAAGTTGCGTTATGGTTAGCAAAAATCTTGCTATTGTTATTTGGAAGTTTAAGTGTCAGATTAGTGACTCTATGATGTAGAGTAGCTGCAAGGGTGGGTTGTGATACATAATGCAATTGGCTTACCACACCCACTCACACTCCCTTGCAGCATGTCTTCCTGGAGAAATCAAAGGCAAAAGACTGGAAAGAGAAAAGCTATATTTATCAGATTGCCCTTCAGCTATGGTTGTACCTGTGACCTAGGTTTTAGCCAGGTGGGCATTTCCATGGTGGCAGTCATGAGTGAAGAGATGGGATATTCTGGCAAGAATGGTGACAACAGAATTTGATTCTTCTTGGGTTCAAATAGTGGCAACAGTTTCCTTATTTGCTTGCTTTCTGATCATAGATCAGGGTAACGGCAGTGGCTGCTTCTTTACCTAGAAAATGTTACCATGTGGTTCTGGGACTTACTGAAAAGTGATTCTCTATACTTTTACTTCAGTCGTACCAAAGATAAAGGGAACTATCTAATAATTTCCCTCAAATTAGCTAAAGTGGATTCTGTTATTTCTAAGAATGCTGATTATTATACTCTTGCCATGTTTACTGAGCAAATATTTATTGAGTCCCTAGTATGTGCCAAGTAAGACAGCAATTGACAATAAATGTAATAAGTAAATTAGGTAGTATGTTAGTGTTAAACTATACGGAAAAAAATTAAAAAGTAAAGTAGAGAAAGGAGAAAGGGAAATGCAGAGGAGGTAAAAGTGTGGAGAACAGATTATAATTATAAAATATATCATCAGAGTAACTTTCATTGCAAAGGAGGGATCGAGCAAATACATGAAAGAAAAAAGAGATTAAATCATTCCAAGCAAAGGGAAGAGCAAGTGCAAAGGCCCTGAGTTGGGCATATGCCTAATGTGTTGGAGAAACAGCAAGAGGTCAGTATAAAGTGAGCAAGGCAGTGAGATCAGAGAAGTAATGGTGCACCATCGTAAGAAATTTGGCTTTCTCTAGAGAAATTGGTAGTCTCTGGAGACTTAAGATGTGTCGCCTTACTTATATTTAAAATCATCTGATTGTTTTGTTGAGAATAGACTGCAGTAGGAAAAGGAGAGAAGTAGGAGATCAGTTAGGAACTATTGTAGTAATCCAAGTGAGATGGGATAATGGCCTATATCAAGGTGGGATCTGTGGAGGTGTGGGAGGTGGTGGGTCTGGATGCATTCTGATGTTAGAGCCAATAGCGTTTTCAGAGAGATTGGATATAAGCTGTCAGAGAAAGAGGACATAAGAATGACTTTAAGAGTTTCAGGCCTGAGGTAATTTAAGTATAAAATTGCCCTCAGTTGAGCTGGGTGGAGTAGTTTATGTCCAATGGCTCTGTCAAGTAGGCAGTCATTGGAATACAGGTGGCATTTAAAGTCTTGAGTCTGGATGAGATCATCAAAGGAGGGAGGGAAGATGGAGAAGGGGTCCAAGACTAAGCCCTGGGAGACTCAGCCATTAGCAGTGGGAGAAGAGGAGCTAACCAAGGAGACAGTAGGAGCAATGGGTGAGGTAGGAGAGGTGTCGCTGAGAGGCTCATGCAGAAAGAGGGGATGAGCGCCTGAGCTGAGTGCTGTTGCAGAAAGATGAAACTTGAGAATTAGCTCTTATAGTTAATACCTGGGAAGTCATCAGCACCATTGAAAATAGTCATAGGAGAGTGATGGGTAGGGTGGGTTTCAGAGAAAATAGGTGGTGAGGAGTTGGAGACACTGAATACAGACAAATTCTCAAGGATTTTTGATACAGAAAAGGGAAAAGGAAATGGGGCAGTAACCCACAAAGGCAAAAGTGATTAGTCAGAAAAAGACCAGTGTTCAGGGTTGGAAACTAGATAGTGGAATAAGTCTTTTACTTTACCTATTCAGCAGGGCTTGCTACAGAGTAGTTATACAAGATGTTGAGCAAAGCTGGGATGGGCACAGGTACAATGGTCTGCAGATGCTAAATGGCTGTGTGAGACCCAAGATCACAAGCAGGTAGTGGTCAGCTTAGTACCTCAGCAGACAGGGACACTTCAGGGACCATTACGGAACTGGATTAGTATGAAAATCAAGAAAAAATTATCCGACAAATATGAAGCTATTTAAAATAATCAAAGAAAAATATGGTGGTGGCAAGCTCTATATTTGAACTGAGATTTAACTGAGCGCTTCACCCTCGAAGCTAGCATGCTATAAAGCTCTCACTATCCAAAAATGGGAAGTTCAGAAATTTGTCAAGTATATTTATATTTTTAATCTGGCCCTGAGATTAGAGAGAAATTTTTCATGTGGATGTTTTCATAAAGGACAGAATGAGCGATATACTTGATAATATTTTTACAACAACCAGAGACACTTTATATGTGAGGTCAAGCATAGCATGTTCCAATTTTGTGGTTTTATGGATATCTGCTCTAATGCAGGAATCAAGCTTGGAGACGTTAGAGGAATACATAGCTACTACAATGACCAGATATTTGGGTCAGGCATTTACCAGAAGCAGAATGAGGTCGTTTGAGATGAAAGTTGCTGGTGAGAAGCTAGAGCAGGTAAACTAGAGATCCAAGTTGGTTGTTTGATGGCAGAGATGATATTTTGATGTGGAAATTCCAGACCTGTGTTCTTAGCTTTCTAGAGACGAATCCCATCTCTTCATGAAGGTGGGCCAGAGGAAGGCTTGCAACCTCATAGTGCTTTCTGCTTTCTGCAGAGCCTAATAAATGGTTTGAAAAAGGGGCACAGAGTTTTACACCCGAATAATCTCAAATGCCTACATCTACCATAGCAGAAACAATATAACTCTTGTAACGCGTTGATTTCTAGCTATGACTGTGTGCCACTGAGCAGAACTGCAAAGGAGTCCTCCAAATAATTAATCTGTTAACATTTGAAAAATAGATGTTTTCTATGTAACTGCCATAGTGGATCTGCTAAAAACCATCACCACTACCAACATATTTATGGTATAATTTGTAACTAGATGTTTTTTCAGGCAAGAATTAATATTGGTATCTAACATTACTTGACCACTTACTATGTGCCATGCATAATGTGAAAAGTTTTATAGAGACTATATAATTATATCTTTATAATGACTAGAAATTGTTTTATTTCTCCATTTTAATGATGAGGTTAATAAAAACCTCCCTGATGTCTCAGAAATAGTAACTAGAGCCCAGACACTCTGTCTCTGGAGACTTTCTTACTTCCTGCATCACCTCACCTACTTCTTGGATGGTGCCGGAAACATGAAATTTCAGATACTAGTGGCACTTTTATCTTTCTGTTTGCTTCGGTTGAAGAACATATGAAGAACTGGCCTAAGAATGATACTAAATAGATTAAAAAGTGCAGATTAAAAAGTGGTGTGTGTGTGTGTGTGTGTGTGTGTGTGTGTGTGTGTAGGGGTGGGAGTGTTGGGGAGTGTTTTAGGTTGATGTCGGAGAGAGGAAGAAGAAGCAGGAACTACAATTCATCCTGTTTTACTCCTTTTTAAAATAGGAATTAATTCTAAAAAATAGTCTTAAAATATATGAATACCTAAGATTGGAGATCTGTTGTTGTTGTTTAATTGTACTATCAATTGGCCATGAAGAAAATTATTTATATTACAGCACAGGGAAGTAGAGAGTATAATACGGGAGTGGATCCTGAAGTCAGATTTCTGAGGGTCAAATCCTTATTCTGACCATTTCTTCACCCCTATAAACCTTAGTTTCCTCATTACTTCCTAAGTCAAAGGCTCATGAGCATTAAATGAGACAATACACATGAGGCATTTATCACTGTATCAGTCACTTTTCGCTTTTATTATAATGAGAAATTTTGATTTAATATTGGGAAGTCATTTTTGATGACTTTTTAAAACTGGAATTTTCCAGGAAGGATGATTGTGGAGCCTCTTTTTCTGGGTTTATTTAGAAGCAAAATGTACTCCATAGTCTGAAATAACAGATGTGTGATTTTTCCTGGATCTGGGTGCACAGATCAGATGAGCTTCAGAGGTCTTCTTTAACTTGTGGGTTTCTTTTTTTCAAGTTACCTCTTTTCTCCACGGCTGCTGGTGTTTTTTCAAAATATGATTGTGTAATCCATTCCATTTCTAATAGCTAAAAGAGAATATTTGTTAACTTATGCTCTCATAGACGTCTTATGGACCAATTTTAGTTTTGGCTACAAACAAGCACACAAAAAGAGTTAAGCAAACAAAAGACACATGTTCTTTTTTAAACAGAATAATATATTCAAATAATTTTAAATAAATTTAAATAATATTTTTAAAATGAAATAATAGTGAGAAAATTGCAAAAAAGCTTAGGTAAAAAATAACAGGTCATTGCAATTAGTTATTCTCCTGTATCTTCCTTCATTTACTAACTCATGTATTCATTTGCTCCTGGACACAATGATCACAAATTTACCGAGTGACCACTGTGTGCTATGCTGGCTGCCTGGGAGAATGCAGACCTCTGTAGCCCATGATTTCTACTCTGGCAGAGCTTGAAAAGACTTTGAACATGAAAGCAGCATACCAATACAAATGTTAAATAAAATTACAAGGCAATAAGGCAGTTGATGTTTTAAGACAGCATGTAATTGTTCTCATTTTCCTTTCAAAATATAATATGAATAAACATAAAACTTACCGTAGCTCAGCCAGACTTAGGTCATCTTCCCCTCCTTTGCTTCCTAGATGCATAGAACTCTTTATGACACAGATTTAATCTGATAAGAGTAATTCTTAAAAGGCTTAATCCTGCTTCTCTCAAACTAAAGTCATTGTACTTAGGCTGCTTGGATGAATTAATTATGGGCAGAGACCAGGATACTAATTAATATCAAAAGTGGAGACATATACATAGAAAACATGAATTGTGATTTGAAGCTTATTAAGACTTTCTCTGTTATCAGTGGTCATGCTGAGTAAAGTTTTTGATCAAGTTTGTTATCTCCAGGAAATAAAAAGTCATGAAGGCATACGAACGTGGTTTCGTCCATGTTTAAGCCTAATCAGTCCCTCCTCTAATAAGTTAACATGGACCTAAGGTGCTTCTGTTGTTCACGAGTGAGATTAAAATTTTAACTTCAGAAATCATTAAGTATAAAAATGCATGGTAAAAGTCAAGTGTTACCACTTTTAAAAAAAAGAAAGAAGAAAAAGAACAAATTGTAAATCTGCTAGAAGGAAAAAATGGAAGAAAACAAGGAAAAAACTCACTTAACCTTAAAATAGTAAAGAGATAAGAGAATTAGTTTTATCTATATAGAATGAATTGGAGGGGACTAGTAAGAAAAGAAATATGAGGTGACAAGCAGGCAAATTCATTTAGTAAACTGTCATTTAATAGTAATTATGTTTTTAAACTAGAGCAGGAATTTAGATAAAAATACTTCTAGTAGTGGACAAAATACATCTTCTTCTTTGGAATTATTTCACATAATTTGTTTACAAATAACACACAAAGATTCAGACAGATTATACTCAGCTTACAAATTATACAGAGATCAACTCGTGAACTGTTTCCCATGCTTTGTGCCAGGTGTTTTAACCACTGTTTCTCTAATACAGATATGCTGAATAGCACTTTATGGAGCTACCATGATAAGAAGGGACAGAGAAGCCTAAATTTTCTTGTGTGTGTGTGTTTGATAAAAGAGGGTGACTTAAATGATATCCATTTATTCTTTATTTTGACAGAGCAGCACTATAATGAAATAATTTTAGAAGAAACGTTAACCATTACTGCTAGAAGATTTTTTCCAAAAAATGTAAAGAGTTAAAACTCAATAAAATATAGTCCATGTAGCCAAAGAGACTGCAAAGAAAATATCCAGGAAAACAGATGAGGTCCTAAAACATGGATAACTACTGTGATATAATTTTAAATATAAAATATGGGCTATATTAAATATAAAATTACCAGAATATTTCTTTACATTTCTATGATGGCATTACAGTGAGTTTTACTTCTTCTTTACACTTACTTGTATTTTATGCATTTTTAAAACTTTTAAAAAACTGAGATGTAATTGAGAAATTATCACCATGATAAGACTAATTAATAATCATCATCACACATAATTACAAAATGTTTTCTTTATACATTTTTTATAATAAGCAAAGATTATTATCAGGAAGAAAATCATAAATACCTGGCCTTTAACTCCAACAAAATAATTAGATTTAGAGTGTTTATTAAGTGAGTAAATTTTATTTTGCTAAAAGGCCAATATTACTTTCCTTACAACACAAAAATAATGGCAAGTGGCAAATACAATTGATGTGGAGCCGTGCAGTTTAATCCCTGTGTTTTTGGTAAGTTGTGAAATATCCACTGTAAGTTAAGTTTGGCCCTTCTGAAGGAGTAAAATACATTAGATGGGTCATAACAGCATTGCTCTGGGCACGTGAACAGTGGAGAGTGAAAATCAAACAAGACCTTCCAAGTAGTTCTGCTTTTTACAAAAATACATTTTGTAACGGTTTATTTCCACTTCAATGGAACATACAAATCACGTCTTAAAAGAAAGAGAGAAAAAAAGTCAAATGCTTGGAAAGGCAATTGTGTTAGATGAAGAGAATTGAATCCTCTGCAAATTTTAGAGCATCTTTGAAGTTGGCCTTTTACAATCAGTTTTTGAGAATATTTTTCAGGAAGATGGAGGGGAAGCCTTGCTTTGGTGCGGTGGGGCTGGTGCAAGTCTTGGTACTCTGGCGGCTGGGCTAATCCAGGAGTCAAGCATGAAGATCCTGTTTGCTCACAGGGTAGCTTGTTCTCCTCTGACACATGCTTGCCCTTTGAGGAACAGAAGGGAGTAACATGTTTTACCATAATTTCTGGAATCTCTCTGCCTAAAGCCTGGGTATCACCATTTCTCAGGCCTCTGGGCAGATGCTGTGTAGCACCTATTAGGAGGATGGTATTGAACTTTCTGCTGCCTAAGGCATTATCAAGGGGTCAGCATCTTTGATTTTCTGTTTTCCTTCTGAACAGTTGGCATAAACATGAGAATAAGCCACAATGTCACTTTGTGCAGCAACAATGACCTTACTCTCGACTTGTCTGCATAACCACTCAAATACAACTCTTATAATATACATACTTGAAAAACCATAATGAGTCTCATGTGATCTGGACCTGCTTCCCATGAAGCAAATCACTGGAGATATGCAGTGAGGGATGTGTGGGAGAAAATGCTGCTCCAAGTCCCTAAGAATTGAGACAAAGTATTCTGAATTCCATGAACTAAATAAAGTCTTTGGATGTAGCACCAAGTGGTAAATCTGTGTGAGCCCCTGAAAATCTTCTTTTGATTAATATCCCCCTTTGGGCCTCGGCCGTGACTCCGGCAGTTCTGTCCCTCCTGCATCATCTCATAAAGAGCCAGCATGTTTTAGGTTTATATCAGTGCCTTGCACATACACTACCCAAGTAATGTGTTCTTAATTCGTAGATGTGGCTCTGACAAGTATCAAAGCTTCACACTTTGTTTTGGCTACATCTAATTCAGCATATTTTTTCATAGTTTTCCTGTGACTTGACTTTGCCAAGTTTGGAGGGTATATTGAGTGTGGCCTCTGTGGATAGATTAGACAACTGTTAGATCCCTCCCAGCCCCGAGGTTCCATAATTCTATGGCTTGATACTTAACCCACAAATCCCTCAAAATATATTTCAATTGTTTCCTCTTTCTTCCTTAGCTTTCCCCTACTTATCAGTAAATATTTAAGAAATAAATATCATGAAATTTTGCTGTATGTAATAGAGAACCAAAATAACAGTACTTTAAGTAGATAGAAATAAATTTTTTTTCACGGGGAAGTTAGGATTTAGAGTTCAGGACTGGCGAGGTGGATCAGTTGCTGTCTGGGACTCAGGCTACTTTGAGATTTCCACAACATCATTCCTAGGGAATAATCTTCACTCTTGTGGTCTCAGTGGTACCTCCAGCCACCACATCCATGTTTCAAGCAGAGTGGAGGAAAGGCAGAAGTAGCCTGCACTTGCCTTTAAGGTATGTGTTGGAACTTACTTACATCATTTCCCTAACATCCTATTGATCAGAACTTTCCACAGGGTCACAGCTAGCTGCAAAGAAGGCTGGAAATGTTATCAACTTCCCTCCCCTCTCCCTGCCCTTCTGCTCCCCAAGTAGACATGTGCTCAGCTTTAACTGAGGATTTCTATTATTGTTGGCAGAAAGTTAGAAAGCTTATTAAAATATACATAGCACAGTCAGGCACTACACACACATACACACACACACACACACACACACACACACACATGAGTTTTCATAAAATCTCATTATTTTGAACTCTTTAGCATAGGGAAGAAGATGTATTTTCCAGAAGCCAATTAAAATTTGATTCAATAACAATCAATTGCATACCTCTTTTGAACCGCAAGTTAACCTAGTGTGTAAGCGCATTAGCTTATGCCTTAGATGGCTATAGTGTTGTCAGTTACCCCTGTGTGATACGAGCAAGTTAATCTCTGGAATTCTCCATTTCCTCACCTGAAAATGGGTATAATATATATATCTCACAGTACTGTCACATTTAAATGATATAATTTATATAAATCTCTTAAAATAGTGTTGGATACATAGCAAGTACTCAATAACATTAGTTTAAATTTTTTAAAAAAATTCTTAAGTACTGTGACAATAAAAGTTACATGAGTCACATTCTCTCCACTAAATGACTTATATGGCAGGGCAGATGTACTATGGAGAAGAAAAGAGTGAAAGTAAGAGGCAAGAAACTTTTGTAATTCTTATCTGATTGTATGAGCTTGAGCAAGTTACTTCTCTTAAGTCTGAATTTATTCATTTGAAAAAATGGCAACATTTATAACTTGTCAGTTTCTTGAGTATGACAAAGTACATGATATACTTTGAAAACTCTGTTCTAAGCTTAATAGTAATATAATAGCTGGTATTAACTAGTATTAATTCACCACAAATTTGTGCTGAGATTTATACATATATTATCTCATTTAACGTGTATAAGAATCCTGTAACAGGGTATTATTAATTCCATTTTAGAATGAGAAGAAGGAGCCTTAAACTTCCAAGATCACACAACAATTTGTTGGAGGACCTAAGAATTCAAACCCAGGTATGCTTATCTCTAAAGCCAATATTGTAAAATACATTCTACTGTGCTCCTAACAATGGAGTGGTTCAGTACACAGGAAAATGTGCTGGGAACAGTGGATGGTTTAATTTAACCAGATCATAGTGAATATAGGGGACTCGTGGAAGTCAAGACTGGAGGGTAGGCTGGAGACACTATTTGGAGAGCTTTCAGTGTAACAGTGATGATTCAGTACTTAACTGAGAAAGAAATGAGGGACTATGGAGTGTTTTTTTGAATATACAAGCTGTGGCTTAGAAAGAGTGGAATAGATGAATTAAAGAAGGAAGAAAGATGAAAAAAAAAGCAAGGAGATGACTAAGAGGCTATTTTAATGTTCCGCTGTGCACAAGATCTAGGGCACTGGTCGTGGGAATACATAGTGAGTCTGTGTCTAGGAATGTTGAAGTCCTCACGTATCATTTACTAAGCAGTGTGTTCAGTAGGAAGTCATTACTGTGCCATTTTAAGGCAACCCTCCCATATTCGCAGGAGGGCAGCAAAGTTATACCACAATCAGAATTCTGGGTTTGCAAGAGCTCTACCTGAGCCATACCTTTGCCATATTTTCCCTGCTTGTGACTTACCTCTTGTTTTCTCTGGTTTGCTTCAAACCTGTCTCTGACTTTGGCACCTTTAGTTTTCCTGGCCTTTGACCTGTGTGTTGTAAAGTGTAGGTATTACTATTATTCAGATATGGTGAGGTCAACAGATAAGGAAAGGATTGCCATTGAAAAGATTTTGTTACTCATGGTATCCAAGTGAAGGGAGCACATCACACCATGCAGGAAGCACCAGAGTTAGGAGGCAGAGAGAGTGAGGGGGAAATGTGAGCAAGAGCCTTTACTGTGAGGGACTTCCCTGGCAGTTCAGTGGTTAAGCCTCCATGCTCCTAATGCCAGGGAGCATGGGTTCCATCCCTGGTCGGGGAACTATGATCCCACATGCTGCACGGTGTAGCCCCCAAAAAAGAGCCTTTACTGTGGTTTCCACAGGCAAGACAGGACAAGCAGATTTACGTTTGGCTAATTTGAATAATTTCAGTGGGCTCTAGGGTGTCGGGGCTATCTCTAGTTGTCTGACACCTGGCCCTAGGGTAATTAGCACAGAGGAATAATGGCCCAGGGTGTGAGAGCCCTATAAAGGAGGTTGTTGGGGTGTGAGTTCTGGATACATTGGTTTGCGCAGGACAGGCCATTTCTTTACTATTTTAAGAGTTGGCTAAAGGGAGGGACAGTCCCTACAAGGTCTCTAAAACCCCAAGATGTCAAAGCATCAAATACAGAAACTAGAAAGTGTGGTTATTACACTCTGACCCATTGCTTTTCCTCCTAGCTCATAATAGATCTTTTTACCCTTCCCCCTTTATTTTTAATTAATTTATTTTTTTGTGGTACATGGGTCTCTCACTGTTGTGGCCTCTCCCGTTGCGGAGCACAGGCCTGGGACGCACAGGCCCAGCGGCCATGGCTCATGGGCCCAGCTGCTCCGCAGCATGTGGGATCCTCCCAGACCGGGGCACGAACCCTTGTCCCCTGCATTGGCAGGCGGACTCTCAACCACTGCACCACCAGGGAAGCCCCACCCTTTATTTTTTATTTTAATTTTTTAAACATTTATTTATTTATTTATTTATTTATCTTTTGGCTGCATTGGGTCTTAGTTGCGGCACATGGGATCTTTCGTTGCGGCACTCAGGCTGTTCGTTGTGGTGCATGGGCTTCTCTCTAGTTGTGGTGCATGGGCTCATTAGTTGTGGCAAGTGGGCTCCAGGGCACAAGGGCTCTGTAGTTGTGGCGCTAGAGTTCCAGAGCGCGTGGGCTCTGTAGTTGTAGCATGTGGGCTCTCTAGTTGCTGTGCACGGGCTTAGTTGTCCGGTGGAATGTGGGATCTTAGTTCCCCGGCCAGGGATCAAACTGGCGTCCCCTGCATTGCAAGACCAATTCTTAACCTTCTTGACTCAGCAAAGTCAGACTTACTAACTAGTATTTTTTGAGATTTCTGGCTTAGTGAAAGGCGCATATTAACGGGCAGGAGGAAGTGGGGAAAGTAGTTCCAGTGAGCAAGGTCCCAGACTAGCATAATGGCTAAACATTTATGTCTACAGTGATGAAGACAGTGAGAAGTAGAATTCAGATGTATTCAAAATGTTGTGTCACAATCTGTATGATCTGTGGCACTGGTTAGTAGTTAACATACAGAATTGGTGTATGTTATATACGATCCTTTATTCAGGAAAGTAATGCTACGTTAGAAATCGGGGGGAATACAGTCTATTCTCTACGTTGACACTATATAACTCTGAGTAAGTCACTTTGCTTCAGTGGCTTTCAGTTTTCTCTTTTATAAAGAAGGGATTGGATTAGGTGAGCTGTGAGGTCCTGCTAGCTTCAGCATTCCATATGTTAATGCTAACACAAAAATAAAATTATGAAATACATATGGTGCAGTATTTATAGGGATTTCTTTTCATTTTTAACTTGATATGCTAACCAGACAGACTCTTTTTGTTTTCAGCTCAAAATATTCTATTACATCCCTCATCCTTCCCTACAAAAGAATTTATACATTTATACATAAAAAGAATTTAGGGAATTTATTACATATAACATAACATGTGTTTATGGTTCAGTATGAGAGAACCCACTGTTTATTCCCCCCAGTTTTGGGTAAAAAACAGCAGCTTAATCAGTGATTATGAATGCTGAGCCCAGCTTTCCATTTCCATTTCCATTCCATTTACAGCCTCCATTTACAAACAGTGAGGCTGAAAGCTATAAACATTCTGACTTCTGCCTGGGGAAGAGTTGAGTGTTCCAGCAAACATACATTACACTAGAAAATCCAGGATTCACTTTTAGTGTCTCCATAACGTGCTGTTTCCATAAGTACACCCCAAGTTCGCAGAACGTCCTCAGGATTTGGGGTGGCACTTTTCCTCACAGGATTCACATTGCATCCGTAAAACTGGGCACACTGAAATCAAGTTCTAAGAACTTATTTGACATTCTCTCCTCTTTTTTGGTTGAAAATCAGTCTATTGACTTGTAAAACCTAAGATGTTGATGTTTATTTAAAATTTTTGTTTTTATAAAGCACTTGACACATGTATTTACATCTTGAGTGAGGAAAGAGAGGGCTGCTTATTTTCACTGGCTGAGTAGCAATCTTTAAATTCATATTATAATTTCAATGGTCAAAACAGGGGAAGGCAAGTGGTAGTTTGTGAATGGTGGTAATGAGGAGAAGTAGAAGGAGGGAAGAAGGGAGCCTAATTCAATTCTCAAGTACTACTTATTTGGTAATGTTTTCTTAACTTGGATTATAGGAAAGCTCAATAATATTGTTCTTTTACTTGTAAATTGTTAAGAGAATGTCTTGAAGGTCAAGTGTTCAGAAATGCAAAGTAACAGATTTTAATGATAGACTTTTCTGTATGAACAGTATGGTCCCATGTTTCTCAGCACCTCTAGGTCAGGGGTGATGTTCCAAGGATTTTTTGAAGATAGAGAATAAACATGCCCATTTCCCCAGAACATCAGTTTTTACTTGTTTATTAAAATAAATGTTATGAAAATAAAAGTGTCTATATTTAAAGTAAAACAAAAAATTTCCACTAATGAGAGGCCTTTCTGGTTACACTCCCTCATCTGAGGGTGATTAGAGTCCAGTCATACCTGGGTATCTGTGGGGGATTGCTTCCAGGACCCCCATGAACACCAAAATCCATTGATGCTCAAGTCCCTTATATAAAATGGTGTAGCATTTGCATATAACTTACACACACCTTCCTGTATACTTTAAATCATCTCTAGATTTCTTATAATACTTAATACAATGTAAATTCTGTGTGAATAGTTTTAATTACAACATAAATGCTATTTAAATAACTGCAGGCACACAGCAAATTCAAGTTTTGCTTTATGGAACTTTCTGGAATTTTTTTGCCCAAATATTTTTGATCTGGGGTTGATTGACTCCAAGGATATGGAACCCACAGATAGAGAGGGCCTACTGTATTTATTCTTCTCTGTTGATAGTATAAGAGTCACCAATCTAGACTATCCCTTTTACTTTAGAGTTTAGGAAACTGTGCCACAGGGATGTTAAGTTGCCATGGCAACCCAGATCTGCAAATTCTGATACTATTCATTCATTTGCTCAATAAATATTAAGCGTCCACTCACTATGTTCAAGGTACTCTTATTTGGTTTTGCTGTCAGACAGGCTCTACCCTCCTGATACCATCATGACAGAACCATGCTCCAGACCTTATAATATCTCATTTTCATATCTAATATGAGAAACAAAAATCTGTTTTCCACAAATAACAGGAGGATTTTATTGCATTGCATCAGGCCTGATTGGCTCATGTGCTTATTACAAAACCAGTCACTTTCTGGGGGATTGTAATGCTTTCATTGGCTTATGCCAGGTCAAGTGTTGCATCTCTTTCTGGTAGGGGGGAACTCATTCAAAACGCCTAGTCAGAAAATAGAGGACAGATTGGTTGCCCTGAAGGAAAAATGGGTTTTGATTATGAAGGGAAGAGTGACTAGATTCTCGGTGTCAAAAATACGAGGGGCACAACAATACTACTATAATAGTAACACTGATGATTACTTATAATTGAAAGGTTTAGTTTTTCATACTACTGTGGCAGAGGTGGTAACCTGGCAGGCTTTGGGCCAAATTTAGCCTGCATAGTGTTCTTAAAAATAAGTTTGAATGGCTTTAGAGGAAGCATGCTTCCATGATTCACTCATTGCAGTCTTTTGCCTCATTCACACATATTACTTATGACCTATGACTCCATTAAAGACGGACTCTAGGGACTCTTAAAGATCATAATTAACTAATAATTTTTTTAAGAGTGGGTATCATCCTATATAAATAAACATGATACTTTCTCTTACCTTAAGTGAGTTGCTAATAACCTCTTGCCTTTCCATGACATTTTATGTATCATTATTTTGAAATTTAGCACAGGTTAGCAAATGGATCCATGGGAAAGGCCCAAATTTTGTACCAGCCTCATCACCCATATGTTCACTCCTCTTAATTTTGACACTTTTTTAAGCAGTCTGTCCCTTTCTGCCACTTCTCATTAACTTTGAGTAAACAGAGACTGTGCCTGGAATAGCTCACAGGTAGGGTCTTTCTCCAAGCAATATTATTCAGTGTCACACAGAATATAAGCCTAGTAGAATGTGAACTCCATGTGAGCAGGAACTTTCTTCTGTACACCATTCATTCTTCAGCTCCTGGAATAGGATCAGGCATAAAGCAAGTACTCATTAGTTACTAAGGTGAATGAATGAGGGACATGTACCTAGTATATGAGGCCAGAGTAAATAATGTGGAGATAGTTGTCTTTCTTTCTTTGTTTTATCTTCTCAATGTAAGAACTTGGCATTGTTGTCTTCCTTGTTTATTTTCCTCTCCTGCTAGCAGGAGTCTTAGAAAGAACTAACTTCTGTTCTTGTACCATACCAGTGATTTCCAGTATACACTTGGGCCAGTCTGGGTTAGTCTGGGGAAGGTGAGTGTCATCAAAGAGAACTGTGTTGATGCCGAAGGATACTGTACCACACTGCAGTCATAAGTTTTATTGCAAAATTCTGATATTATGGGGTGCACTAAGACCAAGACCAGAGGAAGTGGTCTCTTGTACATATTTACAGTTGCCTATGTGTTGAATAATTTCACCCTATGTAAAAAAGGATATGTGTTTATGAAGCTGGGACTTATATACTAGAAGCTGGACTTTCAGGTAAAGACCTTATTATTTCGAACACTTCATTTCCATCTGTATAATCCTGGTGTGGATTTGGGGGTTCAGAAGCTTACTGTCTTCTCTATCTTGGACAGTGTGACTGGTCTCTCTGCCCTGTACCCTGCTGGTGCTCTCTTTGTTTTGTAACTTTTAAATCAGTAAATTCTGTCCAAGTTAACAAAGTTGTGCTATGTATGGTGGTTCCATCAAGCCAAGCCTAAAATTGACATTTAATGCAGTGGTTATATAGTCTGGCTGTGTTGACAGCTTAGATGGTGATAAGCTTCTTCCTTTTTATGTTCAAGCAATATGAGAAGGACTTAAATAATATAATGGTTGATGTAGACTGAAATCAGAAATACTTTGAATGAGGTTCTCCTTTATAGACAAAGGAATCAAAGTTAAGTGACAGAAGAAGTTCAAACTGGCCATTCTAATTCTCTAATATAGTAATATACTGAATAAAGTAGAAAATTCATGTATACTTTAAATATGATGAGACAATCATTCACTTTTAGTTTGGCAATTAACACAAAGTTACTGCTCATAGAAAATACATTTTCTACTAAAGATACTATAATGCTTTTTATATTTTAATGGTAATCTTGAGAAAAAAAGGATATGTCTTTTAGTTTGTTTATAACCACAATATCCAAGTAATGATACTTTAAGGGAAACAAAGACAAAGATAATTGACCACAGAATTGAATACAGAATTCCTTTCTGATAAAACAAAGCCACTTTTTTGGATTAGTGGGAAAAGAAGTAACAGAACAGTCTGTGTCTCTGGCTATTATATTCTTTTAATTTAAACATTCAGTGACTTCCTGCTCCAATGAAGGTACTAACAAACACCATGTTGAGGTTAGTTGTACAGTGAATCAAACTCTAAAGAAACCAAGAAGAAGGGGACTGTTTTGATGAATCATGTGTGGATATAAAATGTGGTATAAAAATAGCTTTTAAGAAAAATATTTGATAAATACAGCAGATGTTTATAAAACTGAGTTTTTAATATACTTTCAAACTAAAGCACACTTTTATTTCTTTCTATAAAACAAAGGCTTCTCCTCCAAGTTGAAACTATAATTATGTATTTACAAGGAGGAAATACAATCCAGGTTTCTGAATAATGTGATTTTTAAATCCAATTTACAGAAATGAGTATGACTACCAATTAACAATTGACTGAGCTCCCACTAAGTGCAAAGAAATGACCTAGATTTCTGGGCATCTTTTGTTGGTTGTTATCTCCAAAAGAAGTATTCCCCTCTAGTTTAAAAAGTTATCAAAGAATGGAAACAAATGGGCTCACTTCTGTGCCGGGCCACCTCTAACTTCAGCATCTGAGTTTGCTTTCCAGCTAATCATGTGTTCTGCCAGCAGTGGGTTGGGTGGGGAGTGAGGAAGGGCTGTGGGTTGTGGGGACTATGGAGATTGTGGGAAGATAAATGCACAGAAAGGCAAGAAAGAGTTCCACAAAATTAGAGAAGGCAATGACATGAGTTGGTAAAATGGGAGATCTCTCCTGGCATGTGTGTTTTCTTCCACCACGCCTTGGTCTGAGCTTTGCACTCTCATCATTCCCACACAGCATTGGATGCCTGGCCCTCACTTTAAGAAAAGTCCTGATTCAAGGGAAATTCTAGATGAGCTTTGATGTTCTGAGTACATGGCTGATACTTTTTGTCCTACTGTCCTTCCCTTCATGTTGAGTATTTCCTCTGCATGTAGGTGTGGTTGAGAAGCGAGATGTCCAACAAGACACCAAATGTGTGCGGCTGAGAATGCTACTTTGTTCAGGGCTGGTTTTAGGTAGTGCCTTTTCAACTTGGTGTACAAAGACATTTAACAATTTGACAAAAAGTGAGAAGTTTTGTCAATACTTTTATTGTTTTCAAATATCTAATTGTAGTTCATTTATAGACCAAATACCTGCCTGGTGGGCTGAATTTGCTCCCTGTCCTTTCATATGTTTTGGAGTAATTCAATATATGTAATTTTAAGCTCACTATTGCCTCTTAAGTCTTTACCTTCATCATTCAGTGTAGAATAGATACTCTCCAACTTCACCATTCCCATCCAAGTAATGTAAGCACTTGTAAATATTGCTTGTAAGAAAAAATTAAAAATTTTAGACCCATTCCATTTGCTCAACTTGACTTGCGTTTAACTCTAGACTAAGATAGAAACCAGGTCCTCAAGGGCTAGTATCTTTTGCAGTTGTTGATATCTATGCCTCAAATTTGATTGTGGACCAAGAGAGTCAGATAAATTTGGATGTTAGTAATGGGAAAATTTGAGGGTAGCATTCATTGAACATTCTCAGCACAGCATAATCAGGGAAGAAATCCCTTCGTTTTCTTGGGGGAATTTCTCAACTTCCTTTCCCAGTTCACAGAGTTATGAGTCAAAGCATAAAAGAATATTCTAACTTGGCTCCATCTGTGGCCCTTGCCTATGTTCCCAGCTTTCTCACTGAAATTAAGATGTCATTCTAAGAATTATGTTTGTTGCAGATTATTTTTCTCTCACCAAGAACTACACATAAGCCCTCTATTTTAGTTGTGCCATCTGTATTTTCCTTTCAATATCTTCAGTTTCTGATAATGCCCAATTGCATACAAGTTACTGTTTGATTGAGGATACAGTGGTTTTTGCATGAGTGGCAGAATTACAGTTCTGTGTAGCATTCAGCTCAAGCTGCATTTCCTCCTAGAAACTTTGGCCAGCACAGAGAGCTATTCTTTTGATGCAATTAATACACATATCAAAAAAAGGGAACATTTTATTCTGAACACACCCAAATATTACTACATAGCCCATCGCTTAAAATAGTACTAATAAAATAATTTAAGCCAAAACATCATTAATAAAGCAATGTATTTTAGAAGAACAAAGAAACAAGAGATGATTTCAATTGAGAAGTCCTCATTGAAAGATAGGATTTTTAACAGGGCATTTAAAAAAAAATAGCATTTTACCAGAAAGAGAAGAAGTAGAAGAAACTTCTGGACATAGTGCATAAAGATATATGACGTTTTAGGGAATTGGGGAAACTACAGAGAGCCTGAGCATACATCAGTGATAGAGAGTGGTATGGTTATAATGGGAGAGGAAGGCCAGAGCAAAATCTCTGTGGAAGATTTTGAATGCCATGCTACAGAGTTTGAAACTTAGACAATGGAAAAAATCTTTAAGATTTTGTTAACAGAGAGTGACAATTTTTTTGTTTTTGGTAAATAACTTTGCTGGAAACAGGTGACACGTTCAAATCAGGTAATTGAAGAAAAGTTTAATACAGTGATTCTGTAAAAGATGTTGGCAGAATTTATGAAAATCAAAAGAAATACAGCCTCTAGGACTTGAAACTGGGGTTAAGGTCAGGGTTTTACCCTCCACAGCTCTAAATGATACAATTTGGAGAGAGAGGTATATAGAGAGGGCCACCTGATGGAATCAAAGACATCAGGCCAATGAAAAATCTGGGTTCACTCTCCACCTATTCTTTGAACTCCTACCAGCATTTCCCATTTGTCAAAACCAACAGAAAGCTAAAGGACAAGAACTCTCGTTGATGTATTCCACATACTTCAGCTTCCAGGGGGACAGATCAATGTGGAAAAGGGTGAAGAGTAGATCTGAAGTGACAAATGGGAGAGAATCAGCAGAGCTGCAATTTGAAAAGTAGTTTGGGATGGCAAGAGAATGAGGAGGGCAGTCAAGGAAATGAAAGAAATTATTGTAGTAGTCCAGGCAGAGATCCTGAGTCTGACACAGAGCAGCATTAGTAACAATGGAAGAGACGAGAAGGGCAGGAGAGATGGTATATGGAGATAAACTTACCAAGACTTAACAGTGGTTTGCATGTAGGAGGGGAAAGAGAGGAACAGAACAAAGATGACTGGTGTATACTCTTTCATTTCCCCAAAATACAGGTTACAGAAGAAAGGATCAGGGACAAAAATGAGTTTAAGTGGGGGAGGTCAGTGAAAATTGAACATTTGTCTCTGGGCTTGGGAAAAGAGATCAGAGCTGGAGAGGTATGCTTAAGCATAATTTACTCCAGAGTTGACAGCTGAACTATGTGAATATTGTCCAGGGAGATAACTTAGAAATGTGAATCAGGCCAAGCATCGGACATCGGGGAATGCCAGCATGTAAGGGGGCAGTAATATGAATTGGTTGAGGAAGCCAACAAACAGTCATCAGAAAGTATGGGAGCAAAGCAGGCAGATACCGAGGCAGGAGCCAAGGGGTGACAAAAATTTCAACGATGAAAAGTCATAACTTTTATACATGCTTTATAGTTAGAGAAGGCTTGGGGAGAAGATTCAACCTTGTTTTCTTCAGTGTAGAATTCTGGATGACTTTGCTAGTTATGATTATGTGATATTTCTCTTTGGAGAGTAGGCAATAATTTAATTTCTTGAATAAGTTTCTATTGAGCATGTACTTTGCATTGAGCTCTGAGATAAGCAATACTGAGGATACAGAATTGTTATGAAATATACTGTTGCTCTCCAGGGACTTGTAATCTTGTTGAAATAGCACAAGGCAATATATATACACATATATATATATATATATATATATATATATATATATATAAGGCTAAATTGAATTGTTTTAAATGATAAAATATATGGCCCAGAGAATTCTATTGCTGGTCAGGAAAAGGGAGAGACTTGTTTTACTTGGACATGTAACAAAATATGCATAAGGATCTCTAGCTTCCAGTTCACTAGAATATATTAAGACCACCACAAAGAAATACAGCTGGCTTTACTTTTGTGTGACAGTGATTTCTTTTACACTACAAAATTTGAAAAGGCTAAATTGAAGTGTGAGTTAACAATAGAACTGCTTGTGATGAGTAAACTGTGAAGGAGAAACTTGGACAGAGACAGGCATATGGGGAGAACTCCATGTGAAGATTGGAGGTATGCAGCCACAAGCCAAAGAATTACCAGAAGCCAGGATAGAAGCCTGGAACAGAGCCTTAGAGCCTTCAGAGGGAGCTGTCCCTGCTGACACCTTGATCTCAGACTTCTAGCCTCCAGGACTGAGACATTCAATTTCTGTGGTTATAGGTACTCAGTTTGCAGTACTTCATTACTTTGTTACAGCAGCCCTAGCAAACTAATGCACATCTTATCCACATCGAGGATTTCAACTGCCATTATAAGCCTACCATTTTCAAGGGAGGAGATTTCCACAGTGTGTGCCTCTGAACACTGGTCCCTGGAGAGGCTCCATGGAGAAGTGCATTATGGCTACATATCTGGAGCTCTGTAACACATTGTAAAAAATTGTCTCTCAGTAATCCTGCAGCCACGAGGCCAGAATTCCTCCCATAATTGACTAAAGAACATTTTTCATTATAACATGTCGAGACTTTTGTTCTGGAGATATGCAGCTCTAGTGAAATGAACTGCAGCCTTTCAAATTTATTGTCATTTGATTAAAAAAACCTCCTATTACAAACCAGGTGATGTCATAAATATGTTTTAAATTAACATTGTTTTAAGAATTTGGAAAAAATTAACACTCTTTGTAATAACCTGTAATGCCTTTGCGTTTCCCCAAGCACATTTTGCTAACTGCTGCTTTAGAGACATCTTGACAAACATGATTTCCAATGTGGCAGGCTGTGTTCTAAAGCACAGAATTACACTTTTGGATCTCCAAAAACACAATGACTTTTACTTAAAGAGTGGCTTGTCTCACTTTATCTCTGTAAATAAATTAAATAATTGAAATAATTTGGGGTGAACACATTAGCCTAATAATTGCAGTTCTCCACCGAATTTTCTTTTATAAACACTGCTTTAAAATAAGCATATTATTGGGAGGAACTCAAATGTCAAGTTTTCCTTTCTTCAGGATAGCACCAATCTCTTGCTAGTTTTTGCCCATCATAATTCTGATAAACATCAAGTTATTTTCTTGGGAACATTTCCTTTTATTTTCAACAAGAGGACATTTTCCCTGATCAGCATCTTAGAAGTCATTCAGTTCTGCTTAGACTTAATTGGTGATCATTTTATTTTGCACTCATTTTACACAGTTACATTTTTCTGTCTTATTTTCAGTGTTTTTGGTTTGGTTGTTTTATGTGATATGAGCTATCTGTTATATTCTATCTGCTTGAATTTATTGCTAATTTGCTCCATTGCCCTATACTGATGGTATGGCAACTGAATGGACTGCTCTACAAATGTTTCTTCAGCCACAAAGATACAACTTTAGGACAGAATAAACAGGTAAACATGACCACATAGACACTGAACAATAATAATCAGTCCTTAAATCAATCAGGTTTACTCCTTTAAGACATAACCTTTTCCATTGTGTTGTAATTGTACTTTGTGAGAAATTTCTGTACTGGAAATATTAGGAGACGCCCATAGCTTTGAATACTTTGTACTTGATATGAAGGCTTTGGCTCATGAAGTCAGCAGAGTTGGGTTTACTGAAGGAAAATTACTATTCATCACCCCATTCTTTTCTAGCTGAGTGAGGTAGCTTTAAAAGAAGTCTGGCATTGCCTCACACATAGTGAAAGAAAGCCAGCAAGGACAGAAAATAATTTCCAACTCTCTGCATGACCCTGTGGGTCTCATGTCTGTAAATATGGATGTTTCAAAGCCAATAAAAACAAATATATAAAACTCTTGGCCTTTTATGCATTAGTACTATGGACTATGGTTAAGGAAGAAAGAGCATAGCAAACTAGGCTTGTGGTAAATTTTATCACTAAAGGTTCTGACTCTAAGGTCTAGTATTTTCTTAACCAAACATCTTTAGACTAAATATTCCTTCCTAATCATTATGTTCTGCCCACAATGAGGCTGTTTTTCCCCTTCCCAATCTAGACATTATTCAAGGGCTGTAGTGTGTAAGAGGTATGCCTGAGAATTTATCATTTTGCTCTTTTAGCACAGAGGTGACTTTAGCCATGTCTGTACTACTTGGGGGTTTCATTTTGTGTGTTTTGAGTTTTCTGAGTCTTTTATGTTCTTTAAGCAGTTCTTTGTTCGCTTTGCTACTGGGGCAAAATTTTAGACTGCAACTGTTTCTAACTCAGTTGGCCAGGGACTTGGCAGCATTTGAAGGTCAACCTTCTCAACCTCCAACTGACTCCAAATAGTTTTCACATTCTCCCATTGAGTGGCCAGAGGCTCTGGGGATGTATGTGATGGACTGAGAAAGCAGGAACCTCACGTTGCCCATGGATTCATGTCACTGTCTTTGTTGATAGAAATGAATTCAGCATCTTCTTCACATTGCCAACCTAATTTCTTTCAAAGAAATATGCAGTACCTTGTTATAATGCTGGGAAGATTACCTAGCTTTTGTTTTGTAGAGGGCAGTGAGCAATCTGGATGAATTTTACAAGGGATGTGTGTTTATGTATGTGCATGTATGTGTGTCTCTGTGTGTGTCTGTGAGTACTTGATGGAGTGAATGAAGGAGGGAGGGAGAGAGCAGGAGAGAGAATGAGGAGAAGGTGGTAGCTGTAGTAGAGAGTGGACATCGGGTGCAAGAGCAAGGGTATATAAAGGAGATACTTCAGAAGATCGCTCATGCACAATATATTGGGTTGGCCAAAAAGTTCGTTCAAGTTTTTCCCTAAGATGTCACAGAAAAACCCAAAGGAATTTTTTGGCCAGCCCAATATTTCCCTCCTCTATTTCCTCAAAACAATTTTCATAGAAATCTGTGCTTCTTTATTTTCCCTGTTTTTTTATTTTGAAAGTTAAAATAATTGAGCACTGTGTGTACCCTTTATATAGATCCACTGGTTTCTATGATTTTGCCACATGTGGCCCTCTCCATACACACATTTTGTTTGGTGAATCATTTGAATGTACATTGAAGAAATCATTTCACCTCAACTCCAAATACTTAACCATACTTAACTTCTAAGAATAATGATTCTCCTATGTAAACATTATTACACATAAGAAAATTAACAATAATTCAAAAATATCAAATGATATACATCTCATAACCAAATTTCTTCAATGATCCCCCAAGTTGCTTTTATAGCTAGTTGTTTTTAAAAGCCAAGATCCAATCAAGATTCATATCTTGCATTTAAATTGTTATACCTCTACAGTATATTTTCACCTAGAATATCCCCCTGCCCGCAGCAACTATTTTTTTTTTCTGACATTAACTTTTTGAGACATTCAGGGCACTTGTCATGTGTAATGTCTCACATTCTGGGATTATCTGATCATTTTCTTTATGATTAGATTAAGGTTAAACCTTCTTGGCAAGAATTCCAGATGATGTTATGTAATTTTTATTGTATCACATAATGACCTGATGTCCAACTATCACTTGGGTAAGTTGTTGAATGCTAGATCTCCCCTTTCTAGTTGTAAGCAATTTATTGGGCAGTACCTTGAGTCCATGTAAAAATTCTATCTTCAACAAATTTTCACCCAATAGTTTTATATCCTTGATAAGTTGATTATTATATTGGAGGCTATAAAATCCATCTTTAAAAAGTTATTTCAGTCTTTCTACATAGATTAGATATCTCTCTCTTTCCTTTCACCTATCTCTATTTACTTATGGCGTCCCTAGGTTATTATCTATAACCTTTATTATTTTTGATGCTCGAATTATGCAAAATATTTCCAGTTAGAGCCTTCAAATTCAATACTTTTTCTGTCGTGGTAAAAAACACGTGACATAAAATTTACCATCTTAAACTTTTTAAGTGTAAAGTGTAGTAGTGTTAACTATATCATATTGTGCAGCTGATCGCTAGAACTTTTTCATCTGGCAAAACTGAAACTACACCCTTTGAACAACAACTCTTATTTTTCCCTATTCCCAGCCCCTAGCAACCACCATTCAACTTTCTTTTTTTTTTTTTTTTTTGCTTACGCGGGCCTCTCACTGTTGTGGCCTCTCCCGTTGCGGAGCACAGGCTCCGGACCGGCAGGCTCAGCGGCCATGGCTCACGGGCCTAGCTACTTCGCGGCAAGTTGGCTCCTCCCGGACCGGCACGAACCCGTGTCCCCTGCATCGGCAGGCGGACTCTCAACCACTGTGCCACCAGGGAAGCCCAACTTTCTATTTTTAAGAGTTTGACTACTTAGATACCTCTTTTAAGTGGAATCATGTACTATTTGTGTTTTTCTGGCTAGTTTATTTTACTTAGCATAATGTCCTCAAGGCTTACCCGTGTTACAGCATATGACAGGATTTTCTTCCTTTTCTTCTTTCTTCCTTCCTTTCTTTCTTTCCACTGAAAAACATTCCACTGTATGTGTATACCACAATTCCTTTATCCATTCATCCTTTAGTGGACATCTAGGTCACTTCTACGTCTTGGCTGTTGTGAATAATGGTGCAATGTACATGTGTGTGCAAATATTTCTTTGAGATCCTCTTTTCAATTCTTTTGGATACATAGCAAGAAGTGGATGTTTTAGTTCTTTTTATTAATTTTATTTTTATTGGAGTATAGTTGCTTTACAATATTATGTTAGTTTATACTGTACAGCAAAGTGCATCAGCTATCCGTATACATATATCCCCTCTTTCGTGGATTTCATTCTCATTTAGGTCACCACAGAGCACTGAGCAGAGTTCCCTGTGCTATACAGTAGGTTCTCTTTAGTCCTTTTTAGATTCTAAATATTAACCCCTTATTAGATAAACGCTTTACAATTAATTTTCCCCATTCCATAGGTTGCTGTTTCACTCTGTTGATTGTTTCCCTTGCTACAGAGAAATTTTTAAGTTTGGTGTAGTCCCATTTGTCTATTTTTGCATTTGCTGCCTGTGCTTTTGGTTCCAAGAAATCATTGCCAGATCCAATGTTATGAAGCTTTTCATCTATGTTTTCTTCTAGGCTTTTAATAGTTTCAGGTCTTAAAATTAGGTTTTTAATCCATTTTGAGTTAATTTTTGAGTTATATGGTATAAAGTAAGGGTCCAGCTTCCTTCCTTTGCATATAGATATACAGTTTTCTTAACATCATTTGTTGAAGAGACTGTCCTTCCCCACTGTGTAGTCTTGGCACCCTTGTTGAAGATTATTTGGCCATATACTAAAGGGTTTATTTCTGAGCTATTTATCCTGTTCCATTGGCCTATATGTCTGTCTTTATGCCAGTACCATGCTGTTTTTTTTTTTTTTTTTGATATTTATTTATTTATTTTTGGCTGCGTTGGGTCTTTGTTGCTGCATGCAGGCTTTCTCTGGTTGTGGTGAGTGTAGGCTACTCTTCATTGTGGTGCGCGGGCTTCTCATTGCAGTGGCTTCTCTTGTGGAGCACAGGCTCTAGGTGCACAGCCTTCAGTAGTTGTGGCGTGCGGGCTCAGTAGTTGTGGCGCATGGGCTTAGTTGCTCCGTGGTATGTGGGATCTTCCCGGACCAGGGCTTGAACCTGTGTCCCCTGCATTGACAGACGGATTCTTAACCACTGTGCCACCAAGGAAGTCCCCCATGCTGTTTTGATTACTGTTGTTTTGTAATATGCTTTGAAATAAGGAAGAGTGAGACCTCTAGCTTTGTTATTTTTTCTCAAGGCTGTTTTGGCTATTTGGGGTCCTTTGAGAGTCCATGTGAATTTTAGGATTTTTCTTCTATTTCTGCAGAAAATGCCATTGGGATTTTGATAGCAATTGCATTGAATCTGTATACTGATTGGAGTAGTATGGACATTTTAACATATTAAGTCTTCCAATCTATGAACATGGGCTGTCTTTCCATTTATTTGTATCTTTTTTTTTTTAAATCAATGTTTCATAGGTTTCAGTGTACAGGTCTTTTGTTTCCTTGGTTAAGCTTACTCCTAGGAATTTAATTCATTTGATGCTATTGTAAATGGGATTGTTTTCAATCCCATAACTTCCTATTGGATTATTCATTGTTTATGTATAGAAATACCATGGATTGGATTTTTTATATTGATATTTTATCTTGCATCTTTGCTTAATTCACATACTAGTTCTAACAACTTTTGTTGTTGTTGTTGTTTTTAGAGTTTTCTACATGTAAGACCATGTCATATGTGAACAGAGAAAATTTTCCTTCTTATTTTCCAAATTGAATGCCTTTTAATTTATTTTTCTTGCCTAATTTCTCTGGCTACGATTTTCAGTACTGTTAGAAAGAAGTGGTAAGAGTGGGCATCCTTGCCTTTTTCCTGTTTTTAGAGGAAAAACTTTCAGTTTTTCATTGCTGAGTATTATGTCAGCCGTGAACTTTTCATATATGGCCTTTATTATGTTGAGGTAATTTCCTCCCATTCCTAATCTGTTGAATGCTTCCATCATGAAAGGCTGTTGAGTTTTGTCATATGCTTTTTCTGCATGAGTTGAGATGATCATGTGATATTTGTACCTCATTCTTAATGCAGTGTATTACATTTATTTGCATATGTGGATTCCTTTGTATTCCAGAAATAAATCCCGCTTGGTCATGGTGTATGACCCCTTTAATGAGCTGTTGAATTCAGTTTGATAGTATTTTCTCTTCTTGGAGTATTAGGTTTTGGTATCAGGGTAATGCTGTCTTCATATAACAAGTTTGGGAGTGTTTCCTCCTCTGCAATATTTTGGAAAAGTTTGAGAAGGATTGCCTTTAATTCTTCTCTAAATATTTGGTAGAATTCACAAGTGAAGCCATCTGGTACTGGGTTTTTCTTTGTTGGGAGGTTTTTGATTACTGATTCAACCTCTTTATTACTTTTAGATCTGTACAAATTTTTTATTTTACTCTTCATGATTCAGTTTTGACAGGTTGTATGTTTCTAGGAATTTAACTGTTTCTTCTAGGTTATCCAGTTTGTTAGGGTATAATTATAGTAGTCTCTTATGATTCTTTTTATTTCTGTGGCATCAACTGTAATGTCTCCTCTTTCATTTCTGAAATTTGTTAGTTGAGGCTCTTTTTCTTCCTTAGTTAGTCTAGCTAAAGTTTTGACAGTATTGCTGAGCTTTTCAAAATACCAACTCAAATATCAACACTTTTACAGTTAAGTATGTTTGCCTGTGTATTTTGAAGCAACATCATGGAGGGAGACTGGGTGACATATAATAGTTTCCATTACATTAGGATCGTGCTTTTAAAAATTTCTCTCTAATTTTTCTTGAGAGGCAGACTACATGAATGAAACATAATATCATAAGAGAAAGATATTAATGTAAATGTTGAAAAATAAGCAAAAGACCAACACCAAGGTGATGCTTAATAATATGTTCCAGGGGTGTATGATCAGGTAAATAATAACATACCATCTGGAACCTCAGAAAACTGTGCTATTTTGTAAACAATTTTAGTGGATATTTTATCTTGTGCTTTCTCAACCTTATCTCAGTCTGCCTCTTCTTATCCTATGGTGACTGACTTTATCTGGACCTAAGCCATCATATTCACAGATTGCCAGTTTCTCTCCGAAGTTCTTGCCATCAACAATACCCGTAACCACTGATGTTTATTTCCATGTGATTTCTGTGCTTGTTGTTTGAACTCTGCTATCTCTGTAAAGAGTCCTAATATGACTTCATCTATGAAGGACAATGCTTCGTAGTCCATTTGTGGGATCTTGCTTCCCAGGTTTCTTTTCTAGTCTCTTGTGTATCTAATTTGCCCTTTAGTCACCTCATGATCCACTTGTAGCCTTCTCCCAGCACAAATCCTATTCTCGTTCTATTCCAAGTGTTTATCCCTGATTTGGAAGTTCTGGAGGAATAACCAGGGGCCATATTATATGGAGCCTTGAAAGACTTAGTTAAAAATTTGGATTTTTTGTTCTATTTTTTTATATCATAATACCTACAAACCCTAACATGTAGGAAGGAGTAAGGTCTGTGTTGTATCAGCTCTCTCTTTATAAGGAGTATAACAGGAGAATACAGGTAGAACTTTGTTTATTTTCAAAATTTTTTCGCCGTGACATGTGGCATGTGGGATCTTAGTTCCCCCACCAGGGATTAAACCTATGCCCCCTGCAGTGGAAGTGTGGCGTCTTAACCACTGGATCCCCAGGGAAGTCCCCAGATAAAACTCTTTGAAATGAAAAACAGTCTGGAAACCTTTATAAAGAAACTACCATGCCTTACCATATTTGAGTTGTGTTATATTTGGACAGCATACAAAGATGATTAATGTTCTTAAATATGACAAAATGAATATGTTACTCTAAGTAAAATCCCTGCTTGTAGTGAGGAAATGATAAAAACAGATGACATTTCAAATCCTTTAATCCTAGGCTCAAACTGTGAGTGTGAGTATGTGTGTGTGTGTGTGTAAAGGGGGGAGAGAAAGACATAATTGAGTTATTCCTTCTCAGTTAGCCATTAAAGGCAAAATCTATGTAGAATTTAAATGTTCATTGCAAATAGACACTTTCTTTTCTGCCAGGATTGTGAAGAAAATAAGACAACAGTAAACAAATAATAGTAATGATTTAAAAAAATAGTTAATAATACAATTTTAACATCAGGATAAACTCATATATTATGTTGTGGTTAACAGAAATATTTCTGATGCCAATTGTGTTTCTAATCTCTGATAAGATCATTAACCCCTAGAAGGCAGGAGCAATGGTTTATAAATTGTAAAATACTGGATATTTATAAGGAATTATTTACCTTCCATAGCAATGCCTTATATGTAGTAGGTGCTGAACAAATGTTTTACTTATAATTAAGTGCCTGATGTATTCTTAGCATTTTAGAATTTTTTATTTAATATGAAAACAAGATTTTATGGGATGATATTCTTTTTTTGGTCCCTGAACAATCAGGTTTATAGTGGATTTTGTGTCCATGTTTTATACACATATACCCACAAACATACATTGCAATACCTGATATGTTGATATATTTGATTAGCTCTCCTTCTTGAAAATATCTCCTTACTTGGTTTTCATGACATTGTACTCTTTAGGTTCTCTCTCAATTTTTTCCTGGGGCTACTCCCAACCAATAATGACATAGCAGGGATACTAAGGTAGATCTGTTCCTGGGAGACAGGGAGCTCCTCTGATTCTGGCTCAAGGACTCACCTTCAGCCTGGCCACAATATTTGTAGAACAGTTTCTCTTTTTTCTTTTGCTGGCTTTGAAGAAGCGAGTTGCCATGAATTCTATAGCTACAAGAAAATGAATTTTGCTAACATCCTAAGCCATCTTTGGAAGCAGATTTTTCTCTACTAGAGCCTTCATATTAGAATGTAGCCTGGCCAACGCCTTGGTTTCAGTCCTGTGAGACCCTGAGCAGAGAATCCAGTTAAGTTATAATTAGACTCCTGACCCACATAATAAATGTGTCATTTTAAGCCAATAAGTATGTGATAATTTGTAATGCAGCAGTAGGTAACTAACACAAGAATTGAACATATAAATTTGAACATATATGCAACAAACATTTTGGCCCCTAAATATATAATGTAATACCTGACAGAAATATGAGGAGAATAGGTAAATCAAAAATTGATGTGAAAAGTTTTGACATTTTTTTCATAAAATGAACAAAAAATTTTAAAAGATAACCAAAGTTATAGCAGTTTTAAATATAATCAATAAACTAGTATATATATTTAGGTCACAGTCTTTTGTCTAAAACTCACAAGACCAGATGAATTTCAGAATGTAGATATTTTTGGTAATAAGGTAAAATTATATAACACATATGCTATATATTATATGACATCTCTGGTGGGATCTAGCACAGGATTCCATAAGCAAAAATTAATATTTCTGCAGCTAAATAAAGACATATGTAGCTGCTTACCAGTTCAGGATAGGTTTTTGTCACTGAATCCATTCAGATCAGCTCAGATTTCCCCACCAAATGAGTTTTAAAAATATTAATTTTAGACCCTTTCAGGTTATAGAATTGCAAATAAGAGATTACAGACCTGTGTTTCATATATAATATTACATCCAAAAATAGAATCCATATTCTTTTTGAGCATGCATAGAATATTTACAAACATTGTACATTTTTGTGTTATGCTTTTAAAACATCTTCAGTATATTCTAAGGAATCAGTACCAAACAGACCATGTTTTCTGACCTCAGGGAGATAAAAATTGAAGTCAGTAACAAAAGAATAGTTAAAAAACCAAACGAACCAAACAATAAAACAAAAAAACCTCACGTTTGGAAATCAAATAAGCTATTAAATAATCTTTCAGTAGAATAGGAACTTATACACTACCAAATGTAAAATAGCTAGCTAGTGGGAAGCAGCCACAGAGCACAGGGAGATCAGCTCAGTGCTTTGTGTCCACCTAGAGGGCTGAGATAGCGAGGGTGGGAGGGAGACGCAAGAAGGAAGAGATGTGGGGATATATGTGTATGTATAGCTGATTCACTTTGTTATAATGCAGAAACTAACACACCATTGTAAAGCAACTATACTCCAATAAAGATGTTAAAAAAATGAGATATTTATGGAATGTAGCAAGCAGAATTTAGGAGATTATTTTTTACCTCAGTTAGAGTTATAAGAATATAAATAAATTGAAAAATAAGATACAAATTGCACTGAAAACCTAGAAGAAAGGGCAACAGGGAAAAAAGGAGAGAACAATAAGAAAATCAACTTCCCACTCAGCCCCTCTGACACTATGCCAACAGGGAAATTGGAGCACCAGCTGCTTCTGCCAGACAGCTGATGGAAGATTACCTCCCTCTTTAGGTGGGGGAATGGACACAGCTTCCATGTATTTGGAGTGTGGATGAACTCCCCACCTGGCCCGCTGAAACTGCCGGAGTAAAGCAAGTATTGCTGAAATTGTTAGGTTGCCCTTTCCTCAGTTTCTTGGCTAGGGGAAACAGGCTTTTCTTGGAGCTTATTTTATCTGTGTGTTGCCTCTTCTGTGTTGGAGGCTTCTACAGCACTTTGACTGGGAGACAGCAAGGAAACTTAGGGAACCCTCTCGCCTCTTGTTTTTCTTCAAATTCTGAGGTCCCTAGGCTGTCAGACTTTTCCTTGACAGAAATGGAAGTTTCCCAACTTCTACTGTTGAGGAAATTGGAAGGTTATCTCATTCCCTTTTCTGTGGTTCATGTTGGGGAAGATATTTCCAAATCATGCTGACCTATTGATATTTTTGTGAGAGACTCTGGCGTTGTTACTTCCAGCCTCTGCTTTCTCCAGGACCCAGGGATGCTTTCAAGGAGGGAGGAGGCTATGTTGGAAACAAGTATAGCATGTTATACTGTACTCAGTTTTACCCCTGTCCCCTCTGGTTCCTTCTTGGAGTGAATTCTTTCCAAGAATTGCATGAGAGCAATAAGACTTCTATTTGCCTGGTGCAGGGTTTCACAACCTCAGCACTATTGAAATTTTGGACTAGATAATTATTTTTTGAGTGTGCTCTCCTGAGCGTTGGATGATATTTAGCCACATCCCTAGCTTCTACCCACTAGATGCCAGTAACAACCTCTTCCCCCACCTGTGTAGCAGTGAAAAGTCTCCAGATATTAAAAAATGTCCCCTGGGGAGTAAAATTGCTGGGTAAGAACCAGTGATTTAGCCTAGATTTGCTAGACATACCTAACATGTCTGAATGCTATTTGAATTTAAGGTATGATCTCCCTGTAATGAATTCTGCAAATAATGAAAGCCCACTTCCACCTTTATTTTGCATATATATTCTTACTGAGTTGAGTAGAGATGGGAGGTGATTATTTAGAAAAGCCTATCTACACTTTTGTAGAAAAGAGTCCTCCAGAAGCACTGTTGTGCTTTGACCAAGTTGTTTATTAAAATAATTCAATAAATTCAGTGCTCACTCTGTGCAGAACAGAAGGAGTTGTTTTGGTAGTGTTATAAGTTGATACTCAAGAGCGCATCATAGATGATTCTCTGAGGAAATGCAAACTTTCCTTGGGAAATTTATGCAGCCCGAGAGTTACTGAAAAGAAATTGTTTCTTCCATTAAGGGCAGACCTAACTGAAGGGGAAATTTGAAGAAAATAGCAAGATTTTATTTCCTTTATTATTTTCGATGTGTTCCTATCTCTATGCCCTAGCGTACCTACCAGCTGGAAGAGATTTGTGTCCAATATCATGACTTGATTTGTGGGAGCCCCAGAGCCCTCTCTAATCTCTCCTATATTTGCTATTTTCTTTGGAAATTAAATATTTTTTAATATTTGGGAAGCTTTTTATGGAATATCATTTTATCCCCCAAAGAATCCTATGCATTTATAGGCATTCCAAGACATAATATCATTCTAAATTGATGTGCCCAAAAAGAATAAAAAATAAAATGCCTAAATTGAGTATAAAACCATAAAACACAACTCATTCTGAAATGATATGCCTAAGTTGATTTTTTTAAACAAAACAAAACATATTAAAGCACAATTTGCACATTCTGTTGCCTGGAACAAAACAGATACCACCTGAGCCTAACTCTCCATTCCCAGTGTTAACAGTTAGGAAAACTTTTTGTCTCAGCATAGAATATGGCCTTGAGTTGTCACCTGAGAGGTGCCTTGGGATAAGCTTGACCAGCAGACGGTACATCCTGGAAATGTAGGCACACTCATGAGGTAAGGCAGGGACTTAGGCACCTACCTAAAAAAATCTAAGGGATGAACAATAGTGCAATTTAGCAGGACAAGTAACAACTACAGAGCATATGACAATGTATGTTATGGAACAACCCAGGAAGCAGGATGTCTGATATTTCTAAGTAGGCAGAACAGCAGAAAATGGTGCTGAGGGTCTTGGTGTCAGGCACACAAGTAAAGGTCCCTATAGATATGGTCATATAGCACATGTAGGGTATATGATCTGGGATCTAGTTCCTGGTGGGATTAGACGATGGCAAGATCTTGGAGGAATGGAGGAATGGGAAGGTTGTAGGGTAAGAAATCTTAATTAGAGAGGCCAGGAGATATAGTCCGTGGGATGGAAACGACGTGGGGTGTTATTGCAAATGCAGGGTAGAAGCCCCGTTTACAAAAATTGTGTGGTCAAAGTAAGCCTATAACTCATGTGAGTTATTGAACTAGGATCTCTTAATTTCCTTGTATCATATTCAAGATTGGATTGATGTCAGATCCTGGACCAGTACTTAGCAAGTGTTGCCCGTAACCATGGAGGGATAATTCTATGAGAGTTGTCAATGTAAAATTGCACTGGACAAGTTAAACAGGCAAGGAGGATGTTATTCAAGACTACTGCAAAAGGAGAGAGAGATTGAGCTCAACTCCACTGAAACAAAAAGCAGGAGAGTTGTTTTTTTAATCAAGAACAAATATTGTTTTTTTATTTAATGAAGAGAAAGGTATGTGTAACTAAAAACTAAACAGTGGCAGGTAGCTTAAATTTTGTTTTGTTCATAAAAATTAGAAAATGTTAAATATCTTATGGGATAACTTAAACTGAGAATTGACTAAATTTGTATTAATATTTTATCACGATTAATAAAATATTTCTTAGCTACCTTATAGCTTACGCAGAATTTACACACATAAATTTTGAAAGAAATTAAACATAACTTTGTCTACATGTTTTATCTAATATGCTGTAAAAATTTCTGGTATTTCCAAAATCATTCTAGTTATATTTGAAAGAGTCAGCATCAGTAATCTATGATATTTAAAAGGCAGGAGAGGTTTTAATTTAATTTTTTTATACAGCACATTCTTGTTAGTTATCTGTTTTATACATATTAGTGTATAAATGTCAATCCCAAGCTCCCAATTCATCCCGCTCCCACCCCCACCCCGCTTTCCCTGCTTGGTGTCCATACGTTTGTTCTCTATGTCTGTGTCTCCATTTCTAAGTGGCAGGAGAGTTTTTAAGCACTGGTGCAAGCTACTAAAAAAGTACTAGAGGAGTTTCCGGGGTTGGGGGGTAGTTGGTCTGTGTGATCAGACCATCTGTATTTGTTAACTGGTGCTTACTGAAGTTAGACTACTTCTCTCCCACAGAGACTAAGAGACAGGAGCCATATATATGTATTTTTTTTTCTTTTTTTAATTTTATTTTATTATTTTTTTATACAGCAGGTTCTTATTAGTCATCAATTTTATACACATCAGTGTATACATGTCAATCCCAATCGACCAATTCATCACATCCCCCAGCACCCTGCTGCTTTCCCTGCTTGGTGTCCATACATTTGTTCTCTACATCTGTGTCTCAATTTCTGCCCTGCAAACCAGTTCATCTGTACCATTTTTCAGGGTTCCACATATATGTGTTAATATACAATACTTATTTTTCTCTTTCTGACTTACTTCACTCTGGATGACAGTCTCTAGATCCATCCACGACTCAACAAATGACCCAATTTCGTTCCTTTTTATGGCTGAGTAATATTCCATTGTATATATGTACCACATCTTCTTTATCCATTCATCTGTAGATGGGCATTTAGGTTGCTTCCATGACCTGGCTATTGTAAATAGTGCTGCAATGAACATTGGGGTGCATGTGTCTTTTTGAATTATGATTTTCTCTGGGTATATGCCCAGTAGTGGGATTGCTGGGTCATATGGTAATTCTATTTTTAGTTTTTTAAGGAACCTCCATACTGTTCTCCATAGTGGCTGTATCAATTTACATTCCCACCAACAGTGCAAGAGGGTTCCCTTTTCTCGACACTCTCTCCAGCGTTTGTTGATGGTAGATTTTCTGATGATGCCCATTCTAACTGGTGTGAGGTGATACCTCATTGTAGTTTTGATTTGCATTTCTCTAATAATTAGTGATGCTGAGCAGCTTTTCATGTGCTTCTTGGCCATCTGTATGTTTTCTTTGGAGAAATGTCTATTTAGGTCTTCTGCCCATTTTTGGATTGGGTTGTTTGTTTCTTTAATATTGAGCTGCATGAGCTGTTTATATATTTTGGAGATTAATCCTTTGTCCGTTGAATCGTTTGCAGATATTTTCTCCCATTCTGAGGGTTGTCTTTTGGTCTTGTTTATGGTTTCCTTTGCTGTGCAAAAGCTTTGAAGTTTCATTAGGTCCCATTTGTTTATTTTTGTTTTTATTTCCATTACTCTAGGGGGTGGATCCAAAAATACCTTGCTGTGATTTATGTCAAAGAGTGTTCTTCCTATGTTTTCCTCTAAGAGTTTTATAGTGTCTGGTCTTACATTTAGGTCTCTAATCCGTTTGGAGTTTATTTTTGTGTATGGTGTTAGGGGGTGTTCTAATTTCATTCTTTTACATGTAGCTGTCCAGTTTTCCCAGCACCACTTATTGAAGAGACTGTCTTTTCTTCATTGTATATCCTTGCCTCCTTTGTCGTAGATTAGTTGACCATATGTGTGTGGGTTTATCTCTGGGCTTTCTATCTTGTTCCATTGATCTATGTTTCTGTTTTTGTGCTAGTTCCATATTGTGTTGATTACTGTAGCTTTATAGTATAGTCTGAAGTCAGGGAGTCTGATTCTTCCAGCTCCGTTTTTTTCTCTCAAGACTGCTTTGGCTATTCGGGGTCTTTTTTGTCTCCATACAAACTTTAAGATTCTTTGTTCTAGTTCTGTAAAAAACGCCATTGGTAATTTGATAGGGATTGCACTGAACCTGTAGATGGCTTTGCGTTTTATAGTCATTTTCATAATATTGATTCTTCTAATACAAGAACATGATATATCTCTCCATCTTTTGTGTCATCTTTAATTTCTTTCATCACTGTCTTATGGTTTTCTGAGTACAGGTTTTTACCTCCTTAGGTAGGTTTATTCCTGGTATTTTATTCTTTTCGTTGCAATGGTGAATGGGATTGTTTCCTTAATTTCTCTCTCTGAGCTTTCATTGTTAGTGTATAGGAATGCAAGAGATTTCTGTGCATTATTTTTGTATCCTGCAATGTTACCAAATTCATTGATTAGCTCTAGTAGTTTTCTGGTGGCATATTTAGGATTCTCTATGTACAGTATCATGTCATCTGCAAACAGGGACAGTTTTACTTCTTTTCCAACTTGTATTCCTTTTATTTCTTTTTCTTCTCTGATTGCTCTGGCTAGGACTTCCAAAACTATGTTGAATAATAGTGGCCAAAGTGGACATCCTTATCTTGTTCCTGATCTTAGAGGAAATGCTTTCAGTTTTTCACCATTGAGGATGATGTTTGCTGTGGGTGTGTCCTATATGGCCATTATTATGTTGAGGTAGGTTCCCTCTATGCCCATTTTATGGAGAGTTTTTATCATAAACGGGTATTGAATTTTGTCAAAAGCTTTTTCTGCATCTATTGAGATGATCATTTGGGTTTTATTCTTCAGTTTGTTAATATGGTGTATCACATTGATTGATTTGCATATATTAAAGAATCCTTGCATCCCTGGGATAAATCCCACTTGATCATGGTGTATGATCCTTTTAATGTGTTGTTGGATTCTGTTTGCTAGTATTTTGTTGAGGATTCTTGCATCTGTATTCTTCAGTGATATTGGTCTGTAATTTTCTTTTTTTGTAGTGTCTTTGGCTGCTTTTGGTATCAGGGTGGTGGTGGCCTCATAGAAGGAGTTTGGGAGTCTTTCTTCCTCTGCAATTTTTTGGATGAGTTTGAGAAGGATGGGTGTTAACTCTTCTCTAAATGTTTGGTAGAATTCACCTGTGAAGCCATCTGTTCCTGGACTTTTGTTTGTTGGAAGATTTTAATCACAGTTTCAATTTCATTACTTGTAATTTGTCTGTTTATATTTTCTATTTCTTCCTGGTTCAGTCTTGGATGGTTATACCTTTCTAAGAATCTGTCCATTTCTTCCAGGTTGTCCATTTTATTGGCACAGAGTTGCTTGTAGTAGTCTCTTAGTATGCTTTGTATTTCTGCAGTGTCTGTTGTAACTTCTCCTTTTTCATTTCTAATTTTATTCATTTGAGTCCTCTCCCTCTTTTTCTTGATGAGTCTGGCTAATGGTTTATCAATTTTGTTTATCTTCTCAAAGAACCAGCTTTTAGTTTTATTGATCTTTGCTATTGTTTTCTTTGTTTCTATTTCATTTATTGCTGCTCTGATCTTTACGATTTCTTTCCTTCTACTAACTTTGGGTTTTGTTTGTTCTTCTTCCTCTAGTTCCTTTAGGTGTAAGGTTAGATTGTTTATTTGAGATTTTTCTTTTTTCTTGAGGTAGGCTTGTATAGCTATAAACTTCCCTCTTAGAACTGCTTTTGCTTCATCCCATAGATTTTGGATCGTCGTGTTTTCATTGCCATTTGTCTCTAGGTTTTTTTTGATTTCCTCTTTGATTTCTTCAGTGATCTGTTGGTTATTTAGTAACGTATTGTTAAGCCTCCATGTGTTTGTGTTTTTTATGTTTTTTTCCCTGTAGTTCATTTCTAATCTCATAGCGTTGTGGTCAGAAAAGATGCTTGGTATGATTTCATTTTTCTTAAATTTACTGAGGCTTGATTTGTGACCCAAGTTGTGATCTATCCTGGAGAATGTTCTGTGCACACTTGAGAAGAAAGTGTAATCTGCTGTTTTTGCATGGGATGTCCTATAAATATCAGTTAAATCTATCTGGTCTATTGTGTCATTTAAAGCTTCTGTTTCCTTAGTTATTTTCATTTTGGATGATCTGTCCATTGGTGTAAGTGAGGTGTTAAAGTCCCCCACTATTATTGTGTTACTATTGATTTCCCCTTTTAGAGCTGTTAACAGTTGCCTTATATATTGAGATGCTCCTATGTTGGGTGCATATATAATTGTTATATCTTCTTCTTGGATTGATCCCTTGATCATTATGTAGTGTCCTTCCTTGTGTCTTGTAACATTGTATTTTTAAAGTCTATTTTATCTGATATGAGTATTGCTACTCCAGCTTTCTTTTGATTTCCATTTGCATGGAATGTCTTTTTCCATCCCCTCACTTTCAGTATGAATGTGTCCCTAGTTCTGAAATGGGTCTCTTGTAGACAGCATATAGATGGGTCTTGTTTTTGTATCCATTCTGCAAGCCTGTGTCTTTTGGTTGGAGCATTATTCCATTCACATTTAAGGTAATTATCAGTTATGTATGTTCCTATGAACATTTTCTTAATTGTTTTGGGTTTGTTTTTGTAGGTCCTTTTCTTCTCTTGTGTTTCCCACTTAGAGAAGTTCCTTTAGCATTTGTTGTAGAACCGGTTTGGTCGTGCTGAATACTTTTAGCTTTTGCTTTTCTGTAAAGCTTTTGATTTCTCCATGGAGACTGAATGGGATCCTTGCTCTTGCTGGGTAGAGTAATCTTGGTTGTATGTTCCTCCCTTTCATCACTTTAAGTGTATCATTCCGCTCCCTTCTGGCTTGTAGAGTTTCTGCTGAGAAATCAGCTCTTAACCTTATGGGAGTTCCCTTATATGTTATTTGTCATTTTCCCCTTGCTGCTTTCAATAATTTTCCTTTGTCTTTAATTTTTGCCAATTTGATTACTATGTGTCTTGGCGTGTTTCTCCTTGGGTTTATCCTGTATGGGACTTTCTGCGCTTCCTGGACTTGGGTGCCTATTTCCTTTCCCATGTTAGGGAAGTTTTCGACTATAATCTGTTTAAACATTTTCTCGGGTCCTTTTTCTCTCTCTTCTCCTTCTGGGACCCCTATAATGCAAATGTTGTTGCATTTAATGTTGTCCCAGAGGTCCCTTAGGCTGTCTTCATTTCTTTTCATTCTTTTTTCTTTATTCTGTTCTGCAGCAGTGAATTCCACCATTCTGGCTTCCAGGTCAGTTATCCGTTCTTCTGCCTCAGTTATTCTGCTATTGATTCCTTCTAGTGTAATTTTCATTTCAGTTATTGTATTGTTCACCTGTGTTTGTTTGTTCTTTAATTCTTCTAGGTTTTTGTTAAACATTTCTTGCATCTTCTCGATCTTTGCCTCCATTCTTTTTCCGAGGTCCTGGATCATCTTCACTATCAATGTTCTGAATTCTTTTTCTGGAAGGTTGCCTATCTCCACTTCATTTAGTTGTTTTTCTGGGGTTTTATCTTGTTCCTTCATCTGGTACATAGCCCTCTGCCTTTTCATCTTGTCTCTCTTTCTCTGAATATGGTTTTTGTTCCACAGGCTGCAAGATTGTAGTTCTTCTTGCTTCTGCTGTCTGCCCTCTGTCTCTTTTTTTGCTTAAGCTTTATTTTTTTTAGAGCACTTTTAGGTTCACAGCAAAATTGAGAAGACATTTCAAGATTTCCCAAATAACTCTTGACCCTAGACATGCATAGCCTTCACCATTATCAACATCACCCAACAGAGTGGGACATTTATTACAACTGATGAAACTACATTGATGAAACATAATCATTCTACGTCCATAGTTTACATTACAGTTCACTCTTGATGTACATTCTGTGGGTTTGGACAAATCTGTAATGACATGATTCTACCATTATGGTATCAAGTGAAGTAATTTCACGGTCCTCAAAATCCTCTGTGCTCTACCTAGTCATTCCTTTTCCTTCCCCAAACCTTGGCAACCACTGATCTTTTTACTCTCGCCATAGTTTACCTTTTCTTGAATGTCATATCGTTGGAATCATACACTATGTAGCCTTTTCAGGTAGATTTCTTTCATGTTCTGATATGCATTTAATGTTCCTCCATGTCTTTTCATGGCTTGATAGCTCATTTCTTTGTAGTGCTGAATAATATTCCCATTGTCTGGTTGTGCCACAGTTTATTATCCATTCATATATTATAGGATATCTTGGTTGCTTCCAAGTTTTGGCAATTATGAATAAAGCTGCTATAAACATCGTAGGGCAGGTTTTTATGTGGACATAAGTTTTCAGTTCCTTTGGGTAAATGCCAAAGTGTGTGACTGCTATATTTTATGGTAAAGAGTATGTTTAGTTTTGTAAGAAACTGCCAAACTGTCTTCCAACATGGCTGTACCATTTTCCATTCCCAATAGCAATGTATGAGAGTTCCTGTTGCTCCACATCCTCACCAGCATTTGGTGTTGTCATTGTTCTGGATTTCAACCATTCTAATTGGGGTATAGTGGTATCTTATTGTTGTTTTGATTTACATATCCCTGATGATATATAATGTGGAGAATCTTTTCATATGCTTATTTCCCATTTGTATATCTTTTCTGGTGAAATGTCTGTTAAAGCCTTTGGCACATTTTAAAATCAGATTTTTTTCCATATAGTTGAGTTTTAAGAGGTCTTTGTATATTTTGGATAATAGTCCTTTATCAGATGTATGCTTCGCATATATGTTCTCAGTAGATTGTGTTCTAGTTTACATTTCCCTGATGATTAGTGATGTTGAGCATCTTTTTTTGTGTCTGTTGGCCATCTCTATGTCTTCTTTAGAAAAATATCTTTTCAGATCCTTTGTTTTTTAATTAAATTGTTTGTGTTTTGCTATTTATATCTTAAATCTTTTGAACTTCAAAAAGCACCAGTTTTGTTTACTCATCTAATTATGATGGAAATTTCTGGATATATTTCACCTTTTATTACTTTTTTAAAACAATCTAGGCAGTCTACCATTCACACTTATTCATGGTATACACTGATTATTTATGAATACTTATAAGATCTGCCTTTATCCAAAAAATCTGCTATTAACATATGGGGATGTGTTACAGGATTATCCAGGATGTTTGGAGAAAGCATGAATTTTTTTTCAACCTAGAGATCTGAAAAAGGAGACTGTGAGTTCAATTGGAAAAAAAAAATTATTGTGCTGACATAAACATGTGTCTCATTATAAGCCTACTGAAGACATTCAGTGATGATTGCTCACAAGAGTGCCATGCCACGAACACACATTATAACATGGATTTCAAACAAGAAAATCTATTTACATCTACAGGCATAATGGCTAAAATAGTACTAACACATGTGGTTCTTTATCCAACATTACTATTGCATTTCATGGGACAAATGAACAGAAAAATGCAGCCAACATTAAGAAAGATTTCCTACAATTGTTCTAGAATAAATTGTTTACACATTTTTATTTTACCCTTCCACAGTTTTTTAAATAGAAATAAAGTGTGGGAAAAGAAAAGAACTTCAGAATAATCACATGTCAAGTCTAATTTATATTGTGGTGTCACCTAGTTTGGCAGAAATATAACCAGACACAGTTGTCATTGTCCAAATATGCTATTCTTAATGATGTCCTGAATTGTAAATAATAGAAAAGAATATCATTTCTAAAAATATTTTATTATCACAGTTTTAGTGATTAAGAACACAGCTATTTGACATTTAACTAATGATAAGTGATAAATAACCAAAAGTCATTTTCACCTAATTTTAGACAAATGCATCTAGAACTTACCATATTTTTTTAAAGAAGTGCCTATACTAGTTCTAAATGAATATTTATATTTCTTTCTATCTTAGGTATTTGTACTCCCCTGGATCCTTTTTATCTTTGGAAAGAATTCTCCACTTAATCTCTTTTGTCAATTCACAATGCTTTAATGAAATGAGTGCAGTTAGTGCTGTTTTTTAATCATCATACTCCATTCTTATGTACTTGCTTTTAATGAGGAACATTAGGGATATGGCCTGTAGCTTTTTCCATTCTTTGATCTAGTAAATTAACAACTTACATACTCATAAGCTGTGGCAAAGGCCCTTGCTCAGAATCTGCCAGCTCTCCAGGCCCAGATCACATGTCATGTGAGCAATGCACAGGTGGAGGGAGGAAAAGAGAGACTCAGAGCCATGGAAAATGCACAGAGCCAAGAAAGAGGCTAGCTGTTGAATCATTAGGGACACCCACAATGAATATAATAATGAAATGGGCTTGATCTCCACATCTCGGAGGATTAGTTCATATTCAAATCGTGTTTGCCCTTTCTATTAAAATACAGACTGTTGCAATTTAGAAATAAAGTAGATTTTAATGATGCTTATATTATTAACAAGAAAACCAGAGTGGGAAAAAAGATTGAAATTTTCCCCTTCCTCAGCAACAACTCTCTTGTCCATAAAGAGTTATGATAGAGTGCCTATAAGGTCACTTCTGATGTTGAATTTTTATAATTCTCCAAGTATGTAACTATAATAATTTAATTTATGTTCAAATCTGCATTAAAAAAACTTGTATGTTCATTTGATAAGGTATAAATTCAGAATCTGAGCCCCATTTGTTTCCATATTATTTTTTCTCACTCTACTTCTGTTTCGTCCCCAGTTTCTCTTGTCTGAATCTTCCATTTCTGAATCTCTCCAAATACAGAACAAGCTTTGCTTGTCATTCCTGGCATTAACGATCACTGTAGTCAGCAAGTTCTATCTTACTGCCCTCCTTCTGGAAGGCATTCGCCAATGAAGTTCACTTTGTTAAGCCTTCAATGAATACCTGGGAGGTTGCTGTTCTTTATCTCTTGAAGTATGATTGAGGAAAGATTTAAGTATAAATTTCACACACAAATGAGTCTGAATATGGGCTTTTCATTGTTCACAGTTAAATGAACAGAAAATTCCTACATTATTTTTTAAATTTATTTTATTCAAGTATAGTTGATTTACAACATTATGTTAATTTCTGCTGTACAGCAAAGTGATTCAGTTATACATATATATACATACCTTTTCATATTCTTTTCCATTATGGTTCATCACAGGATATTGAATATAGTTCCCTGTGCTATACAGTAGGACCTTGTTTTTATCTGCTAAACCCTTTTTATTTTTTAATTTTTATTGGGGTATAGTTGATTTACAATGTTGTGTTAGTTTCAGGTATACAGCAAAGTGAATCAGCTATACATATACATGTATCCAATCTTTTTTTAGATTCTTTTCCCATATAGGCCATTACAGAGTATTGAGTAGAGTTCCCTGTGCTATACAGTAGGTTCTTATTAGTTGTCTAATTTATATATAGTAGTGTGTATATGTCAATGAAAATAAAAGATCAAGAGAATTGAAATCATGAAAGTGTAGTGTTCGTAAAGAACAGAATGCTTTAATTTTGTATTGTTTTAAACAAATAATATGATGTTTTAATTTTTATTATGTTTTATTTCATTTATATCGATGTTTTACTTATTTTAGTATTTGGCTTCTGAGTATAAAAGGTGAAAACTAGGCCTAGAATCAATTCTACATCATTGGTTTGACTCAGTCACATACACATTGAATATTTATTTGAGGCTCATTGTCTCATATGTTTCTTCTTTTAATTATTATTCATACAGTAAACAAAGCATTTTTTTTCCAGAGGTCTTATTCTACCCTAAGTTAGAAAACTATCCGTATCATATTTTTATCATGACTTTGTCACATTAGGTTGGCTTAATTAATTTCTGTATTATGTTTGAATCACATTTCTCGTTACTAATTCTTTGCAGAATTTCAGCAACTTCCCTTTCCATATATAAATTAGAATAGAGTACAAATGAACATCAATTTTATCCATGAAATAAATTTTAAAAGATAACTTTGGTTTAGAATGGGAATACTCTTTCTCTCTCTCCCTCTCACTCTCTTGTTTGCCGTATCCAGTTAGTTGCCAAGTCCTGCATCTTCTACATTTCACTTGTCTCCATCTCATTCCTCTACCCTATTCCTATCTCCTCTTTCAGGGTCCTTTTCTTTCTTGTTTAGGTCATTGAATATCCAAGCTATCTCTCACTTCAGTTTTTCCCCTTCCAATTCATTCTAGATAAACTTGTCAGATTAATGTTCCTGAATATCTCTGCCCTACTGAAAAAACCATCAATGGCTCACTATTTCCAAATTTTAAAAAGTGTATACAACCCAGCCTGACAAAGACTCCAATCTGTCTTTTTAATTTTTTCTCTCACTCTTCTTTAGATTTCCTCTGAATTAGTCAAGTCAGGTTAATTATACTAATTATAATATCTCTCTACATTTTGTGTAATTTTCTACCTCTATTTCTTTGTTCACGTTCTAATTTTCCCCTGGAAAATCTCCGCCTTCCCATGTCTTGTCGCCCTAACCATCACTACAGTTGGGGCCCAGATCATGTAAAGTCCAGCCTGGGCTGCGAGCTTTCAATCCTCTGCTCCTCTTTAGCAGCGTTAACTGTACTTTTCGTCACGACACTCATTACTCTCTGGATTGTATATTAACTGCTTGTGTACCTGAGGACCCTCTGGAAGACCACAGTTCCTTGAAAATAGATTTAAGTTTCCTTTATCTTGTGTTTAGATTGTGAAATACTTCTTTTGTTATCTTCTGAAGTGCCCAGATACTCAACAAATATCTGATAAATGACTGAGGTACTCCTTGGGTGAATGAATAAACAAGCGAGGAAAAGTAGTTTGAAATGGGCACTTGAGGATGTTTTGACCTGATGGTCTTGCTTCTCCCTCTAAAGCAGTTACGAGATTGTCACCATTGGCAGAGAAGGAGGGGAATGGAGAATGGAGTTTTAGGTGACACTTGAACATTTTTAAGAACAGATGTAGCTCGTGGTCATGTTATATTTAATAAAGGAATAACAGTAAATGTTGCTTTCCAATGTGGTTAGGGAAGAGTTGGAAACTGAAAGTGCAGGTCAATTTGGTTTGTAAACTTTTTCTAACAGCATTTTTCTGTTAAGCTCAGAATTTGAGGCAGTACATGACGGAAAAATCCTGCAAGCTTAATTAAAAAAGCTGTTTTTACCATACCAGAAAAATAGACTTTTTAAAGATTTAAAATAACTGCAAATGGAGAGCATAGGGGAATATAGTGAGAGACCCAAGGATATAATTGATACCATAAAAAAAGACTCACAATCATCAAATAGACGTTGGATACTTAACTGGACACAGTGAATTTATATGGCTGTCTTTTCTCTCTGTACTTAAAAAGGGGTCAGGAGATACAGTGAGCTGTTGAGTCAGGTTAGGCAATGGACTGGCTTAAGTTATCATCGTTAGAAGAACAAGTCCTTTGAACAGGGGAGATGGATTATCTCTTCTGGAGAATCAGGGTGTTATTTGTTAAGCTGTGTCTCACTATTTCTACCTAAGGACAATATGTTTCAATTGATTTCCCTTATTGGATTCGCGTATGAGTGATGCTTAAAGGAACAGTGGTTGTTAACGGACAGAGAAAGGAGGAGACTACTTTGGTCATTCATTTCAAGGAAATAATTGGGTGAATCTAGCTCATCTGTCATGCAGGTGAGTAGTTTCTGGGTGACCTATTTTCAGATTTAGTGTCTTACCTTCTTAAGAACACCACAAGGGGATGACTGCAAAATGACTTGCATTCATGCAATGGGTACAATGGCCGTGTCATTTTGAGAGCCAGAATTCATCAACTGTATGTTACAGAATTCACATTTATTAACCGATGTGTGCCAGGAACTGTGTTATGCTATTGCACACACATTAAATCAATTAAAGCTAGACCGTCAGCTCAAAATATCCTCATTTGTTTATTCATTCATCCAAGGAGTACCTCAGTCATTTATCAGATGTTTGTTGAGTATCTGGGCACTTCAGGAGATAATCAATTGATCCTCAAGTAGTTCTATATTTTAATTTCCATTTTGTAAACAAAGGAACTCAGAAAAGATGAAAAATAATGAGGAAAGGACAATTTCTTACTATTATCAGTAACATACCAGATTTATATGCTGCTTTGTCATTTGTATTTTCATTTGAATCTTGGATTAATCAAGTGGGATGGGCAGGGCAGAAATTTTGCAAGTAAGGAAAACGAGGCATTGCCCAAGTTCACCCAACATGTAAATTACTGAAGCTAGAAACAAACACATATCCTTGTACGGTTTGATAATCCTCTTCTCTGAATCATACCAAAGTGGTTAAAACCAGATGAAATAGAAGCAGGGAGCAAAATTTGAGGAAGAAAGCTTGGACAAAGGCATCCCTATAATGAATAAAATTTGTCTCTGGATTAGGCTTGTTTTTTTCAGAACATGCTGGCATTTGCTTACTACCCTCCATCAAAAGTGCAAGTGTGTGCTGTGGATCTATGTACTTTATGTAGAGGGATCATTCGTAGGAGAAAGGCCAGCTTTGAGAAAGAGACTAGAATCTCTATTATATCTGAGAATATTAGAGTCACTAGAAATGTTCAGCCTAGAAATGAAAAGTTTTGCTGGGAAGAAGCAGTATCATGTGGACAGAGTAGATTCATTCTCCAAGCCCTGTTGGAAGGTCTAGGGCAGATGGATAAAATTACAGAGAATGAGCTTTCATTTTAACACTGAGAGTAACTAAACTATTTTAACCTCTTGAAGGATGTGAAGGAGGTTTTGTTGTAAGAATCAGGAGAAGACTAAACTTTATAAGCAACAACTATATCGAGCACTAATATCATTGGCTGACATTACTACTATTATTGAAACAATGCTAACAGTATAATGTAGGTATTTATTTGTACCTATAAGTGACAAACTGAAGTTAAGGGAGGTTAAGTAATTTGCTCAAATACACAGCTAGCAACTAGCTGTAAGTCTTTTGTTCTAGTTGTGAGGTTAGACTAGATGACAGTTTAAACAGTAAGATGCTGTAATTCTATGAAACGCTCTCACTTGAATGCCTCATGAAGAATCAACTTAAAAGTCACCCAGGGGTATGACAGATAAATAGACCACTATTGACAGTGAAACACTGACCCCTTCATGAACCAGTGGTAGAGATAGGTATAGGTTCAAGAAATTAAGAATACAGTGGCAACCACTGTCTGCCTCATTACCCAAAACATGAAGTGAGAGACAGCACAGACCCAGCAAGGGCTGCTTGTGAGTCATGGGACTGGTTTTTCAGTGGAAGAGATGTTCACTTGTTGGTTTAGGAAACAAAGAGCTGACAGGGGAAATATGTAGCTGGAAAGTAAGAAAAGGGAAAAGCTAGAAAAAATTGCTCAGGTGTATACGATTGATTTAGCTTCTGATAGTTTTTTTTTTTTTTCCGGTACGTGGGCTTCTCACTGTTGTGGCCTCTCCCGGTGCGGAGTGGATGCGCAGGCTCAGCGGCCATGGCTCACAGGCCCAGTCGCTCCGCAGCATGTGGGATCTTCCCAGACCGGGGCACGAACCCGTGTCCCCTGCATCGGCAGGCGGACTCTCAACCACTGCGCCACCAGGGAAGCCCCTGATCGTTTTTTAAACATATAAAAGACAAAATAGCAAGAGAATGATCCCTGTACTAGGCCAAGAGTCAAGAGGCCTTGACTTTTGTCCCTAGTAAAACTTGTTAAAGTGTCGAATCCTGGTTCTGTTGACTATGTCTGTGAACTGACTCTGGTCCAGCACCCATACTCTGCCCCAGGCCCATTTCCATCCCCTTGTTTCCTGTGTACCAATAAAAAACCCCAGAAGGTAGCACTGGAGTGAAGATTTTAAAGATTTCAAAATTAAGATTAGCTGGTTTAGCGAAAAGTGTAAGTTCTTCCTTAGAACAATAAAAACATAGTTATCAGAACTATGTATCCTGTGACTCCCAAGACATCTGAAGTCTAGTGTGTAAAAACAGGCCATTTACAGAAAGAATTAGGACATAGCTTCAGCTACTTATACCATGGACCCAAAATAACAGTGTCTGACACAAAATTGCGTTTCATTTCTCTCTCATGTAAAAGTTGGAGGAAAGCAATTCCACTGGGTTTCCAGAGACCCAGGAGATGTCATCCTGTGGCTACACCATCTCTGCTGTGTATCCTCATCCTCACAGTTTTCCGTGGTTCCTTTCCACCTTCACCTCCAGGTACTGGGATGGAAGAAGGGAGAATGTGATGACATGTCTCTCCACTTTAAGTTTCAGACATCCTATTAGCCAGAACTTGGTCACATGCCACGTCTATCTGCCAAAGAAACAAAAATCTAGTCTTCAGAGTGGTCATGTGATCCAGATAAAAATTCTATTACTATGAAAGGAAGGAATGGATTAATGAGGTAAGCAAGTGTCTCTATGGAAACCTGGCCACCCATGAATAGGCCTGGTTTCTCTCTGTATCTCTCTGTCTTTAACACTGTAATTTTTGATAAAACCACACTCTAGTCATTTTCTAAAAAGTACACATTAGTGTTCTTGCTATACAGACATTCTCAGTGTTTCATTTGGCCAATTTATTAAAGGCAGCCTTTGGGGAAGGCCATATGGGTGTGTTTAGCTGTGGTGAGCCAGTCATTTTAGTAAAGGAAATGTATTCACAATGGAAAGACATTGCTGAGAGAGCTCAGTATGTCTCAGACTGACAAATGCTTCCTTTTGCAGGCTCCATTAGACACAGGAATATTGTGGGGGAAGGGGTCAGGTGGGGGAATCTGATGCTCTAATTAGGGAACTGATGACATATTTTAAATTTTAAATAATGCCCTCAAATAGGCCAAGAAAACAGGCTTTTCATGATGTAATCATGAACTAATTGCAATCTCAATGGTAGTTGATATTGATTAGAATGGAGAATGATTAGGAGACAAAACGGATGATATAAAAATGTTGAGAAGTAGCCAGTATTAGGTAGGGAAAAAAACCCTGAAAACCACAGTAATAATAAAAATGAGGAAATATAAGGGTTCTCTAAGGAGTCCAAAGCTGGCAAAACTACTGTTTCTCCAGAAACTTCAACCTGATAGAGCCCACCGAAAAAGTGATATTCCATTCCATACATTTCACAATATGTTTATGTTCTCTTATTTCAACCTTAGAAAATACGAATATCCATGTTCTGAACAACGGTTCATTCTGAGTGTAGTCAGCCTTTGGCAATTACATTCAGCAGCATTTTTAGGGGAGTGCTACATTTCATGATGATATTATCAGAGATTTGGGATTATTTAAGCTCTTCTTGACTATGCTTTATATCTCTGAACATTCAGAAAGAGCTCTTTTTCTCGCCAGTGGAAGCACCTGAGAAAATAAAACCTTTTGATTTTTTTATGGCTCATTCCAAATATTTTGCTACAGATGACATTTTATTAAACTTGGATTCACTAGAAAGGAACCTTATACTCACACAAAGATGGCTTTCATTCTGCTTACATCCATAAGTATACATTGCATACATATGTGCAGATGCCACACAAGGGAGAAATTTACTAATTGTTTAGTAATCACACACATACTGTGCTGCATATATATAAAAGTGTTGGCTTGGCAGATTGTCTAGTGAGCTATTTCTTGTTTGAATTGTAGGAAACATTTGAATCTACTGTCACATTTGAAAAAAACCAGCAGAGTTTTCTCCTCAAAAGTTTTCAGTTTCAAAGTCCAAAGAACTAGGGTGAGAGCTGCTTTTGTCTCCAGTTATGTATATTTTAAATCAGCTGTTAAGTAAATACTTTCTGATGAGATTTTCAAATAATCTCTAGTTAAGATTTTCTTCTTTTTCCAAAAATGATGACAGAAGCTACTTATTCCAATTCTGTTTCTCTCCAACCCTATGTGTATGTGTGTAATAGCATTTTTATTTTTCAAATTCTATAAGGTATGAGTACTTATTATCAGCATTTTAATATTTATATATCTTTTTAGTCAGAATTTTATGGTAGTGGTGAATTGGGTTGTGTTTTTTTTAATTAAAGCAGTAGTCTAATTTGAAAAAAATAAAGGTGTTTGTGGGTTCACTGTGGATTACAATCTATTCTGGAAGCAGTCAGCTGGAAAAAAAACAAGAGAGAGCAATTCCAAGTTTCTGACCAGTATGTTTAAAATATAAGGACCTCATTTCCCTTAGAGAAACAATGAAACCAACTAATGGTAAAGTCACTTAAAAAACAAAACAAAGGAAAAAACCAAAAAAAAGATGAAAAGAAAAACCTTCAACTGAGAACTTTCACAAGCATTTGAACTATAGGAATCTACTTTGAAAATGTAATTTAACTAAATCTGTTTCTCCTTAAAAATGAACCAAGATAGTGTGATATAATTTATAGGTAAAATCAATTGTAATCTTGAGTTTTTTGTTTTTAATAGATTTATTTAATTAATTTATTTATTTTTGGCTGTGTTGGGTCTTCATTGCTGTGCACGGGCTTTCTCTAGTTGCGGCGAGCAGGGGCTACTCTTCATTGCGGTGCACAGGCTGCTCATTGTGGTGGCTTCTCTTGTTGTGGAGCACAGGCTCTAGGCACGTGGGCTTCAGTAGTTGTGGCATGTGGGCTCAGTTGTGACACATGGGCTCTAGAGCAAAGGCTCAGTAGTTGTGGTGCACGGGCTTAGTTGCTCCGTGGCATGTTGGATCTTCCCGGACCAGGGCTCGAATCCATTGGCAGATGGATTCTTAACCACTGTGCCACCAGGGAAGCCCAAAATCTTGAGTTTTATGTGGTTAGAATTTGAGAATGAATGAGAGTAAGAGAGTAAGCAAGAACAAGCCTAGAGAAAGTACATCCTCATTATTGTAGGTTAGCTTTTTACAGGGGTAAAAAAAAGCATATTTCTCTCAAAAATATTTGATATTAGCTAGCATACTTTAAGCATAGAGATTTTTGAATTCTAAATTCAGACTAATTAAATCAGCCACTCCCAATGCTCTGTTGAGAAGTAGTAAAAAGAAGCGAAGAATTAGCAGGCTTAATGATTGGCTCTCTCCCATTTCTTCTCCTTAGCCCTCTGAAATCACTGTTGTATGCAAGCCAAAACTTAGAAAGAATAGAAAGCTCTCCTGTGAGAGTCAACTATAGTGCTGCCCAGCAAATGCGTGTTCTCTTCTCCCCACTCTTCAGAAAGTCCTCTGGTCACCTCTGCTCACAAGTGCTTTTTCTGTAAGGGTGGATCCTCTACATGCTAGGCAGAGACCAGCTGTATTCAGCGAGCACTAGTTCTTTTCTCTTACAAATATCTAAACTACAGTGCCCCAACCCTAGATGTCTTTGACATTGGAATGCTGTTTTTTTTTGGTCAAATTGCCTACTTCTGTCTTTTCCCCTTGAAGTCTAGATCCTTGAATTCTGAAAGAAATGCTGTGAATCTGTAAGTATTCGTATTCGTTCTTCACTTGTGAGATACCTGCTCATTTACCAAGGCCGCCTGATTGCAGAATAATGCAACAGAAATATATAGGACCGAATCCTATCAGAGACAGTGTGGTCAGAGGGAGATACCCCAGCCTGCATGTGCAGAGGGACCCACTTAATTCAGGCAACCTGTATTTGTGGAAAGCTATACTGAATTATACAAAACTTCATTCCAAACATATTGATAATTAAGGTATTTTAAATGAGAAAGAGAATGCAGGCCTGCAAGGGGATATAGACAAGTTAGGTGATCTTATTATCAGAATTGGTGGCAGAGAAAGATTGCCTACTTCATCTCCTTTGGAGGGAGTTGCTTAACTGTTGAGGATCTAAAGTCAAAGTGGCTGATGTCTCTGCTCTGATCACCCTGACAGGAGCGCCTTTGCATCTGATCATCTCCATCCAAAGGCAGCCTTGTCTGTTCCCTTTGTGCCTTGTTGGGAAAAATGTTGGAAAACACAGCCATGAGGTAATAGACCATCTCAAAAGAAGCAGGGTCTCTTAACAGAAATGTCTGAGCTGTCGAGACTGTCAGAAAATCAAGATACTGTTTTTTGTTTTTTGGGTACTGTTTTTAGGACAAAATGAAAGGTAGACACACACACACGCATGCACACACACATACACCCCTTTGTTCTTCTCACCAGAGAAAAATGTTGAAATTAATACAAACAGGAAAGGAACAAGCAGACCTTTGACAATACTTCTATTGCTCCCATTGCCAAATGACTGAAAAAAGATCTGAAAAAATTTCTTTGACTTAAAAGCCTACTTTACCTTTCAAAAGGGAAAACCAAAAGGCTTTGCTATTTCATTGGTGTTTCAATCCCAAAGCATTGGTTCTTACCAAGGAATGGGGTTCCTCATTCAATATAAATATCCCCTTTGAGGTAGATGTTTGGCCGTTACTTCTGAACTTTTCATTTTGAGTCAGCTGGGCAGAGTTTCTACATCCTATATTCCTCCCTCAGATGGAATAAAATTGTTTCAGATTATTTTTGGTTTATTCTTGTGGTGAAGGTATGACATCAATACTTTGGACCTAAAAGGAAATTCCATATTTGGTTTTCAATGGCTGATTTAAAAGATGCAAAGGGTCCTATGTGGGCCAGATCTAATCCTAGACCAAACAGACCTTCCTGCTCAGGTGGTTTGGAAACTAGGCTGTGGTAAGCACTGACTGATTTAGAGGTTTCTCTTAATCCTGCTACTTCCTATCACACATCAGGGGCTGTCACCCTACATCATGTGTGTGTCTGGGAAAGAACATGGGTGATACAACCAGGGTAAAATCTAAGACAGTGCTGAGCAACTTTTCATTTTTTTCAAATTGCTCAATAACCTTACACACTCCACCCCATCTAACCCCCAAAAGGTTATCTGACCATCTTCTTTTTCATTCAAAATGAATCAAAAGTGTTTGAGTCCCATGGGTTAACAGTAAATTCTTATATCTTAGAGTGTCTTCATTGAATAGACAGATTGCAGTGGGGAAGTTGACACTCATTTAAGGTGATAAAATTATGGTATTAGGCCACCTTTAAGAATTAGTAAAAGGGACTCAGTATTCTATTATTTATTCTGCAAATTTATTTATTTTTTCAGATTAGGAAGTTGAGGCTTAGAAAGATGAAATGACCATGACTCACATAAAGAGCTTCCCCAAAGTCGTATAGTTGGAATTAAAGTGTGTTCCACTGTTGACACTATTTTTCACACAGAAGACGTGCTTGGCACTGTGCCTGGGCACTAGAGACACATTGCTGGATAAGATTGTGCTACTCCCAACCTCCTTAATCTGAGTCTCTGGTGATGGGGCCACCCACCTTTCCAAGGTTGTTTCATGTCCTTTAAGCTTTAGTTTAGCAAGCCGGTGCCAATTATGTCCAAAACAGCTGGGTGCTGAGGCACTCTAGCTACTCTGAGAAGTTGTCCTGCTTTGTGCTGGCTCTCAGAGCCCTCAGGTCAAGCCTGCTGTGGATCTCACCCAGACCCCTGTCCCAGAAGCAGTGTCAATGTTTATGGCCCATGGGATAATCTGTTCCTTAAATCTTTAGCCCTAAATCATAGGCTGAGTTTATTTTCTCTTGATCTTTACTGGAGGAAATAATTCATTTGGGATTAGATCAGGAGCCTGTTGGGCAGGATGCATGTAGCATGTGTAAATAAAATTCCTTTAGAGATAAATTTTGCTTTTAAATCCTTTCCACCTTTCCCAGCACAAATATTAGTTATTCTACTTATGCTCTTTAATATTATGCATTCATATATTGTTTTATAATTATCAATTTCCACATACAACTTTTCTTTTAATCACACTCATATTGTGTGACGAACATAATCTCTTTTACAGATTAGAGACTGTAGATTGTAAGCTCCTCCAGGGCAGGAACCTCACCTATTTCGTGTACCATTGTGTCTGCATGGCCTGCCACATTGTACATGCTCAATGATTATCTGTGACTGAATGAGGAAATGAGGAATGACTTGCTCAGGGTCCCACAGTTGACCCCTGTGACCTTTTATCACTGACAAGCTGTTATTCAACTTCTGCTTAAACACATTTTGTGATGAGAAATTCGTTACCTTTCCAAGGAGCTGTGGTGTACATTTTTATTTATTTGTTGTTGTTGTTTTGGTTTGGTTTGGTGCCGGCACAGTCCCTACTGTCCTCTCTTCTACTCAGATTGATTCTGCTGATGTCAGTCGTGGTTGCTGCACTTTTAAGTGTAGGCACATGACTCCCCTGGGGTTAGTCTCTCATAGCATCCATCCCCCCATCTATGGTGATCAGTCCAAGAAGTGACACCTTGGAACCCAAGCAGACACAATCACGGTTCTCAATAATAACTCATGAATGGAAGATGAGAGATAGAGCTGCTTTCTTTTCCCTGTGATTTCAAGCTCTGGTACACCCTGTACTTCCAGTGGCCCTCTTGGCTCTCACGTATCAAGAGGCCGCCTGAGAAAGAAACCAAACACAAAGATGAATGCTCAGAAATGAGACACTGTTTGAACCTCTGAATGTCCTGTTCCCAAACCTTACTCCACCCTTGGCTTTCTCAAGTGTGTTGGCCAATAAGTACCCCATCTTTACTTTTTCATTTTTCAACGGGCTGGTGAGTGAAGGTCGGCACCGATCCTCTGTGCGGGAATCTCTCCGCTTTGCCCTCCGCACCCCTGTTGCTGTGCTCTCCTCCATGGCTCTGAAACTTCCCCCCTCCACCACCTGCCATCTCCGCCCCCAAAGGGCCTTCCTAGAGTGTGGAAACCTTTCTTTTGTCTCTGTTTTTTCTTTTTTTTTTTTTTTTTGCCCTACCCAGGTACGTGGGGAGTTTCTTGCCTTTTGGGAGGTCTGAGGTCTTCTGCCAGCGTTCAGTAGGTGTTCTGCAGGAGTTGTTCCACGTGTAGATGTATTTCTGATGTATTTGTGGGGAGGAAGGTGATCTCTGCCTCTTACTCTTCCGCCATCTTGAAGCTCCTCCTGTCTCTTTGATAAAATTCTCTTAACGCCATTTCCTTAATTTTTTTTTTGCTTGCAAATTGAATATTTTTTAACGTATTTTCACTGCCACTCCATACTGTTTGTCCTGTTCTGTAAACAGCACTCCAGCTCAGCCTCACTCTCTTGATTTTTAATAGAAGTATCACCAGTTAAAACTCTCAAGTCTGGGCTTCCCTGGTGGCACAGTGGTTGAGGGTCTGTCTGCTGATGCAGGGGACATGGTTCGTGCCCCGGTCCACGAAGATCCCACATGGCGCTGAGCGGCTGGGCCCGTGAGCCATGGCCACTGAGCCTGTGCGGCCGGAGCCTGTGCTCCGCAGTGGGAGAAGCCACAACAGTGAGAGGCCTGCATACCTCAAAACAAAAACAAAAAAACTCTCATGTCTGACACATTTTAAATTGTCTCCCATAATTTTCAATAATTATTCTTTCTTTTTAAATGATTTTACATTTATTTCAAGTCCACTTTCATTTAGTTAGATAGGTTCTAGCTTTTCTACTCATTGAGATCTGTCTTGAGTCTATCAGGAATTGCATTTTCTATTCCCTTTGACTTTATTTTTAATTTTTTATTTATTTTTTTTTTGCGGTACGCGGGCCTCTCACTGATGTGGCCTCTCCTGTTGCGGCCTCTCCTGTTGCGGAGCACAGACTCCGGACGCTCAGGCTCAGCGGCCATGACTCACGGGCCTAGCCGCTCCGTGGCATGTGGGATCTTCCCGGACCGGGGCACAAACCCATGTCCCCTGCTTTGGCAGGCAAACTCTCAACCACTGCACCACCAGGGAAGCCCTCCTTTGAATTTATATTTTCACAGCTATGTTTAAAAATTGTGGTTTTTAATTTTGTATTGTGTGTTAAAGTTTTTAAAAGTTAAAAACTTATATGGAAGAATGCTATTTATAAACCCAAACTAGTATTTAATAGTTTTCTTAGGTGAATGTAAAAGCTAATAGATTTATTTGTGAACATTACTCTCCTAAATCTTTATTCACCTTGAAGCTCCACTAATGACTATGAGTGCAAAAATGCGATTTCATTCAGCTCCTGTCTGGGAAACTAGAAAAAACAACAACAACAAAATTGCTTCTTTGCTTTATTTGCTAAATATTTTGCACAGTGCTTATTTTGTATCCTTTCCCATACTAAGTGTAAGAGGAGACTCATTGGCACATTATAAATAAGCAATTAATGCTGAAAAGGGAGATACTTCCAAAGCTAGCATTTCCCCAGGAAATAAAGAAGACATGAGATCAGTACCCCAGAGATTCTACAAGTGTCTGTGTGTCTTCTGTCTCCCTCTTTTTGCAGGATCAAATGAAAAATTGAGAAAGAATGCAGATAATTGAAATATATACACGTTGCCTTAGTTATCTCAGTGTTTTCAAATAAAAAATATGCTTGGCTTGAATAGTATTATTAACCCCCATGTTTTAGTCATCATCTTCTTGAGTTTTAAAAGAAGGAAAAGGTAAAAAATGAAAGGGAAAGACATTTCTTTATGCACACACACATGGTGTGCATAAAGAAAGGGCACCTTGATAACACAGAAGCAGACACGCAGACATACAGACATTGAGATCAAAACATCAGGGACGTCAGCTCAGTTTTACAAAAATTGTCTCATAATATCTTACTGAAGAAGCCTCTTCTATCCAGTGTCCATACTTTTCAGCTATCCTCCTTGAAGTCCTACATAACCTTTGACCTAAAGTCCAGGTTTAGAGAAGTGGACCAGTAGTTAAAGACTTATTCAGTCATGTTTCTGGCTTTTGGGATTTATAAACTACTGGTTAATTAATAAAAGATTCAAAAGAATACATACTCACAATTAATTGTACAGATGATAGAGTACCTAAGAATCTATCAGAACATAAGTAGGGTTGTTAATAATATAGCAGAGAACAGAGTTATATCCCAGGTTCCATGCATTTTTCATAAAAGGTAGAGACAGCTGTCAGGTTTCAAACCATTCAAGACAGAGACCCAAGCAAAGGCATGGAGAGTCTGAAAGAAAATAGACAAATTTGACTAAAGAAGATGCTATGCTAGTAGGTATTGTAGTGTTAGTGTCAATTTAAGATTAATGCATGTTAACGGGAAAGAAATGATGACAAATTAATCTCATTCTCCCTCCTCTGTTTGACCAGTACAATGAAGTAAATACTTGTCTTAATATCCAGATAACATTTAAGCAACCTATATAAATTTACTTATATGAATGAAATCTGCCTGCAAAAAGCCAAGAAGAAAATCCAAAGGAACCAGAACATTGGTTTTCAACTCCAATTCGTATATAATTAATTTAAGATATTCAAGCAGGAGATTTTGGGGAAAGAGATTGAGTTTTGTTAAGTGGGGAAGGGAACAGAGGAAGAGAAAGAGGATCACTCTTCTTGGACAGCTGCTCTGTAGCAGGGACCGTGCAAGTTAGAGTGACCACATTAGCTCCTTACTATCTCATTAGAAGCAACATTAACAGAAAGGTAATGAGTCCTTACCCCATGTGCTTACCTTTGGCTTACCACAACATGATTGGCAAGGCCCTAGGAAACCTCTGAGATGATGGTGAGAACGTTCAACACAGTATTTACTCTAAAACTACAGACAAGGTCTAGCATACGGCTTTGATTTCAGGCAAACGCTTTTAACGGGCAGCTTTAGGGTTTAGAGAGGACAGTAGTCTCAGATGTTTTTATGTGCTGATTTTAAGGTGTTTTCATTGACTGCTCTGAAAGCTTTCAGTTTCTCATTCACAGGCAGATGGATGGCTCCTTAGGATGCTCTTGAATGCTTTCTCTGTCTCTGATCAGGGTGAACTGAAAGAAGCATTTGGTAGAGTGGAATGTTTGCCCTGGCAGGAGAACCCAGAGATTTCAACAAATAAACACGTGCATCTGTGAATGGATTGATTATTATTTTTTCTCTGAAGTGATTAAGAGCACAGTCCTAGTTAAAGCTGGGGAGGGCAGGAGGAAGGGAGGGAGAGAGAGAAAGAGAGAGAAAGTGCAAGTGCGATTGGGAGGGAGAGAGATTATCCTATTGGTGCAGTTCTCCCGTTTAAACTAAAGTAGGCCTAAGGGTGATGAGGCAAAAATAAGGTATATGGGTGAGAAAGAAAAAAAATGGAGCTCTTGGCAAGAAAACAGATGTCTGGTATCTCTGTAAATGTTTTAATCGGCTGAGCTCTGACTGATCATTAGGGTCAAAACACCATCTTCATTCACATAGTCCTGATGATTTCAGCCAAAAATGGGTATGGTTTATGTATAAAAAGAAATAAAAATATTTTGTGGTTCCTGGTTTGCCAACATTAGTTCACTTTTTGGTCACTTAATTAACTTATTCAACAAATATTTATTAAGCATCTCCTTATGCCAGACAATGTTCTAGGCATTGAGTAGAGAAAGACAGAATAATGAACAGGACAAATAAGGGTCTTATAGAATATATTTTAATGGAGGATTTCTCCATCTTTGCTAAAAAAAGTTCTTCCAAATCTCTTTAAAAAGTAGTTGTAATCTACATTTTGTATTTCTTCCCTCTTTCCCTAATTTCTCCTCCTCTTTTGCCAATTTTAATCCAGTTTATAAATATTTTAAAGGGAGGAAAAAGTGGTTTATAAGTTAAGTACTACCAGTTAGGACCTTTGACTTTTTGTGCTTAAAGTATAATTATCTTTTTGTCCAGAAGTGCTGCATTCCTGTGGTCCTGGTTTATTGCTGAAATGCTTTCACAGGTTCAGTGGCATCCGGTGTTGAGCGTTGGTGCTCCTTCTTTAGTCTGCATTACTTATCTCCCTAGGAAATCCTGTGCAGGCAACCACTTCTGTCTCCTTAAATAGGCTGTCAGGTCCTAGCTCTATTTCCAGACTGGAATTCCCCCTCCCATTGCCCTTAAGTCTTTCTAAGTCTTTCCCAAACACTGGTAAACTCAAAGATGGAGGGGAATGTTGGCTCTACATGATTGTATCTGTTGTTTTGCAATTAAATATATTAATCTACTGCCTACCATTTTTCTTCAAGGCATTCACACTGGATTAGACCACAGTTTACATTTTCTGTCAGCAAATTTGTATTTTTCCTGGTACTTGAAGGAGTTAGTGTTTATGCTACTCAAATCATGGGGAGAAACATGATTAAAATAGGTTGAATTTTGCTCAAGCCAGGAATGAGTTGCAAATTAGAGGCAGCATAATATGGTAGTTAAGACCACAAATCCTAAGGCCTACTGTCCTAGTTCAAATGCCAACTGAACTTAGGCACACAGTTTGCTCATTTGTCAAAAAGAATAATAATACTATGTACTTTTCATGATTGTTGTAAAAGTTAACTTAGTTGTCACATGTGAAGCACTTAGAACATTGCTTGGCTTATTGCAAGCCCTATTTATAAGTGACATTATTGTTTTCATTATTAACAGCAGCCTTAAAGTCCAAGATAGGGGAAGAACAATTCTGAACTAAGAAGGCAAAAGTTTAAGCCTTTACAGAATAGGTTAAGGTTTGGAACTGACTTATATGTTACCTCTGATTGCTTTGCTCAATGCCAAAATAGTTACTATGATGCCAAATAGAAAACTAATTTTAATTAATAATGAATGTGATCTCATAAAAATAAAGAGTATATTGAATGTCCATTAGGGTAGGAATGATCTAATTGACAATTTGAGTTTCCTCTTCTGTGAACTGTCTTTTCATATCCTTTGGAAAGTTTCTGTTTTGTGTTGTCTTTTTCTCATTGCTTACAGGATTTCTTGGTGTGCTCTGCAAATTAGGGGAGGGACTCCATCTCTCTGGCCTAATTTTTCAATGTGATGAAATGTCCCTGGAATTGACACTCTTTGCCTACTCCTTATTCTCTCTTCTGAATGATTTAACGCACTAGTGAGAATAGAAGTATCTAAGCATACTCTGTGCCATCCTTTCTGAGTCTCTCTTTTCATGGAGAAAAAGAGTGCAGGACACATTCACAGATCTGCTCTGCACCATGTAGCAAGCATCTTGTCCTTGTGGGAGAGGCCTGTATTTATCCAGCTGTTCCAGGGCCAGGTAGGTAATTCTTACTCACGGTGAAGTATTAAAAAACTCATTTGACTGCAGATCTAAAACCATGTTTGCTTTATTGTTCAGAGTCCTGATAAGAAAGAGATAACCACTCAAACCAAGTCTTTTAGGAGAGTTTAAAAAGACACCATTTATAAAGATATGGACAGATTAGGGAAACCAACAAGGGTGGTAGTACCCCAGGGATTGCAAGAACAGGAACCATTGCTATAAGAAGACCTGAAAAGAAAGAGAGTAGGGATAACCATCAAAGTGTGGAGAGTAGATACATGGAGAATGTATGGTAGAAACTATGTAGATATAGGGGACAAAGTCCTATCTCTTATACGAACTTCTTAGGGTAATGCCAGTTTGGATATACTACAGTATACTTCAACCTGAAATCTAGAACACTAGTCACCATCAGTGCTCTTCATGTGCTTATTTGCCATCTGTATACATCCTCCTGGTTGACATGCCTCTTTGTGTCTTTTGCTTATTTCCCAGTTTGTTTGTCTTTTCACTATTGAATTCTGAGATTTCTCTATATATTTCAGATACCTGTTCTTTGTCAGATATGTGGTTTGCAAAATTTTTCTCTCAGTAGCTTCTCTTTTTATCCTCTTAAGAGGATCTTTCTCAGAGCAGAAGTTTTGAATTTTGATGAAGACCAGTTTATCGTGGTTTCCTCTTAGGGATCATGCTTTTGTTTTCAAGTTTAAGAACTTTTTGCCTAGTCCTAGATCGAGAAGATTTTCTCTTTTTTCCTAGAAGAGGAAAAAAGTTTTACACTTCATGTTTAATTCCATCATCAATTTGGAGTTAATTTTGTATAAAGTATGAGAATTAGGTTGAGATTCACTTTTTTGCCTATGCATGTCCAACTAATCCAGCACCATTTTTTGTTGAAGAAGCTATCTTTCCTATACTAAATTCCCTTTGAACATTTGTCAAAAATCAGTTGTACATATTTTTGTGGATCTATTTCTAGCTTATTTATTTTGCTTCATTGAACTGTGTGTCAATTTCTTCACCAATACAACACATTCTTCATTACCATAGTTATATAATGTCTTGAAATTGAGAAGACTGATACCTCTCACTTTATTCTACTTTCTCAAAATTATTTAGGTATCCTAGTTTCTTTGCTTTTCCATATAAATTTTGGAATAATCTTGCTTACATATACAAAAATCTTGTGGGGATTTTGATAAGAACTGATCAAACTGTATATCAATTTGAGGTGAACTGACATCATTACTGTGTCGAGATGAACACAATATATTTCTCTATTTATATCTCCTTTGTTTTCTTTTATCAATAGTTTTCAGTAATCAAGTCCTGTACACATTTTGTTAGATTTATAACTAATTATTGCATATCTAATTTTGTATCTGAATTATCAATTTTAGCTTTCCATAGTCTTATGCCCAGTTACACCTCTATTTTCTACTATGTAGACATAGCTGTTACATCTAAGAAATAAAATTCTTCTTAAGTCTTAAAAATAAGACTTTTTTCTCTATATTTTCGATTGTGGGCTGACACACATTTTCAAAGCATCTGAACAGTATTTGAAAACTGTGTTACTGCCTTATTGTTTATCAAAGCATTCCCTTTTCTCTGGTTACCACTTAGGAAAAGCAAGCTGTATTTGTTTGTTTTCTCTAGTGTCTCTTCCGTTAACTTCGTTTATCTTGAAACCAAATAGGGTTATTAAACTGATATTGTTTTCTTCATTTTAAAGTATGTAAGAAAATTCCTCTCTGAATCATACATTTTCCAGAAAATTTTGATAGCTAAGTTTCCAAATACCACCCACATCTTTAAGAGAGGGACATGACTAACAAAAGACCTTCATATATAATTTAGGGCCTATATCGTGAATCAAAGTAGAAATTTTAATGTTCACTGCTTCAAGCTTTCTTCTTGCTAACTAAACACCATGTGAAAATTGCATAAAACAGACTTACTGAAGTAATTCACTCCGTAGAGAATACTATTTTTATCTTTTAAGAACAAAAATGCTGTTAACGGTTATTCACTTTTTCACTTACTCCTTTGGGATGTTATAGTCAGACACTGAACATGCAAAGTTCCATTGATTGTGAATCTTGTTATCCCTCTCAAAGTTCAAATTGTCTTCTAAGTAAAGTTAGGAGTATGTTAATACAGAAATAATGCTCAGTAACACTTGGCTTTCAGAAACATAAAAAACAACAGAAGTCTGGCCCAGTACTGAAGCTCCAAGTAAAAAAAAAAAAAAAAGTAATATTTTATATGTAGTAACATCTTATGTTTTCTCTTGGTTTCTTTAGGAATAGATAAGTGATAATGTCCAGTTTTTCCTCTTCATTTTTAATAAAAATATTTCTAATGATGTAGACATGTTAAACATTCTTTAAAAATTTCTTAAATTTCTTCTGATTCCCTAAAATTTGATAAATCAAAACTCTCTAACATTGTATTGGAAGTGACAGAATGAAATTTGCAAAAACCCCAATACAAAATTAATTCTTGGAGAAACCTTTTTATTTAGTTCATTAGTGCAAAGTTGATATAGCTAAACCTGAAAACCACTGATAAATTGTCAGTGTTTTCAGATAGGCTGACCAAAAAAAGAAATTAACCCAAGAGTATGGATTATGGATCATTGGTATTGCAATAATTTTATGACTTATTTTTCTTACTCTAAAGAAATAAACAAAAATTAAGCTTAAGATATAAATCAAAATATATTTTTTTGATTCCATGAGAATGAGAAAAGAGAAGAAGAAAGGACCAAAAACATTTTTACTTTAAATAGATTGATTAGGGAGCAGCAAATCAGACCGACCTGGTTCAGAAGTTTGGTTCTGTCTGTCATTTACCAAGTATGACTTTGAGCAACTTATAATTTTTCTATATGTAAAACGCACTAACAATACCTTCTTCAAAAAGTTATGGATATAAAAAGAAAAATCCCCCCCCAAAAAAGTTATGGATATGATTAAATAAAGCAGTGTATTTGTCTCATATTGAATGCTCAACTGTTAAGTGTATCTGGTATTATTGCTATTTCCATGTAAATTAAATGATTAGCTAAATTTTATTTTTTCCCTTTCTGGTGACTTATACTATAGTAAAACAGTTGGTGAGTAAATTTCCTAATATGTTTCTTCTTGCTCAGTCAAAATACATGGTAATTAGTGTGATTAAACAGACTAACATAGGTATAATCAGTTGAAGCTGGTATGAAGGAAACTGAAGCATTTCTAAAATCTTAAAAAATACCGGGTTTCCCTGGTGGCGCAGTGGTTGAGAGTCCGCCTGCCGAAGCAGGGGACGCGGGTTCGTGCCCCGATCCGAGAGGATCCCACATGCCACGGAGCAGCTGGGCCCGTGAGCCATGGCCGCTGAGCCTGCGCGTCCGGAGCCTGTGCTCCGCAACGGGAGAGGCCACAACAGTGAGAGGCCCGCGTACCGCAAAAAACAAAACAAAACAAAAAACCTTTTTTTTTCAGGGAGAATTGATTTCTGAAATCTGAGTAATTATAAAAAGGCAGTAGTCAATAAAACCAATGACCCGCAAATCCTTTACTCTACTTTTGTAAATCTTTATGTTAATGTTACCTGTGCCTAACAATAGTTTAAGCTTATTATAAAACTTTATACTAAGAGCATATAACCATATTGTTGGCTCAAGATTCTGGTTTGCTCTGAGCCTTTAAGATGTTATTTCATTAATACATGTAGCCCATTTTGAAAAGTGATTGGAGCAAAATTTCCTTTAAAGGCAACCCTAACCAAACCATAAACTCTGAGGAGGAAAAAGAAAGGATTAGATTTCCAGCCCACTGGAGTTTTTCTTATGTTAAGGTGGGATTGCCAAATCTGAAGAGGTGTATTTAAGTGTTTTGGTTTTTGTTAACACTGTAATGAAAAGTAGAGTATTCTTTGATAACACAGAAATACTTCTCTAAACACCTTGTTTTCCAGACATATTTACCTAATCTCAACTCTTCTTAGGATAGAGTGGTGAGCATGGAAATTTTGCATTGTTTCTTTTTTTTTTTCCAACATCTTTATTGGAGTATAATTGTTTTACAGTGGTGTGTTACTTTCTGCTTTATAACAACGTGAATCAGCTATACATATACATATATCCCAATATCTCCTCCCTCTTGCATCTCCCTCCCACCCTCCCTATCCCACCCCTCTAGGTGGTCACAAAGCACCCGAGCTGATCTCCCTGTGATATGCGGCTGCTTCCCACTAGCTATTTTACATTTGGTAGTATATGTAAGTCCATGCCACTCTCTCACTTCGTCCCAGCTTACCTTTCCCCCTCCCTGTGTCCTCAAGTCTATTCTCTCTGTCTGTGTCTTTATTCCTGTCCTGCCCCTAGGTTCTTCAGAACCTTTTTTTTTTTTTTTTTTTTTAGATTCCATATATATGTGTTAGCATACAGTATTTGTTTTTCTTTTCCTGACTTACTTCACTGACAGACTCAAGGTCCATCCACCTCATTACAAATAACTCAATTTTGTTTCTTTTTATGGCTGAGTAACATTCCATTGTATATATGTGCCACATCTTCTTTATCCATTCATCTGTCGATGGACACTTAGGTAGCTTCCATGTCCTGGCTATTGTAAATAGAGCTTTGCATCGTTTCTTATTTCTCGTGTACCTTTCTATCTGATGTGCCCCTTTCAGTTTTGGACATCCTACACAGTTGGGAAATACTTGGGAATAATTACTTCCAATTCTTTGCTTTTATACATCATTTAACACGCAAATGAGAGGACTCATAGCTTTATGTGACCAAATCACTGATGTCTTTTTTTTTTTTTTTTTTGTCTCCCTCAACTCTCCCACTGGCCATGTATTGTGATGGAAAACTTAGTTTATAGTTTTAAGATCCATAAATACTTTCTTTCTCTGCCAAATATTTCAATTTCACCTAAAAGATTGTGTTTGGCACTACAATTGTCTCTTCCCTGATGTAATCATCTTGAGAGTAAAGACTGTATCTTATCAAAACTATCCTGGAATGCCTACCACCACTGCTGAACGTGTAGTTGGTTCTCAGTAAATTAAAATTTAATTGAGGATGGAAGACATGCAACTTTGGCAGATCCCTCCATTTATCAAGATTTGAAGCGTATTGCGTATGCCATTTCACATAGCAAAGCAAATATCCTACGTACAGGCTGTTACAAGCAAAAGTTGGAGACAGGGAAAAATCCAATAACACTGACATGGAAAAGAGTCCAATAGCTCTGACTTAGTTCACCTAAATATTTCTGTAAGGGGTGACAAGTGGCAGAATTTCGTATAGTGGCTTCAGTCTACGCATACAGAAAACTTCTTCCCCACATCTATGTTGTGCAAAGATGCCCGTGACTCACTAATCCATACACTCTTACTATGAGAAACTTTTGCTTTCAAATTATACATTAAAGTTATAATCAAATTATAAATACATCTGTGGTATGTCGTTCTTTTCATTTAACCCAATTTGTCTTAATTTCAATGTCTCAATCAGTTTACAAGAAGTAGTGAAATTCTATTTTTTTTTCATTTGGTGATGAGCAAGGAGGGGTGAGAAGGATATTCAGATTTCTTACTAAATTACACAAAGGTCAGTGTGATGCCTTAGAAAAGTCTGAGGAGAAGCCTGGGAAACTTGAAGAAAAAAATTTTGTAACCACAGGAGATGTTAGATATGCAAAATTTTAGATAAAAATAAGGATATGAGCCAAGAAGTGTTTTAATTTCATAAAAGCTAAGAGATGAGTAACAGCCTCCTGTAACTAGCTTAATCCTGGGAGGAAGAAAGCACTGGCTTAAGTAGAAATGATGCACCCAACACTCTTCCCTTTTGTGGAAAGGCCAATGACTTGTTCTGGAGGTATGTGTATATTTTAAAATGTATGTTTCTTTCCCAGTTCCCTATGTTTTTTTCTGTAAAGCCACTAATTTGCTGTTCCTGTTTCAAATCACCTAGTATACTACTGCTGCATCCCTCCCAGCCATGTTCCCTTGCTTCTCATTTTTCTCAGTTTTTTATTGTAGTCTTCCTCTTGTGATCCTTAGACTAACCGGGAAATCTCAAACCATGGCAGGGTCAGACATCAAGAAAATCATGGTGGTTTGAGCCATCCCTATGGTGAAGAATCAGAAACTTCAACTATTATTTTGATCCTCTTTACTCAAAAGGAACTCTAAAGGTTTTAGTCTTCAATGATACCTGTGTAGCAGAAAGCCTAACTGTTTGTTATGTATTCTATGCAATGGAAGTGACACTAAGTAAAGCAAAGATTCAGCCTTGCTCCCTAGGGAACTGAGATCTTGTTGTAAATAATCACATTGACTAAAAAATGGAAAACTTCAAATTAATATGAGGAAATCCAACATATGAGTGCTGAATATGTGAACCAAGATGAGGGCGGGCAACAATGAAGAGCTGGGAAGATATGCTTAGCAGTGCATTATATGGTATGTCTACCATACAGTTCAGTAAATGTAAATAAACTCAAGGGCACACATAATAGTACAATGCAGTAAAGAATTAGAAAATGATGAGTTTGGGTTACTTGTTATCATTGTTTTTAATGCAACCTATTTAATTGTAGATTTATATAATTTACTTTTACTAATGCCTATTTTTAACAACCAACTCTGAAAATTCCTGAAAATTTAACAGTTGATTCTCATGAGCTGCTATGAGCCAGCACCAGCATGCCTCTGACCTTGTCTACTTTCTTGTTTTCACTGATTATGGACTATTAATTGTGCATCCATCCTTTAGATTTAACATGTTCAGAATTGATTATCAACATTTTAACTACATAACTTGAATACTACATGTAAAAGACATACACTGGGGCCAATTATATTAGGAATATAATATTTTTAATAAAAGGGAAAAAACTCTCTGTGTAAATAAATTGTATTAAGAAAGTAGCCACAAGTGGCCCCACAAATTAGGACATTGTTTAATATGTAATATATGAGGAGCAACAGATGCACAAATTTTATAATTTCACACATAAACTATTGAAGCCTCAGTCAACCAAAAATAAAATTTAAAATAATGTCTGGCTAGCAGCTCCTTTCCATCCATTTATTCAGAATTTTAAAATATGTACTGTATTTCAAGGACTCTGCTGGGAACTGGTTTATAAGGATTATATGAATGTGGTAGGAGAATTAGGAAACATTTAACAGCTGCACTATTATAAGTCCTCTGATGGAGGAATACAGGTGCTATAGGCATACAGAGGGCTTGAAGTGGAAGAGTTTTAACCCACATCATCACCAACACAGACTCAATCCCACCACTGAATACCAGCAGAAAGCCTTTGGCTGGAATAAGACCAGAGTAGGAGAGAGCCAGATTGTAAGCAAAATAAATGAGAGCGCTCCAGATAAGCTGGGCTCCAACTGACACTGGGCATATAATGGCTTCCAATAGATCTGAGCAAACATTCTACTTACTGCATGTGAGCAGACAGTGATCTTGAGTCAATGGTTATTGTACAATCTAATCTGTGAGTAAACTCCATGAATATAGCTTTCTTTGTATGAGGATGGATGATGAGTGAGGAAAAATTATCCCCAAACACATGGTCTTTCAAGGAGGGCTATGCAAGGATGTACAAGATGGTAATGTAACTTTTATTTGGCTGGAGTATATCTTTTGTAATATTTTATTCAAGAAGGGAAAGGGAGACATTTTCAGAGTCTTTAAATATCTGAAATTTTCTGTTGCTGTTTTTAATAAATCTAGATTGGCTGGGTGACCAAAATCAGGTGCATTCAAAACTTTATGTTTGCACTAAAGGTTTCTCTATTGTTATCTGGAATTTTGGAAGAGTGTCTGGGGGAGAACTTGAGTTTTGTTCTTTAATAGATCCTCACATTTTTTGCATGTTCAGTTTCTGCATAGATGCTTGGAGGTATATTTTAACCTTTTTGGAAGGCTGTTTTCCAGGATGTGTCTCACTTGAATGGTCTTTTTCATTGCCCACCCCCACCCCACCCCCAGAATATTATAAAGTATCTTAATCTATATGCTTAGGTATTATTTTTTAAACTCGGGGATGTTTTCTTCATTGTATGTTAATTATTGAGTCTGGTTCAGTTGCTCTGTTTTCCTACAGGGACACTGCCATTCATAGTTTGCACTTCCTCTCCATTCCTCCTTAAAAAAGATTTTAAACTTTTTTCCTTTTCCTGTAAAGTCTGGTGCACCATTTTATGTTTATTGTCTATATCACAATTGTATTACTTCAAAATGACAATCTGTTCTTTCTGCTTCAGTACATATTTGATTCTGCTCTACAACAGTTGCCTTGAAATCATTAATTTATCTTTATTATTACTTCTATGAACCGTCCAAACTGGCCCATTCATTTGAAATATTTTCCCAAGTTACATTGTTTTTGTCATCAATTTGCGTTTTAAATTGTCTTCAAAATTTAGCCCAAATCCAATCGTGTTGAATGAATTCTATCTAATTGTTTAAAATTTAGAATGATACCTGGATTTTTAAGAAAGCATAGATTTTAAACATTAAAAAAAATACTAAGTGAGAATATCTGCATACTAACGACTGATTCCATGTACTTATCCAGTTCTTATTGTGGTCTCTCTTCCTTTTTTGGATGCAGACAAATTGGTAAACCAAGAACCTTCCCAAATTAGAAACACAAAATACCATTCGGATAAGTCAATTCACACTGTGTTCTGCAAAGTAGTTTGGACTTTCTCACTCAGTAAAATCTGTAACTCAGAGATGTGGGAAAATAGCTCTTACTTTTGAAACACACTAGAAATATAATTTATTTTGATTTAGATTCAACCTGAACACTCTGGCATGTTAATTTTATTCCTAACTTATTTTTTCTCTTTTAAGGGAAAACATAACAATTTGGTTGAACTGAAATTCTTGACCATATAGTAGTCATTAAAATTGTGCATAAAAATAATCACATATTGATTGAATATTGTGATTCAATGGAAAATATTTTGATATTGAACTCATACTTTAAAAGTTGGCTCATGAAAAAACATTAAACTTATGAAATACATTTTCACCCTTCTGCTTTTTTTTTTTTTTTTTTTGCGGTACGCGGGCCTCTCACTGTTGTGGCCTCTCCCGTTGCAGAGCACAGGCTCAGGACGCGCAGGTTCAGTAGCCATGGCTCACAGGCCCAGCCGCTCCGCGGCATGTGGGATGTTCCCGGACTGGGGCACGAACCCGTGTCCTCTGCATCGGCAGGCGGACTCTCAACCACTGCGCCACCAGGGAAGCCCCATCCTTCTGCTTTTATATCCAAAGCACATTAATTTCTTCATCCATTTTCACTTCGTCCCCTCCCGTCTCAAAGGACAGGGAGTAAGGGCTTGACAGCAGTGCTAACCTTTCCTCTCTTTTCAGGGGGTTAAGAGCATGACCCTTGTTATCAGGCGGACTTGGATTCAGGTCCTACTCCACAATTTATAATGTGTATAGCCTGGACAAATTATTTACCCACCCTCAGCCATAATTTTCTCATCAGTAAGTGGGGCACTCTAAGGACTTGGTAAGATGCTTCTGTAAAGTGGGAAGGACCCTGACTGACAAGGACTGTCACAGAGCAAGCACATGGTAGCTGTGCTTATTATAGCATTCTTTCCTGTTTCCATGAGAAATTCATCCCTTCACACAGTTTCTCTTTATAATCTTTGATAATTCTCTCTCTGCTTTTCCTTCTTCCTTTTGAACATACCTAAGTCTCTCCTGTGAAGAAAAGGCTTCATGATCTTGTTTTTCCAAATGTTTGTCCTAGTTTTTATTATTTCATTCCCTTAAATGGGCTTTTTCGCCCATGTGGTTTACACTTGCTGTCTCCCCTTATAACTTACCCTTTTATTTTATCAACGTCTGTGTATTGGATTCTTACTGCTATTATTACAAAGTATCACAAACTTAGTGGCTTAAAGCAATACAAATTTATCCTCTTAACAGTTCTAGAGGTCAGAATTCCTTCTGGAGACTCTAGGTGAATCCTTTCCTTGCCTTTTCCACCTTCTAGAGACTGCCTGCATTCCTTGGCTTGTGGCTCCACATTCCTGTGACCCCTGTTTCTGACATCACGTATTGCCTCTCACACTGATCTTCTTGGCTTTCTCTTATAAGAATCTTTGTGATTACATTGAATCCACCATAGTAATCTAGAATAACTTCCCCATCTCAAGACCCCTAACTTAATCACACTTGCCACATCCCTTTTGCCATGTAAGGTAACATATTCACAGGTTTTAGGGATTAGGACCATACTTGACCCCTTTTCTTTCCCTAGGTATGGAAGAATTTCTTTTTGTTTGTTCTGTGTGTATGTATGTATGCATAATAACAATTAACAAAGATTAATGCCTCAAAATATACCCAAGTTCATATGTAATTATAGTAAAGCATTCACTGTGGGACTATTACCAAGGGAACCAAGAATAATTTAAGAGCCAGACAAAAGTTCCAAGAGAATGTGATATTTAAGTGTATCCCATCCACCTTCCTTATCATCTAGGCTAAAGGATGAATTCTATAGCCTTGGAGTTTAGCTCACAGGGCTAAGGATCGTGTTTTTGCACACTCTGGTTAACAGTGTATTTGAAATGTAGCAGACAAACGAAAGACCCTACAGCTTAAGCTTTGTTAATTTTGCAGTCAGTATACCTCTCCTGCTTTTGTTTGCAATCAAAATGAAGTGAAGATTCTAACTAATGGGTATTTTCCTCATTTAGAATCCTTAATGTATTTTGTTTTGTTTTACAAACATATTGAATTATCACTAATTCTCTTACAGTGATATTTGTCTCAGTATCAGTTTCGTTCCTGATGCTTCCATGACTCAAATAAGACAAAGTAATGATAAATGTAATAGTTTGAAAATATTTAAATGGAAATTTTATGAAACATATAGTAGAAACAAAGCACATGACTCGAAGAGCTATGAGGAAGTTGACACATGTGAGACATGAAGCAGTGACAATTTCATCATAAGGACTGCCTGAGTGATAGTGTCTGTAAGCCATCATTAGTTACATTATGCATTTTGACTTCAGAGATGTTAAAATGTGAAGAATATGTGCATCTTAGAATTGATGAAATATGACAATTCTTTTCGTGTTTGGTTTACAGCTTGGCTTTTCTACTGAAAATGACTTTTAAAATTTTAATCACTACTGATTAGATGGCTCAGAATAAAAATGGAAACCAAAATAGACTTTGAGGGCACAAGAGTGCTAACATAACAAGTAAAGGTAGCAATTCATTTGTGATATATTTTAATGTCCCATGAAGAGAAAAATGACAAAAATCAAAAATAAATGATGGTCTCACCAAATAGAAAAAATAATTAAAATAATTAAAATGCTCCTTTAGAGGTATTATTACTATGAGGGAAAGGTGTTAGTATATAATACATCATAAAGTGAAAAAAGAATTATAAAAAGTGCCACATTATGATTATATATTTTGTGGAAATGTAATAGATCAAAAACATGTGAACCATGAACATTTGGATAAATTTATGGTTAATATTTTAAAATTTTTGTTTTAACACTTAGAGCATGTATTACTCTGTAGTTTTCCTACCATTTAATTGAAGTAAATTGGCATATACAAATGTATGCAAATCATACATGGTGGCTTTTCACAAACTGAGTACGCCAATGAAACCCAACACCCAAATCAAGAGACAGAACACTATAAATACCTCAGAAGAAACCCCCCCCTCCATCCCCTTCTATTCACTACCTTGTAATAATTTAAAGGTATTAATGTCAGTCATAGGTAGAGGCCTGTGTGAACATATGGTATTATGTTAACATACAAATCTCTGAATTCTCTTTGTGGTTATACTCATACACGTGCAGTATACCAAGTTCCAATTACTAAATTGAATTAGTATTTGCGAATGTACTTTGTAAACCTAAAATACATAGTGCAAATGCTAGTGATTATTATTTTATACTTCTCTGACCTCATGAGCAAAGACCATTAACTGATTTAGCTTATGATTTTCTTTCATATTTTTTTAGTTAACTGATATTTATTTTGCACATCTTGAGGTTGATCATGTAGTTCCCAGAATCTAACAGAATACAACTGAAGGCTCCTTCTGTGATGGCTCTTTCCTGTTCCAACATAGTGACCAAAGATTTGGTCATTTTTGTCTAAGTGGATGACTAGGCTGGAAGGATTACAGTTTAGTTTGGATGCTCTATTCTTAAAGAGTCTGTGCTTTTCAGCCTCCCAAAGCAGTCAAGTCAGAGACCAAATCCCCGTGACACTGTGCACACATGTAAATGATATTTGTAAAGGATATCAGAATTAATGGATATGAAATTCATGTTAACAGTCTCTCAGCTGGAGAACTAGCCTTCTGGATGGACAGTTTTAACCCAATTATTACTTCTCTGGATTTACCCAATTCCTCTAAGAGCAGAGTAGTTTCAAAACTGGAAGACAGCCATACATTATTCGAAATCATGAATCTCACACTTTGTATTAACAAAGTACAACTAAAATAAATTATGCCAATATTGAAAATGTATTAAATTATTATATATGGTAAACATGAAAGGAAGTCGTTAATGGGAAGATTGAATATATTGATCACCAATAGATAAACAAGTGTATCTTTTTACTTCTTTCTTTAATAAAAATTTAGTATTAACCAATAAACTATGGGGCCAGCTTTGTGTCAAAGAAGAAAACTTCTACAGAACTTAAAAGGCTTTAAAAAGAATGAAGTAGGGCTTCCCTGGTGGTGCAGTGGTTGAGAGTACGCCTGCCGATGCAGGGGACACGGGTTCGTGTCCCGGCCTGGGAGGATCCCACATGTCGCGGGGTGGCTGGGCCCGTGAGCCATGGCCGCTGAGCCTGTGCATCCGGAGCCTGTGCTCCGCAGTGGAAGAGGCCACAAGAGTGAGAGGCCCGTGTACCGCAAAAAAAAAAAAAAAAAAGAATGAAGTAGCCCTATATATACCAATATGGAAGATGTTCACAATATATTACCATTTCAAAAAAAAAAGATTGACACAGGAAATAAGATTAATATGTTACCTTTGATGTATAAGATGAATAGATAGATGATGGGTAGACAGATATATAGATAGATAGACATAGACTCATATATATGCTCATATATGCATAGCATATTTTTTTAAGACTACACAGGAAATTTGGAAAGAATGGCTAAAGTTAGGAAGGAGGTTCACTTTCTAAAAATATGGCATTTTTACTTTGTATTTTATGCCATGTATGTTCATTACCTCTACAAAAACATATTTTGAAAAGGAGAACACCGAATACTCTGTGCTGTAGAACTTAGAATGCTGAGAGCAAAACCAACCTATAAACCCTTGATTCAAATATTTAAACCTTCCTTCCCACTGAAGTTGTCTTTTCTCCATTTTATCACATTGCTACTCAGGACCACAAACCTTTCATAAAAAATTTTTGTTGACTTCTTCCCTAGTGCTTTTCCAAATGCATGTTAATTAGAGTCTGTGCCCAATCACTCATGTCATAGGGGTGATAGAATCAAGTATATGAAAAGGCAATGGACTCAGTTAATGAACATGCTTTGGACTCAAAATAAGTTGTTTCAGTTGATGTCAGAGCCTGTAAACAAAGGTCAATAAATCCATCACTTAATCAGTTTATAATTGTTTCACATGTTATGTTACACAAAGAAGTGATTGGTATTTCCATGTCTTATAGGCTTTGTTCTGGATTATTCCATGGTGAAAACTTTGGTATTTGTCTTTGATGCTTGGTATTCTACTATGTAAGAGTCCCTGTTTTATACAATCAGACATTTTTATTAGAAATTTTATTTACTATTTCTGAATTATTTATTTATACCCCAAAGAAGGTTCATAAAAGATAAATTGCCTAACCTAAACAAAAATTTAAAATTTAAGAGATCAGTAAAGTGAAACACAATCAGAAAAGTTGTTTATTTGAATTTTAACATAATTCTGATTTTAACCATTTGGTTCCATATAGTAGACACTATGTTTTTAACAAATGCATTCAACTTCATGGTGTTATTTTTCTCCTTTCTAGATTCTAAGAGGATATAGTCAATTAGCGTCAACTTAACTGAATATTTCCAAAGAATTATCAATTATTTTGTATTTTGGACATGCTCTCCAAATTTATGCCAAATTGTTAATTATTCCTGCTCTCTCACTCACTCACTCCTGTGAACCTTATTTTTCTACCTCACTGCGGCCTTCTTTTTTTTTTTAATCTGGTTTCTCTTAGTTTTATTTCAAATAAACAAGAAGGCCTCAAGGATGCAGAGAGGATAAGAGATGGACTCACCCAGGCATTTCAAAAGTGGGAAGCCAGGAGACATAAAAATTGATTGGCTTCACTTTATTTATTTATTTATTTTTTACTCAATTTTTCAAAACTGAAGTATAGTTGATTTACAATATCATGTTAGTTTCAAGTGTATAGCCCAGTGATTCATATGTGTGTGTGTGTGTGTGTGTGTGTGTGTGTGTGTGTGTGTATATATATATATATATATATATTCTTTTTTCCTTAACACGTAACATTGTATTGCTCAAGAGGAACTAAAATTTCTAAGTATTTTACTTTGGTTTTATTCTAAGTTTTCCCATAGCAAGATGCATGTCCTTTTAGAAACCAACTACTCAGCAAACATATATCATGATGATAAATAATTCTGAAAACACAAGTTTGGGATCAATAAACTAATCAGAAGATAACAGAATAAGAAGTAGAACATATTCTTTCTTTTCCTTTACCCCTTTCTTGCAATCTGAGGGTGAGAAACAAATTCTCAGTGTATTTGTAGCAAGTAGATGATTCAGTTACCTGTTGTAAATTTGAAAAGAACACAAGATATGAAGAGATAGCCTGAGCGGGAAAGCAGAGGTGAATAGGACACATATTTTGAAGGCTTAATCAGTTTGGATAATGTATATATAGGACTGTGCCAAAGGATATTTTTGTTGTCATTTTGCCAAATTATTTAAGGGGTGAAATACCTTAAAACATTTTTTTTTGTTTTAATAGTAAGACCAAAAAGTATGTCACATCAAAATATGCAGTGATTCTTTCACTTGGATTAGCCAAACCATAAGGAATAACAGTGTTCCTCAGAAATGTGCAGCCGATTTTGAAGAAAATATGGTTATCATTAATGTTACATTTTATTTTCCTCCAATCTTCTATCTGGTTCAAGTAGTGAATTTTAAATTTTTGTTTGGTAAGTTTATTGCAAATGTGCCAAAATTTGACATCTGCAATTCTTAGTATATGCTATGTTAAGAAAAACAAAGTGTTCTTTTAATTAGGTATGATTTCAGACCCATAAGGAAAACAATGAAGTAATTTTTTCCTGTTGCTTCCCAGGAATGGATATTTCCCCAGTTCAGTGGTTCTCAAATAGGTTGGCATAATGGACTTAAGGTTCAGCTGGGGAATATCTATAAATTGTAAAACCTTTTTTCTTCCCAATTCTCTTTCCAGCTTCCTTCTAGCTATTTTGCTATACTCTATGTTAAGAACAGTTGTCAGACATTGTGCTATATCTGGGACTACAAGGTTCATGAACCTTTGCTGTTGCCTTCCAGGACCTTCTATTTTCTTCCAATTTTGACAAGAAAACCAATGATATGATACAGTGGGATGAGGGCTATGTTTGGTAAAATGTACTTTATGGAATCAGAATCCAAAACAAATGGATTAAGGAAAGCTTACCAGAAGAAGAGACATTTGAGTTGAGAGCTGAAAAATATTATCTAGATATAAAAGGGTTTTTTATGTGTAAGAGTGTATGTATTTATGGATATGATTTGAGTATTGTGATTATTGCAGAGAACGTTCTAAGAAAATATGTATTCTAAGCATATACAAAAGTCTGAAGCAGAGAGTCAAATATATTTAATATGTCACTGTTGTTTGGAAAAACGGTGCATAATAAGTGAAGTGGGAGGAGATGTTCAAGAGGTAGGGCTGACGTGAAGAGGTAAAGTAAGGAGTTGAGCATTTATTCTGAAAGCTTAGGGATGACTTTTTATGGTAAGATATAGTTGTACTTGGGATTTTGAAAGATACTGATAACAGAGAAGTAATGCTTGAGGCAGTGAGAGGCTAATGTAGTAATCCGGATGAGAAACTATAGTAGAAAAAATTCATATCCAAAGAGAGGTAATGAAGAAAAAACAAAATATTGAATTCATATTTACTTCAACTGGATGTATAGAACATTTTAATGAGGTTTCTTCGATACGTTTTTAAGCTGTCTACCTCCCAGAAAACTTTCATTGACAGCTTGTAATACTGTCTTGCTTCCTATAATATAGAATCATTACTGAATCATGTCAATAAAAAAATAAAAATAAAAGCTTTTCCTTAAGAAATCACTTCCCTTGACTCCTCAGCCCTCTCCAAGGACTGCCTCATTTTCTGTTCCCTCCAAAGACAAATTTTTCAAAAACGTTGTATATTTCTGCTGCCTTCGTTCTCTTACTTTTCATCTTTTTGTCAATCCATTCTTGGCTTCTGTTCCCAATACTGCCCTTGCCTAGGCCCACAATGATATCTTGTTGGAACATTCAGTGAGCACACTTCTGTCATCCTCTTTCTCATTGTCTTACCATTGATCAATGCATTCATCCACTCCGTTTTTGAAACAACCTTCTTCCCTTGAAACTACGATTTTGGTGTATCTCCCATCTCTGTTGCTATTCTGTCTCAGTCTCGTTTCCTATCTCTCCCTCTTGCAGCTACTGAATCTCCAGCTACTGAAATTCTTCTTTCTTTTCTCTGACTTGTCTCCTAATCTAATCCATTTTTTAATTTCAAACAACAGCAATGTGACAACACATGTATAATTTGTATCTCCTCTAGTTAGAGTATCTGCTCTGAATTCTAAATTCCTTTGTCCAAGAATCTATTTGTTATATCCACTTGTATGTTTATAGAGGTCCCAAGAGTTATCAAGTCTAAAACTGACCTCTTGATCTTTTTTTTTCTCCCAGGCTTTCCTATTTTATTAAAGGGAGGGCACCATCACTCAGCCAGTTGCTCAAGCCAGGAACCTGGGGATCATCCTGATTCCTTTCTCTCCTTCCACCTTAAACCCAATCCATTGCCAAGACCTGTCAGTTCTACCTTCAAAATATGTTTTAGAACCATCATCTTCTCTTCATCTTCATTGCCACTACCTTTGTTCAAGCCACCAGGATTTCTCATCCAAATTGCCTCAGTAGCTTTCTAACTGGTCCCCACTTTTTTTTATAGTAGATAGTATGCCAGATGTTCCTACCTCTAATTCATCCACAAAAAGCCTTAATGAATCTTTGCACCTACTTTCTGCTTTTATAAACAAATGGTAGTCTTTGTCTTCATAAACAGAAAAATAATACTTGCTCTTATACCTTCCTTTTCGTAAGTTGGAAGAAATGTTCCCTATTTGTCTTTACTTCTGCCTTCATAATCATCACCATACATTCTTTCATACTTGGATGGAGTACCTGTAAATATATTAGAGAATGAAATTAAATAACTAAACATTAATTTTTATAAGTATTTTAGTAGTGATGCATCATAGTAAAAATTTTGTAACATAAGAAGCATAATTTTACAACTAAAGATAATTATTTTTAAGATATTGCCAAAAGTTTTATTTTTGCCTATGCATACATATTTTACTTAAATGGATCCATGCTGTATATTCTTTGTAGTAACCTGTTGTGTAACATATTATTCTACTGTTCTTCTGATCATTCTGCCAGGTCCTTCAAAAAAATGTATCAAGGGCTTCCCTGGTGGCGCAGTGGTTGAGAGTCCGCCTGTCGATGCAGGGGACACGGATTCGTGCCCCGGTCCGGGAAGATCCCACATGCCGCAGAGCGGCTGGGCCCGTGAGCCATGGCCGCTGAGCCTGTGCGTCTGGAGCCTGGCTCCGCAGTGGGAGAGGCCACAGCAGTGAGAGGCCCGCGTACCACACACACACATACACAAAAAAAGTATCAAATCATTTTCTGCCTGGTTATTATTCTAATAGCCATAATTTAACAACTCTCTTGAAGTCTGACATGAACGTTATTTCTCTTATATTACTATACTATATATATTTACATTAGCATCATAAATGAATCTGTAGTAAACATTTTAGTAAGTGTGTAGTATGGTTCTCTGATTATTTCCTTTGAATAAATTATTGTAAGCTGAATTACTGGGCCAGAGTATTGGCATGTTTCTAATTCAAACTGATCCGTCGGAAAGCTGGCCCTATTTATGCTTTTACCACCAGAGTATGAGGGCACCCAGGTGAGCCGTCAGGATAAAGGTGAGAGAAAACAACCAAGTAAAACCACATCTTGCGTAGAATGTTAATATAGTTACTATTATAAAATATTTTGTAACTTCTGTAATATGAATACCAAGTTAACAGAAAGTTAACTATTCGGTGTGGTGACTACAGTCACAGCTTTCAGTGCTAGTTATTAGGGGGAAATGTCTAAAACTCATGAGAAACAATAGTATCCTACTAAGCAGACACTAGCTGGTATAAGTCTAGCTCGTGACTTAATATAGATTTGGTAGTTCCTTGGAAATATGCCTTTGGCCGATAAGTTAAATCTCATGTTTTTGGTGGTGAGTGTTGAAAATAAATTCCAACAAGTATGTTCTAAACTAGGAGAGATCATTTCCTCTTTAAATTATATGATATACTCTATTAAAATATTTTATAACTGGAAGGATAAAAGAAGTTGATAGTGATTTTTTATATCACCAAGGTGTAAATAAAGAACCCCTAGGTATGAAAATAACAGAATAAGGCCTTGACAATTTTTCATAATTAATGTATGTCTTCATATGCTTCTTATATTCTGAGGGGTGATTTATGTCCTAAAAGATTAAATTTTGCTTTAAAAAATGTAAGAATCATAAATTAGACATGGCTGACATTTCCTTACCTGGATTAAGGAAACCTGTTTAGAAAAAGCAATGAAGGCAGGTACAAGGGACCGCAAGTAAAGAGGCTGTTGGTGCCTATGATGGGCACAACCTCTACAGTAATAGATCGAGCGGGAGCTACAGAAAACTCCAGCACCTTTCATCTCCTGCTTTGAGAGAATTCTGAACTATCATTAATCCTTTGGTACCCCGGAACTCAATTTTACCTAATCGTATAAGTTAAAAGAGCACCATACTATTAAGCTCTCATGTTGCTCAGCCAAACCTCACTCTCTCTGTGAAGCATGGACTCTCCTACGTTACCTTGCCCGTTCTCTGCTGACTTCAGTACAGAAGTCCCCAGCATGTTACACATTGTTGGACATTGTGGGAGCTTTTTCCTGGGAGAGGTCTGGCTCTTTATAAAGTCAAGTGCATTCTTCTTACCACAGTCTCCAGCCCACAGTGACTGGTCCAAAGCGTGAACACATAAACCATGGCAGATCAGTTGATATCCTTTCCACGCACTGAAATATAAAACCATTCTTTCTTCTGGGGCTTATAGACTAATATTATCACTACCCATATTCCATACCATGGATACAATCAGAGACAAAAACAAAAACAAAAGCCCAGCAAGAGCTAGAGCTTATTTGCATTGAGTTTCTTGTTCCAGTTCCTAAGGCTCTGGTCTGCAGCTCTTTTGTTGAAACTTGGGAGCTATTTTGTTTATGCTTACTAGCATATAAACTAATAATTTTATTGTTTGGCTTGACTTATTATGAGTGGTCTTTCCATTGTTTACAAGTTAGTGAATCTTGAATAATATACACATGAAAATAAAAACTAGAAAATTTAGTTTAAAAAGTAACGTGTAATATTCAATTAGATAATGTGAGAGCATAACATTTAAGTTTTTTCCTAGCTTCTATTTGTAGTGATTCATAATATTGAAAGAAATGGCGTATTGCGTTAAACTTAGTAGCATTCTGAATTCTGTGTTCATGCATTTGTATGTGCTCTGCGCACGAACTTGACAAGTATTTATTATTATGCTTATGAATAGATAACAAATGCAGTATTTGTAGACTAAAATTCTACAAGTTTAAGAATTGTCAGGAGCTTGTATTTGTGATTGAGTCTGTGTTAGTGAGATATGTTTCATAATGGGGCCATCATTTTTGCGAAATTCAGTCGTTCATTAACAACACTCTATTAAAAGTCAAATAATCTGTCAAAACCCCAAAATGGTCATTTCAAAGTAGTATTTCTATGTGAAAGTTCGTCTTTCTGAAGGAAAGAAAAAGGCCATCTGGAGTTTCCAGAACTGTGTTCAATCTGACATTGATCATTAGCTTTTTCATTTTATAAACATAAAGAATGAGCGGGAAGATTCAGCAGGAAGCCAAGTTCTTGTACATGGGAAGGGCTAGTATACACAGGATCTGAAGGTGGTTGGCTAATATAAAGAGACTATGAAGGAGAACTTAAATAAAACTTGTAAACTCTTAGATGTTTTCTTGTGACTAATAATGACCAACAGATGTGTACAGATGAGCAACAGCTTGAGAAGATTCTGACACCAATTTTTCCCTCCAAATTCCTTGTTTACAGCCTAATTGTCTAGAAATGGCTAAAGATAGAGAGAAATTGGACTAATTCACAACTGGAAACACTGTAACTTTGATTTAGGAGAAATTGTTGAAAAGTATTCAATAAAATTTTGAGCAAATAAATATATTTATTTCAATCATCACTCATTAAATATAACCTATGTGAAACACACCTAATTAGGAGCCACAGGGATGTCAAAATGAAAAAAAGTAGCACTGTCTCTAAAATCTGAGGTTTTATAGGAAAGATAGCACAAATATATAGCTTTATGTTTGCTGAATGAATTAATGCAGGAGAGACACAGTACGAGGTTGGCTATAACATGTGACAAAAGAGGGTTCCACTGAAGCCATATGTGAAATCAGAACAGGAATGGATGGTTTGCTGGGCACACCAAGAGGGGTGCCATGGACAATATGGGACTCAAGCTGAGCCTTCAACATGAGGAGGAATGAAACGTGGTAAATATTTAGGAGTACTTCAATCAGTTGGTATACCCAGTGTTTGTCAAGTTTAGTGTGAGGTTTGGTTAATTTGAAGGGCATTGTGTATGCCTGATTAAAAGTTTAGACTTCCAGAGTTAAGTGAAAGTGCTAAGTTGCTAAGCAATGGAGTGACACCATCAGAGTTGAGTTTTAGGAATAAAAATAAGTTAGTTAATTTTTTAAACATGAGGTAAGACAAGAAACACTAGCAGTACGATGCCCAGTTGAGAAACTATTGCTATAGTCCAGAAAATAAATCATAAGGCTCCAAAGGATAGTAATGGGATTCAAGACCAGATTCAGGGAAAACTGAGAAAAGAGATTCAGTCTATCATATCATTAAGAGCTCAGACTATAAAGCCATACTGTATAGATTCAAATTTGATTTCTGCTCCTTGCTAATCTGGGCAAATTATTTAAACTCTCTGTGATCCAATTTCCTCTTCTCTAAAATAAAGATAAAAATTATACCTACCTTATAGAATTGTCAGGAGGATTCATACAAAGTTCTTAACAGGTTCTGTCATATAATAGGTGCCAAATAGGTGTTATTTATTTAAAAAATAATTCTTATTATTGTATAACTTCTGGGTTCCACTAGAAATGTCAGATTGTCTGGGTGGTGGTTGCTTATAAGTGTGAAATGGAAAGTCATAGGAAAGCTGTTTCCCAGAGTGAGTTCATTAAGAAAAAATATATACTAAGTATAACCAAGTGACGAACAAGAAAAATGGAAACATTTATTAGAACAAAGGCACAGAATGATGACATAGCAGTGGAAGAGGCAGTAAGTATATGACCAGAGAGGCTAGAAGAATGAAACAAAGGATTTGTGCAGTACAGATGATGTAGGGCATTTTGGGAAACCAAGTCCAAGAATTAGAGATAGGTGTTGAATTTCCCCTTTTTGACGTTCATCTCTTGTGCAAGGGCATGTCTACCTTCTTTAAGGTCTGCACAGGCTCCTAGTTGAAAATACATGTCCAATTAAGGAGATGACACTTTGTTATTACTCCTAATTTTTGCTTTTTTGTAATTGTATCGTCTATGCCAGCCCTTGTGTAAGGCAATGGGAGTATACATGTGACCCAAACATAGATCACTTTCATGATAAGGAGATGTGCATGTTTTATGTAACGCAAGCTCTGGGATGTGTAAGAGAAGTAAGAGCATGAAAATATGATGTATGGTATATGTAGTGTAGGCAGAAGAGGTGAAGAGAAGCAAAAGAAAAGCCTTGTGTTAAAATGAAGAAATTATTAGAGGGATATGCAAAGAGAAGACATTTTAGATCTAACAGATGGAAAAAAAGGTGGAGAGGAAAAGCAAGAATAACTGAAATCATTGCAGACTGGAATCAATGATGAATAAATGAGGCAGTGAGGAGGTCCATAGAAGTCTGAAAAAAATGTTGAGCCTCTGGTATGTGTAAGGATTTACATGTTCCTTACCATTTACATACAAATCCCATTAGCCATGTCTTTTCAATAGTACACGTGCAAATATCCATTTAAAAAAGTTTTCTGATTATAAATATCAGTGATAGAAAGTGTATACCATACAGAAAATGATGAAAGGATTATAAAATACCTGTAAAACTACCTTGTTGATATTTTGAGTAATATTCTTCCAAAATTTTTGCAATTATTATAAATAGACTTATTCACAAATTCAGTATTGAAGCTTAGTATGTGAAAAGCCCAGTTGTAGACATTAGGGATATAGCTGTGAACAAAACAGATAAAGATCCCTACCCTCACAGAGTTTATGTGAGGGGAGGGGAATACATAATAAACATCAAATATTATCAATAAATCAATAAAGTTTTTAGCATGCTTGAGGGTGATAAATACTATGGGATAAAAAAAATACATAGGGTAAAAGAGATTTTAAGTGCCAGGATCGGATCAGTCTGCAACTTTAGATAGGGTAGTTAGGGTAGATCTCATTGAGAAGGAGACATTTGAGCAAATTCTTGAAGATGAGCAATATTTCATATATTGTAAATTATTATACTGTATATATATTATATTGTATAAATAGGTTTATATGATATACAATTTCCTTTTAAAATTTTGTATAGTATAAAGTTTTCTGTCTTTAAACACATTTAAAAAGCTGTCGTAATCTAATCTGAACATTCAGGTTATTTAAAAAATGTTTTTTGTGGTTATATACGATGTTAATGTTGGGGGAAATGAGTGAAGGGTAAACAGAAACTCTCTGAATTATCTTTGCAACTCTTCCCTAAATCTAATATTATTTAAATAATAAGTTCATTAGAAGTATTTTTGTTATTGTAAGAAATACGAAGACATTCACACCCAGAAATCTTCGGACTTAAATACCAGTATAGTCTTAGGAATTACTGGATCAGTGTTGATATAATTTCAAGCTGTTGATATAATTTTCAAAGAGAATATGCCAGCAATTCTCCCATGTACTTCCATTTTCATCAAATTTTAGTATTATTTTTAGATTGCCCAAATTTAGTATTACGTTTTGAATATTGGCTCTTTGGAGATGGTTGTATTGTGGTTTTTATTTTTGGCAGAATAGGACTGAGAAAACACTGAGTTAGTTTCCTGCTGCCACAGAGACTTGTGAGCATGGATATAGAACCTTGTTCCCAAGGAGGGCGCATGGGCCAAATGGCCAGGACGAGGTGGGAATGTGTACACCTTGGGTATACTGATGAGCACTGAACAGCAAACAGATCCAACTACATCTAAATAGGAGTTGTCTCCAATTTCCATGTGTATACAGGCAGTCCAGTACGTTTCTTTATACCTTGAGATTACTGTACTGCAAATGCCAACTGGAACTAGAGACTATGCTGGATATCTAAGAAGTAAGTGGAAGAAAAGCATATGCATTCAAATCTATATGTCTTGAGAATATTTACAGTTGACCAAAGATTAAGTTTTCTGCCAATCATAATGAATGTGACTAGAAATAGAGACTAAGTCATCAATAAGACAAATAAATTCTATTTCTTAGACACCTGAATTGAAGGCTTTAAAACCTCTTATAAACAATAGCACCTTTAGAAATGATGTTTCAAATTGGGCTATAGTTCTACAGATGCAGGTACCTGAGGAAGACTGTTCTCTCAGCCCCCATCACTGGCATATCCAGTGTTTGATAATAGTTTCCGAAAAGAAATGAATGATCATTTCTTATGTCTTACTGATTATATGCAAATTGTGTAGTATTAATGTTACTTTAATTAATACATTGGCATTCCTTTCCTAGTGCTGAAAGCATGTGAGAATTCTAAATTACTAGAAATGGATACAAAGTTATCAACTAATAAGCAAATCTCTTCAAAGCAGGGATTACATTTGTGTTAAAGGGACTAATTTCTACAAATTATTTAGTTCCATCCAGGTGGAAAATTATGAATTAAGTATGTGATTTGTGTTTAGTGTAAAATTACAGAAATATTTCCTAACTTGGAGTCTATTCCAAAGGTTGGCATTTTTCTTTCTGTAAAAGACCAGGTAGTAAGTACTTTAGGTTTGTGGTCTATCTGTGTCTGTTGCAATTCTTCAACTCAGTCCTAATAGTATGAAGGAAGCCACAGACAGTATATAAATGAATATACATGTCTGTGTTCCAATAAAACTTTATTTACAAAAACAGGTAGTGGGCTGGTTGTGTCCATAGTTCGCTTATCCTTTGGCTTACACTCAAACTAGATTAAGCTATTTTGGGTTTGGTAGAACTCATAATTACTGCCAAGATTATATGACTTTTGTATTTAAGGGAATGCAATGGGTTAAGTGTCCTATTTCTCTGACCTATGCAAAGGCATGGCTGTAAACAGGAAGATAATAAAGGACTGAGGAAATTACCTAAATAATTCATGCATAAAAGTATTTCTCATCAAAGACTACTGTAGCATAAACTGTGTTAATTTTTACTTCAGTCTTTTCCTACTCTTTGCATTAATTTTTCCAATACAGTTCCTATGTTTGGCAATAAAACTGCTTAGGCAAAACTGTCATAGTAAAACAAGACCTAGGGATTTTATTTTCTTTTTATGCTCATTTTCCTGAAGATGTAATTACATTGGGGCTAAGAAGATTGTGAATACCAGAGAGTAGCTTTGGGTCTGCAGAGATAACAATGTAGTAGTTAGGTATGGTTGCAGCAGGTTCTTTGCTGTCTTTGATGGCTGCGTTTGTGGACCCAATCCATCTAAAGTGTGTGAGAGATGATCATTTTATTGTAGTAAAAGAGAAGCAAACAGAAATTGTGGCACAAATATTTGAAACTCAGGTATTGGTGATATATAATGAACTTAAGAAAAAATTTAATTGAGCTCTTCTAGAACAGGAAAATTAATGATTTCAATTTTTTTTTAACTAAATGGTATATTGTTCTGCCATATTAAGAAAAAAATCCAGGTTGATTTTTATAATAGAGCCTTAACCTAATAAATAGTTTCTAAAGTTTAACAAAATTAAGTTAGGATTAATTTTCAGGAATAATTCATTCAGGAGGGACTTATTAAAATTCATTCAACTGAACTGGATCCTTAATCTACCCATTGTTTACTGACCCTGTTTCTGTCCAGTTTTTTTTTTTTTTAATTCTCATGGATTATTTCTTATATTTTCAAGCTAACTGTTCTTACCAACCCCTTGAAGATTGTAATTATGGAATTTTTTGAGTTATCTTTCATGAAGTTCCATAATTACCTTTTATGTTTCAGATTTTTTTCTGTATTTCCACAACTTTTTGTGAGACCTCATTAAAGTTTAAGAAATTCATTAGTTAATGACTTTATTGCTAAAAATGAAAGTCATCCAACAGCCTTATTGACATATGGTCTAAGTTTTCCAATTGTTGTTTTTAGAACCTAGGTGGGCTAGAAAATTACTAGTCTTTTCTCATCATATTGCGTAGAAATCTCATCAATGAATATTTAATGTTTGTAAGACATTACAGACATTAATGTTTGTAAGATGTTTTGTAAGACGTTTCAGAGACTCTCAGAAGTGAAGACGAGGCTATTTTCAATTAACATAAACAAGTGCTTAAAACTTTAAGAAATGTTATTTTCAGAGTTTATAGATAAAAAGAAATAACTGTTCAGATGAATATAAAAAGAAATCTCAATAAATAAAATTCAATTACCATTTTCCTTTAGACAATTTCTTTTTTTTTATTGTCTCTCTAGCATTTTTTTAACATCTTTATTGGAGTATAATTGCTTTACAATGTTGTTAGTTGCTGCTGTATAACAAAGTGAATCAGCTGTATATATATACATATATCCCCATATCTCCTCCGTCTTGCCTCTCCCTCCCACCCTCCCTATCTCACCCCTCTAGGTAGACATAGACAATTTCTTATTGGTGTATATGTGAGTGCATGTGCACGTTGAATAGCAATGTTAGTAGCTGTAAGATATTTCATCTTGGATTCTTTTTCTGTTACTATGATAGATCTGTGTGCATCCCATCAACATGTTTCCATCTGGCTCTTCTTATGATTAACATTTTCCAGTTGGCTGCTCCTATTTAGAGTTGCAGTTTATGATTATGAAATGGAATTAATATAACTAAATTAACTTAGAGAAGATCTTGCACTTGCAGGAAAAATGGAATAACAGGAACCAGATTTACTCTCCTGACTAAAACAATTAAAAAAAAAAAAACACAACAGAGAAAAATTTCCAAAGAATGTTCTAGAATGGTGCCTGGGCATCAGGCAACGAATGACAGTGATGCCTAAGAGTCAGGAAACAGGTGAAGTGAGCTCTATGATTGTCCCAGTGTTCTGTTCTGAAAGACTTGTCAGGTTGAAGTACAGGAAGGGAGAATCCAGGTGGAGCCTGGCAGACTCATGGAAGTGATGAGATAGAACTGAGTGTAAAGGGAGGCTAAGAAGGCTAGAGTTCACAGGACAGAGGACCAGAGTAAAGAGAGCTGCACAGAGAGAGAACTTTAAAGATATGCAGAGGGTTTCCATGAGTATTCAGCAGGGTAATCATCAGCACATGATTAGAAATATTAGAAAATTATTAGAAATAATTTATTAATTATTAATCACATTAATATTAGAAAACTAATAGAGAACAGAGGGAAAAAACCTCTGAAAAGATTAGAGGAAGCAGTACCTCACATTCACACAAAGCCTAGAATAACACCTGTTCCCACCAGTCAGATTGGAAAGCCTCATAATTCATTGGGCATTGGGAAAAGTACTCAGAAGGACCATGCCTAAATAGCAGGGAATAATTAGCCTCAGACTATACACAGATTGGGCACTGCCTAACAAATCTTAGGGGCAAGACCCGAATGGACTAAACTGTCTCCAAGAAACTTAACTACATCCTAGAACAATATTCAAGAATATTTGTAGGAATGCAAAATATCTAGCATCCAACAAGAAAAATTTACAGTGTCTGGGAACCAATCAAAGTTTACTAGCATGCAAAGTTATATATGGGGAATAATGAGGACAAAATTCAATCAGTTAACTGACTCAGAGTTGGCACATTGTTAGAATAGCAGAGAACTTTGAAATAGTTGCCATAATTATATTCCATATGTTCAAAAAGTTATGGAGAGACATGCAAGATATAAAAAAAAGCCAAATTGAATTTCTAGAGATGAAAACTATAATGTCTGAAATGAAAAATTCAGGGAATGGATTCAGGGTCAAGTTACACATTGCAGAAGAAAGGACTAGTGAACATGAAGACATAAAATTAGAAACTCTCTAAAATAAAAACGCACAGAGAAAAAAAAATTAAAAAAAGAAAAAAGGGTAACAGTGAGCTATACAACAACTTAAAAGTAGTCTAATATATGTAGTTAGAATCCCAGAAAGGAGGGGACAGAACAAATCATTGATAACTGAAGAAAATAAAATTTGATAAAAATCCTAAAATCACAGATCTAAGAAACTGAATACATCCTAGGAACAAAAACATAAGATAAACCACCCCAATCCACATAATAATCAAAAAGCAAAAAGCACATATTAAATACAGAGCAAATAAGAATGAGACAAGCAAGAAAACAGTGAAGTAACATCTTTAAAGCATTATAAATTTTAAAAAGGCAATCTGGAATTGCATATCCTGCAAAAATACTTTTCAAAAACAGAGACAAAATAATGATTTTTTTAGACAGAAAAATTCAATTTATCGCCAGCAGATCTGCACTAAAAGAAATGTTAGGAAGGGGAAAATGATACCAGATGGAAATACAGATCTATACAAAGGAACAAAGAACATGAGAAATCATCACTACACATGTAAATAGATACTTTTCTTATTATTTCAATATCTTAAAAAGATAATGGAACTTTTAAACATATTTAGAAAGAAAATTAGAAAGTACTTTGAATTTAATTTAATTTTTAAAACATGTGAAATGTTGTGAGAGACCACTAAGCAATACTTAGTGGGGGAATTTATAATACTAAAGTATGGTATTAGAAAAGTGAAAGTTTTTAAGTCAATGACTTCAGCTTCTACCTTAAGAAATTAGAAAATCAAGATCAAATTAAAACCAGATAAAGCAGAAGAAAGACAATAATAAAGATAAGAGTGGAAAATAGTGAAATAGAAGATAGGAACACAATACAGACAAACATACGAAATCAAAAGCTTATTTGAGTAAATCAATAAAATTGATTGATGGCTAGCTAGACTGGTTAGGAGAAAAAGAGAGAAGACGCAAATTTCCAGAACTGGGCATAAATGAGGTGACATCACTAAAGATATTTAAAGGATAATAATGGAATATTTTGACCAACATTGTGCCAATACATTTCAAAATGGTTTAAAATGGACAAGTTCCTTGAAAGACACAAACTACCAAATCTCATTCAAGAAAAAATAGATAATCTGAGTAGCCTTATACTTATTAAATAAATTGCATATTTAGTTGTTTCTTTAAAGAAAACTGCAAGCCTTGATTCTATCAATTCTATCAAACATTTAAGGAGGAAAATATTATCAATTCTATACAAAACACTTCCTAAAAACTGAACAAAATTCTTCCCAACTCATCTTGTGAGGTCTACATTACCATGATACCAAACTCAGGCAAAGAGATTACAATAAAAGAAAATTATAGACCAATATCTCTCATGAACATACATGTGAAAACTGTTAAAGCTTTCATAAATTGAATATATCATGACCAAGTAGAATTCATCCCAGAATGAAAGAGATGAATGGAATGAAGGATTTACATCCAAAACATTCAAAATTAATTCCATTCAATTCACCATATTGTCAAACTGAAAAAAGTCAAAAACAAAAACCCACATGATCATCCCAATAGATGCAGAAAAATCATTTGGTAAAATTCAACATTCATTCCTGATAAAAATTCTCAGCAAACTTGAAATAGAAGTCACTTTCTTCAACCTGATAATGGAGAACTATGAAAAAGTAGTGATGCTAACATGAAACTAAACATCATACTTAAGGCTAAAAGAATGAATGAATGTTTTCCCTCTAAGATCATGAAGCAAAAAAATGCCCACTCCTGCCATTTCTATTCTAAATTATACTACTATTCAATTTCAACCAATGAAGTAAGGCAAGAAAATATTAAAGGTATTAAGATGGCAGAGGAAAAAGTAAAATTGTCTTTATTTGAAGACAACATGTTTGTCAATGTAGAAAACATGATGGAATCTACAAAAAGTCACTAGAACCAATAAGTGAGTTTAACAAGTTTGGAAAATACAAGATCAATACACAGAAAATAAACAGTCAGCAATTGAAATAAAAACAATGCCATTTATAATACCATCAAAAATATCAAGTACTTAAGGAAAATCTACAAAAAGATGCGCAAGACTTGTACACTTAAAATAATGAAACATTGGTAAGGTAATTAAGGAATACCTATACAAACAGAGAGATATATTTTGTTCATGGTTTGTGAAGATTTTGATTATCCCCAAATTGATCCATAGATTCAACACAATTTCAAAGTCCAGCAGATATCTCTTTTTTTTGGTTGAAATTGCCAAACTGATTAAAAAATTCATCTGGAAATGTAAAAACTTAAAATAGCCAAAACAACTTTGAGAAATATGAGCAAAGTTGGAGTACTAATTCTAACAGATTGATTGATTTATTTCAAACCAGTCATTGTGACATTTCAATTAAGATAGACAAATAGATTAATGGGAGAGAATAGAAAGAAACAGAAATATATACACAAATATATGGATTTTTGACACAGGTATAAAAGGAAATCAGTAGACAAAGGATAGTCTTTTCAGAAAATGGTGCTGGAATAATTGGCTATGTATAGAAAAAAAGAAGAACCTCGGTTCATACCTTGTACTATAAACAAAAAGTAATTCAGAATGGATCATATACATCAATGTAAAACCTAATTCTAATAAAAACTTCTAAAAGAAAACATAGAAAATTTTTGTGATCTTTGGTTAATAAAAGATTTCTTAGATATGACACCAAAAGTACAATCCATAAAAGGGAAAAAAAGAAAATAGGCTTTGGTATCTTCAAAAGCAATGCTAAGAGAATGAAAAGTTAAGTCCCATGCTATAAGAAAATATTTTCACCTTATATAGCTGATAAAGGACTTGTATCCATGTTATATAAGGAACTCTCAACTCAATAATTTTTTAAAAAACAACTCAAAATTGGCAAATGATTTGAACAGACACTTCACCAAAGAAGATATACAAATGTCAAATAAGCAGATGAAAAACATACATTAGGAAAGTGCAAATTAAAAGCACAATGAGATACCACTACACACCTATTAGAAAACCTAACATTAAAAAGACTGACCATGTCAAGTGTTGGCAAGAGAAACAGGAACTCTCATGTACTTCTGGTGGGAATGCAAAACAATAGAACGCCTTTGGAGTATGATTTGGCAGTTTCCTAAAACTTTAATCCTATACCTTTCGTCTGGTCCTGCCATTCCACTCCTACATATTAATCCAAGAGAAAGGAAAGCCAGACAAAGAAGAAGCCATGCATACTATGTGATTCAGTTTATAAAAGGTCTAGAAAATGCTGTGTCTATAGTGACAGAAAGATCACTGGTTGCTTGGATACTACGGTCTCAGCAGAAATCTCTGTAAAGCGATATTTCTCAAAGTTAGGATGGTGGACCTTGTGCATCAGGATTGACTAGAAGGGCTTATTTTAAAATTCAGCCTTAAATTTAATGCCACTTATGCAGAGGATGGTTAGAAGAGGAGCTGAAATAAAGTAGTGCAGAGTAAGCACAATTTCAAAAACAGATGTGTTTGCTTTATTCAAGTTTATGCTTTCTGGGTAATGGGCATGTTGTAAGCTGATTGATGGCCTGATTTAAGAGTACAGTGCAAAAGAAGTAAGAAAAGTTACGTAAAGTCATTGAGCCTCATGTTTTTCTTATGAAACTGGAGATAATAAGACTCTTGAGAATTTTTAAAGGAATAAATATTGTGTGTAAAACACGTACTACTCTGCAGCTTTGATTTGTAGAAAGTGTCCCAGGAAGATTGATATCTATCTACCTATCTATCTATTGATCTATCTATCTACCTACCTATTTTAAATTCTTATTTTGCAGTTTTAAATTATTGTTTATTTTCATATGTTTTAACCTTCTTTCTTTTTATTTGTGTTTGTTTATTTCTATTTTATAAATAATTTCTCTTTAAATTTTATCTTTATATTTGCATATGTCACTTGGCTGTCTTTTCCCAGAGATACATGCTAGATTTTTGTATGTATACTCTCAAATACTGATTTTTTTTCTCCTATGGTACAAAAAAACCCATCAGGGCCTTAAAATTAAAGGTAACAGTCTTTAAAAATATCCCTCGGTTTCATCCCTACTGTCTCAGATGACCATGTTCAAAGTCGAACTTTGCAACACCTGGTTCATTATCAAATGCAAACGCTGAAGGGAGCTAACTGAATGAATCCATATACTCTTTGTTCTATTCAATCAACCTGTGATCTTCCAGAGGATTATTAACAACATGCTGTCTGTCTGGAATAGCCATCTGTGTTAATGATGATGTAGTATATTCTACCAGCACCACCTTACGTAACCACTTCCTTTGAATCATTTTGGTTAAAACACAGCCACACTCTGTCCAGTTTAGATTGCAGTCCAAAGATTCTCTACATGAGTACTGAGTTGGTAGGACATTTTGTTTCTTGGCAAGGGCTCTAAATGCTAGGCAGAAATCTCACCACTGTCCAGACTAGGAAACATTCTGGAAAACCCAGGCTACCCAGACTTCCGCAGTTAGTGGCACCATTAGAACTTTATATCTCACTTCCTTACCTCAATTGCTCCTCAAAGAACCAATGCTTTTCAGCTACCTCAAATCTTTTCAGATCCTTTAGTATTACTCTAGGGCTGAGCCTCTGATCCAAGAGGTATCTTTAGTTTGGTCTTCCTCAGTTTTATAGTCTCTTAGTGACCAACTTTCAATGCATGATATAATTTATCACACTATCACAAGTCAGTTTCTCAGCAGTATGGGTTCTATTCCCTGTCTGCTCTTATCTCTAGTCCAAGATAAGGATGACATTTATTGAGATCTGAGTAGATCAAACTGATCTCTTTATCATTCTCAGCAAACCAATATTTTTCTGCCCCTCCTTTTTCATGCAGTAGACTCTTATGCTACTTCAAGTCTCTGTTAAGGGCATCTCTTTGGCTCCTTCTATGTTAGCCTAAGCCTAGGAATAATTAATTGAGGTATTTGTGCTCCTGTAGTGCTGTTTATTCTTCTATTATAGCCCATGGTACATTGTGGATTATTGATTTATCTTTTTACCCTTTGAGGACAGTAGTTGTCTAATTCTTCTTTTGAATCCTCATAACTTAGCACAGTTCCAGGGTTATATTATGTACTCAGTTGATGTTTAATTATTGCTTCACTGTATAATGATTATTTATATATCATAATAGTTTTAAAAATTTGAAAAACACTAAATTCATTCAATTTCCTTTAATGAGTATTTGTTATAAAAAAAAAAAAGAGGTATAAAGTCCTGTTCCCAAGTCCAAACCTCTTATTAACTTAAACCTTGAGTTTTTTGAATTACCCACTTTGAAGTAATTCTTTTTATACCTGAAAAATGGATTTATTGAAATGTTTGAGATAAAAATATGTATTGCAAGAAGCATAAGACAAACATTTCAAGAGTACAAAATTAGTTGTAGAAATAACATAATTTTCTGGTAAACCCACATTGTATTACAAATGTGCAAACCTTTTTGATACAAAAGTTTTGGTTTTCTTATTTTTTTTTTTATACTGAGCACCCATTTTTATATATCCATTTCCCATTGAGAGGTAACTCCTTGCATGCATTTTATCTATCCATTATTCAAGGTTCAATCTTCTCAAGGGGATAACAGCTCACCACTCTGAGATTTGAACTGTAATTAATCCAGTGGCAAGGATTTTCTCTCATGGATTCCAGAGTTAGCCAGAAATTTTAATGTCAAGATGTAAAAGCCTGTAAGGTTGTTACGTTTCCCTCAGATTCTATCCCACAGGAGGCTAAGCCCACAATTACCCTCCTGTTTCTCATTCAGAAAAAAAAAATACTATATTTGCATTCAGAATTGTTCAGTGATTGCTTTTTTGTGCTGGTGGTTCAGTTCTTCACGTCAGCGTGGCTCTCATATTTTTCCTTTAAAATCAGGTTGTTGATTTAGGGCTTTGTAAACTTTGTTGTCTGGTGTCTGGATTTTCACTGAGGACGATATTCCCTTGATCGTCTTCTAGATCCTGATTAGGAAGAAGGGAGAGCATATAGATTGTAAATGTGATGAAACTATAGTGTTTAAGAATATGATATTTTATGCATAACTATATCTATAAAAGACCATCATTTCTTATTATAATAAATGTTAGATTATGTTTTCTTAATAATATATTCTGGTTATGATGATAAAACCAAGTCCTCTTTTGATCAAAGGTATATGAAAATAATAATTTAAAGTGATGATTTTAGTTCCTTAGAAAATTTGGATGAATTTTCATGTTTAGAAGAAATCTGTGATAAAGCCTTCAGTTAAAAATTATGTGTACAACCTAAATGTCCTGCGTTAGATGAATGGATAAACAAGATGTGGTACATATATACAATGGAATATTACTCAGCCATAAAAAGGAACAAAATTGGGTCATTTGTAGAGATGTGGATGGACCTAGAGTCTGTCATACAGAGTGAACTAAGCCTGAAAGAGAAGAACAAATATCATACATTAACGCATAGATGTGGAATCTAGAAAAATCTTACAGATGAACCTATTTCTAGGGCAGGAATAGAGATGTAGACATAGGGAATGGACATGTGGACATGGGGTGGGGAAGGGGAATGAGGGGCTAATTGGGAGATTGTTTGACATAAATACACTACCATTTGTAAAATAGCTAGTGGGAACCTGCTTTATAGCACAGGGAGCTCACCTTGGTGCTCTGTGATGACCTAGTTGGGTGGATGGGGGGTGGGTGGGGGGAAGGTCCAAGAGGGAGGGGATATAGGTATACATTTAGCTGATTCACTTCATTGTACAGCAGAAACTAACACAACATTGTAAAGCAATTTTACTCCAATAAAAAAAAAATTATGTGTACAATTGAGTCTTTAGTTTCAAATGTCTAGATTGGACTGGGTTAAAATCAGATATGCCTATAATGCATTCATAAGCCTTCAACTTCTTTTGACTATTACTATATAATTATCTTAGAAATTCCAAATATGTAATTATTTTAAGTTCCACAAGGGAAATCTTTGAGTTTTGAATGCATCAGAATGTAAGGTAACCTATGTGGAAGATTAGAAAGTGCACATAAATAAAGTTATAAAGAAAATTATAGTTCATGGGTGATATATACATGTATATAACCTACACATTATATCAAAATTTTGTACATACCTATATTAATCATTTTCTATATGTGTACAGTAGATACAGTTTTGAATTTATTTTTGTCTCAAACTGTAGCCTCATTTTAAATAATAGTTTCACAGAGTTCAGGTCTACCTGCTACCCATTTTTGCTCAACTCTGGTATTCAAGGGTTTCTTTTCAAATTAATTCTACTCGAGTCTACCTCAGTGGTTCAGTATGTCTAGCACTTTACATGAGTATAATTGCCTTTCTTTTAACATTTGTTTTTCTTATATTCTATTAATAGTGAAAGATTTATTTTCTGATTCATATCATCAAAATACTTTGCTCAAAATAAAATATATTAGAATACTCTCCTTTTCTTTGGTTTGTCTTAATATAACAAAAGGTTTGTCCTATATGCAAATTACCATAGTCAATATATTTACCTTGAATTCTTTTGTTGGCTTGTATCTTCCTCACAGGTGTGTCTGAAATTAAATAGCTTTAGTTAAAAATACTTTGAAATTATGACTAATATGAGACAGGAAACCATAGTTGATCAGAAGAGTATAAAGTTTTAAATAAACATCATGTAAACATGTAGATTTCTTTTGGAGTAGTGAGACTTTTGCACTGGCAACAAACAGACATTTGTTTTCCATATATCATAATGAATGTTTACTATTTGCAAAACATATTGTTTTATTATGGCATGTAGCACCCCAGATGATATTCCATTGTTGCATGGAGTGACTTACATGACTTTTTCACCCTTTTTGTGAAAAGCATCACTTTATGATGAAAGGATGTCTAACATTCTATAAAGTTTAGCAGAAGTCCCAGAGATATCCACTCATTTTTTCCAGTCATTCCTATTTGTGATGTATCAGACTTCTGCCTCTGTAAAATTCTCATTGTAAATTAATCTATGATCAACTTATAATACATGAGGACAACAAAATATCATAACTCTAGAAATATACCAGTAAGCAATTCAGGAAGTGTGTGCCAACATGGTCCCCGATTTAATTCCAATCCTACAAGACCATTTAAAAGTTAAGTAGCTAAAAATAATAAAATCTTTCTTATTTTAGAATTTTAAGTGTCTCATAACAATGCAGTTTTTTGTTGTTATCGTTGCAAAATACTTCCCAATTCCTCATTTTTCTTTTAAATCATTGACAAGACCACTTGGTCAACCTAAATTCACATTTTCACTCTGTCGTTGGACATTTGAGATCAATGAATAAGTGTGGTCCCTATGGCGACTTTCTTTCTCTGCTTACCTTTTTTACTCCAAGTTTTGAATTCTTGATTTTTATATATCATCTATACTCAACAATGAAGTCAAAATTTTTGTTTTATATATATATTCAATTCTCTGAAATCCCATAAAAAATAAGACATGAGACTATCACCAACAGTATTGTGGGCTGTATAATATCAAGTTTAAAAAAAAGGGAAATAAACATTAAGCATTTTTTGAAGAATTCTGTTTCTGTCTACATAGCATATTTCCAACATGTCTTTTTTCCCCCCAGAATATAAGATACATAGCCATTTATCACACTATATTAATACTATAATAAAATACAGAACTAGAGAAAACCTCATTAGATTGGATTAGTGAGGGAAAGTTTATGTAAGATAGAAAAGTCTGAATTATGGAATATGCTCCAGTTGATATATTTTTCCTAACTTCAGGTTTACTTGATCACAAAAAATGGCTTATAAAATGTTGCCATGAAAAGATGGATCCAGTCTTTAAGCAGTGAACAAAAAGCATTGTTTATAATGGACTTATTAAATTCCAAAGAGCACTTATTATGCAATTTAAAACAATATTTTGACATTACTTTTCAAAACAAGCACTTACACTCAGATTTTCTTTTATAAATTTGGCAGCATGCAATTAATATATATCCAATTAACTAACTTGTTAATTTATTATTATTTGGCTATGATAAAATCAAAATAAGAATTGTTCATTGTGGCAAACAAACATCTCTGGAAGAAAAGCTTGATTAAAGTGCAGAAAACCAGATTTGCTCTCAGTGGCCCTCTGCCATCTCAAACTGAATGACACTTGTATTAGGTCGTGTTTAGAGAAGCTAAATATGGCAAGATAAATTAATCATTGAACAATCCCACAAAAATGCTCCTCTCCACCACATGTTTCCTGAAACATACAAAATGCTTCAGCTCACTTATTTGCAAGATTTTTGCATTTTTACATGGCTATGACTTTGGAAATTTAGAGTGTAAAATATTAGTTTGTTGACCATGTTAACGTTAATTGACCGTAATCCTGATAGTAGCTAACATCACTGAGAGTTTATATGTGCTGAACATTATTCCAAGTGCTTTTCACATATTGATTCATTTATATGTAGGTAACATTACTATCCCCACTTTTCAGATTAAGAAAGCAAGGCAGGAAAGCATCAATTTATAATACAAGTTAGTTCAAGTTGGAACCCAGATTGGAAGCCAGACCTACAACCTGATCCTATGTTCTCTACAGAAGCCATAAATCTTTACATGTTATACAGGCAGATTTGTCAAAACCTTCCCAGATAACTTCTTGTTGTTGTTCCTTTCTCCATAGCCTACTGCTTTGCTGTTCTCCCTTAATTACTTTAGTAGTTTCAGTAAATGTAGTTCTATCTAAGACAAGAGTGAAAAACTCAACACATTTTATGAGAAGAAGTTTTAGTTAAGGGGTCTGAAGTGTTTCAATGACAGATCATATTGGTACCAAACTGACCACTTAGCCATGTTAATAAGAATGACCTAAATGATTGAGGAATACACTCAGTTCATCAAAATGTACCATATGTACCACAATATGAGTAGTTCAGATAGAAAACTCCAAGCTTTGAGATGAAGACCACATTTACCTATAGATCAATTATCAATACTCTGAAAGAAAAAAAAAGCCAATCTTGCATGACATAATCTTTATTTACACCAGCTTCTTTGTAAATTGGTGTCTCTTGGGATCTAGACAAGAGACACTTGTTATTCAGTGTTGATCCAATGGTTTTACAGGGCTGGAAGAAAGAAAACTAGCATGTCCACTTAGTGTCCAGATATTAGTAACTATACTGCTTATATTGTCTTTCTTATGAGAAAAAAAAAACCCTTGGAAATGTTTTGATAAAAACTTATGTTGTGACATTGACAAAACCAGCGCATTATGAATATGTGGAGAAACCAAATACTGGGAACTAAAGGAATCAACCTTTGGGATGAACATAAACTAGAGTTAAAGAAGGATTCCATTAACAAAAATTAGAGTATCTTATTCTTGTAACAGGTATTATCTTCTCTTGGCTGAAGTTAGTCTTCAGCACTTAGTTCGTTGTTTATAATGGACTTGTTAATGGGGGCTTATTGAAGGGGAGGAAAACATACTTACCGAAGTTTAAGCCTAAATAAATTAAAGCAATATATACAAGTGCAGTTACTAATTGGTTCATTCTCTACAAAGCACTGCCATTCTACAAAGCCGCTTACTATGGCAAGGACTGAAAAAAAAAAAGAATTCAACTTAATTTTCATGTCTTCACCTCTTCCCTCAAATCCCTACCTTTTTCTAGTACAGTGTTAAGCATTTAGGGGTAGATGAGTAAATTCTGTATTAGATCTCACAGGAAACTGGTTCTGTTGTGGCTTTGGGAGTGTCACATATTCCCTGGAGTCTGAAAGGAAATCTTGTATTTTTCAGACACAAATTTTTCTATTGAGGGGAAATTCAATCATTGGTTCAATAAAAATTATTTATTTTCACTATCACTGAACAGTATCAATACTATGTAAGAGATTCTACCTATATAAAAGTAAAGAATAAAACAATAATTGCCAAAAATATACATGGTCCCAAGAGAATTTACAACTTCTTGGACATAGTACTGCAATTTTTTTAAATTTTAAGGATAAAACCCATTGGGACCATACTTTGGATAAACATTAAACTTAAATTTAGTGTTTCTCAATTCACAGTATATTTCAAAGAGCATATTTGATTTTTCTAAATAATTTAAATACTTGTTTCTCTAAAACAATTTCTTACCTTAAATTCTTTTATTGTTAAGAAAATGAACTGGAAATTAATTTATTCAAATACCAATTACCCAAATTATACTTTATTAACATTTACTATTTCTTTGAGTAATTACCATTGAGAGTTTGTGTAAGATTTTGAATTCTTTTTTTTCTTCTTTCCTTTTAAAAGTAGGTCCTTTTAACGCCATAGGCAGAGAACATTCCATATTTTAAATATTAAAATTAATTTCATATGCAAAATAATTTACAGCTCCAGGTATAGATTATGACTTAAACTGTTAGAAGAAACAGATAACCCATTCCCAAGTATGTAGTTTTGGAAAATAAAAATACTAAATGCAATTTTTTTGCTAGATCTATGCACTTAAAAAATTCATAAACATGCCTCTTATTATTGTTGTAGGCGCAGTGAATACATTTTTTAAAATATAAAAAGTATTTCAATTTGGGCTTCTTTAAATAACTACCAATTTTTAAAGTATCCCCCTTTCACATCCAAAAATATCTTTACAGTTGTCTGTATCAAAGCAAAAAAATATTCACTGCTCCCCAATGAACTTTTTAAAGACTGTTTAAACTAGTAATTCTTTCTTTATAACGCTTACTGTAACCACCATTAACCCAATCAGTCTGTTAAGACAGACATGATGTTGTCTTTTTTAACCTAACTAAAAAAAAAACAAAACAAAACCTGAATGCTCAGTCTTTAAAAAGTTGAAAATCTCAGTTATCAGAACCTGTTAAGTGGGTTAGTTGTTTCCCTTTTACTAACCTCCCTGAAGCAGTCTTTTAATTTCTTCATCTTCAAATAAATGACCATCACCACCTTCAATGAATTTGGTGACCTTGGTGACCTCTGAGAGGATACATGTTTATAGCAGAAATTGGTTTATGTAATAAAAAGGCAGGAGACGTGATGTGATATATAATGGCATCTGCCCAACAATGAATTCCAGACCAACACTTGGTTCTTTCTTGGTTTTTAGTGTTACTTTTTGATAAACCAATTTTCTTACAAAGTTGTTGAACACTATATAGCAAATATAGAACAAAACAATCAATATGACTGTCATTTGAGTTTCATTCCCTATCTTTGGACTTTTCTCTTGTGTTGGTATGGAACTAGAACAAAGGAATGAGATAGAGTAGAAAGTGTAAGAGGCTTCAAAGATTATTTTAGACTTTGACATAGATAGCTTAAAGAAATCCACATTCTTATTCTTCTAGACATACTGACCTTCTTGCAACAATTTCTTCAGAGTTTCGTCTGCTTCTCCACCACTAGTTGAAATTCTAGTGTATTTGATTTCAGGACCTAAAGGAAAGACAAAAAATAATAATAATAATAAGGATCTGAAACAAGGCTGGGCAAACTTCCTCTGTAAGGGTCACATAGAAAGTAATTTAGACTTTATGGGCCTTGTGGTCTGTGTTGCAGCTATTTAACTTTGTCCTTTAGAGTGCAAATAGCCATACACACTGTATAAATGAATGGTCACACTGTGTTCCAATAAAACTTTATTTACATAAGTAGGTGGCATGGGCCATATTTGCTGACTGCTTGTTTAAACATTGACTGCCAGGGAATTCCCAAAGACTTAAAAAATAGCTGAATTCAGAATTTTAGACTAATTCACTGGTGGGAGACTGATACAGAGGTTTACTGAAATTATTGATCAGTTGTTCTATACAAGCTTGCATATTATTTTGGTGTGTAGATGTGTATGTGTAAACCTTAAGATTAAAGGAAAATCGAAGGAGGGAATGGTTTTTTATCTAGGATTTAGTAACTCATTAATAAATAGCAAAGTGAAGATAGTGTATTATATGATACACATGCATATTCATAATAAAAACACAGGCTTATAGATTTGTCCCAAAATTTCCAATTCAGAGGAAAACATAGATTACATATTTAGGATTAGTATTATTTCTACCAAAAAAGAAATAAAATAACTTCAGTAACCACTAAGAAAATGACTTAGTTTCTTTAATGATTCTTATAGAGATATTTTGGGATTAAATGGTTTGCTTTTTATAATCCAGGCATAGTTCATATACAGAGTTAAAAATTACCTGTAAGATCTGCTTAGTAGAGAACTATAATCCCAACGTAAACTTTTCTAAGAAGATTTTACAATAACTACATTTTTCAAGTGAGTTGGATTATCCCTTCTATCACTCACAGGTGATTTTTATCATCAAGGATGATGTATTGATATTTTATCAGGATAGTTTCTTTTACAGTGTTTCATGTGCACAATGCCAGTTATTTTTTTGTTATTCATTTTCATTATTTTTGATCAATATGAGATTCAGGATCACATTTGTTTAAAAAAAAAAATTACCTGTAATGATTCGTTCTTCTCTTGTCTCTTTTTCAGTTATTTCCACAGGCACTCCATCAATGATTTTGGTGTATTTTTTAATAATTGGCTCTGAAATAGGGGAAGAAAATGCATTTGATTTATCCCCTTATGGCATCTAAATGGCCATAAACTAGACATTTTAATGATTAAATGTATTTCTCACAGCAATGCCATTTAGAATTCAATCATAATAATTTGGGGGACGTATCTCAAATAAATTCATGTAACAGAGGTCTAAAAGGTAGTAGTTATGTCCTGAATCTTGGGTAAGGGAGAGAGCCAACTAGCAAGCTAACACTCCATGTCATATTTGTCTCTTGACTGTGGAATGAGTGTTCAGGGAGGATCCAGGGAATTATACATCATTAGAATGGGAATCTTACAAGTCCTAGCAATGACTTATTAGTCAGTCTTATAGAATGGCCACTCTTTCTTCTAAGTACAATATGTTCTTTTGTATTGACGTGATTGTTTTCATTATATTTCATAATCATCCTTGCATATGCAGAGTAATGACAGTTTTGTTGGAACTGGTGAGTTAATGGTTAAATCAATTCCAACTATATCCATTAAAAGGTAAACTATGTTTTAATTGATCGGCTAATAAGAATCTGTAACTGAGAAAAGTTTTCCCACAATTTATATAAAACAAAAGTCCAAGAGAAAACCTCAGATATTCAATATATTTAAACCAACACTGTTTGAAAATGTTCAGAGTAGGCTACAGGAAACACAGAGAACGCACCTCCATGGATCACTTCAGTTACTGTTTCACCTTCTTTAATCAGCCTGAATTCAGGTTCACCTTCAATTTTGACCTTTGTTATTGTGGGTCCTAAGGCATTGTTTTAGGAGACAAATTATCATGTTAATGTAGTCCTTTAAATTTACCAGAACAGGAAATTTATTTCAACATTTGGTGTTGCTCAAATTTCAAAGTGGTTTCAGGCTTTATGAAATCGGTTTTAAACAGTTCCCATTGTCCTCAAATTAAACAGTATTTATGAGAACAAATAACTCAATCTATTGGTGTGCTACTAAAATAACTTCCATCTGCTTTAGCATTTAAATTGACGTTTAATTGATCCATTTATTCATAGTTGTAAAGTATGATCATGCAAAATATTATATGTGACTATACATTGTGAATCATACAGTATGTACAAATTTGAGTGGCTCTAATGATAACTAGTGTAGCTCTTACTTTACCATACTGATATTGTCTATTACTTTCTTTTCTTGTTAAATTTTTAATTTAATTTTTAATCAGTCAATATCTTACATTTTTTATCTAATGGGCATAAGACTGAACATCAAAAAAGCCCAACTTTATGCCTACCTTTAAAATACGAAATTCAGGTTTTATGAGAAAATAGATTTGAGTACTTACCTTCTATATGTGAATGATGCATATATTTACTAATAAATAGTTAAACAGTCCTTCAAATGCAAAAGTTAAGTGTTGCATTTGACTTGCAAAATGATTTTGCTCCCAGAGAAAATCATTTTGAATGTTAGAAAGCAGATTACTACATTAGTTAATCAAGACTGTTTCTTAGAGGAGAAGTTCAGTACATTTAACTCATACTGTGACACCCTTCAACAGTTGAATATAACTATATTTGCTTATCTTTGAGAGGGTTTATTTGTTTGTTCAGAAATTGTCAATGTACACCATTACCCAGAATTATATAGTCTAGGACAATCTAAAATAATGAAAACAAGAGTACAGTTCATTCAAACAGTAAGTATTTCGCACCATAATATCTGATCTATGTGGTCAAGGGACACTGAGTATCAAAACGTAAGCCCAAGTTTTTAAGGTGTGGAAACTTCAAAAGGAAAGAACAGCTAAGGAGTTTAAGAACAGGAAATGAGTTAATAAAATATCCCAATAGACATTTCTTTAGAAGAGCCTCAACTGGAATTTCAGAAACATCATCTATCCTTAAATTCTATGAAGGCAGGGATTTACTACCAAAAAAATTTTTTTTTCATATTTATTCCTGGCGGGCACCTACGAGAGTACACGGCACAATACGTGCTCAATATGTATTCAGTTGATTTATTCTTACTTCTAAAATTTGGTTAGCTACCGTTTATAAGAAACATCTTAAAATTGTGTCTTGGGGTCTAATTTATTTAGTAAGAATTCAAGAGTTATCGATGAATCAGCAAAAGTTCAAACAGTGAGAAGGAAATGCCAATAGTAATTCTAGAACTGGACAATTGTAAATGGCTGCCAAAATAAGTATTTGTCTCCCTCATTATATTGCACAAAGTAAAACTTCCAAATTTTTTAACTGGAGAGTTGTTAATGCATAGGTGACTTGACCCCATTTTTCATCTTAGTTCCCTTCATAGGAAAAGCTCAAGTAGAGCTGATGCTTCATTGTGTTCCTAATTGAAGAAAAGTAATACAATAGAATCCTGCTCACAAAGATTGGGAAGATAAATGGGTTGAATGAAGAAGCTTGAAAGAAAAGAGAAGAATCTTTGAAAATAAAAATAGTACATGTGAATGATTTTTACTATAGAAGCTGTGTACAAGTGATTATACAAAATTTTAGGGAATCTAATTTTTAAAAAAGAGTACAAGAATCTAAACATCAAGGATCATTTTATCATTTTTCATTAAAATGATCAAGAAACATTTTCTCAACAAAAATTTCTGAGATTTAACTTCTTAAATCATCAAATTCTCTTCATCACTATATAAGAGCAATCAAATACTCAAATGACAATAGGTATAGTATGTTTTTAAAAAAAAGCACAGATTCCAAATACCTCAATTTTAAGTCTCAAGAATGTATAAAAATATAGATAACTAGCTAGGAAATACACTTTTACATACATACTTCCAATGTCTAAGTTTTAAGTAATGACACACTTTTCGAGGAATCAAAAGTGTTCAAGAAGTTGCCATCTCAATTCGTAAAATGAGAATACCCAAATCAAAGATAATTACAATAATAGTTTTCTTGAGATTCAATTGAGGATATCATCTATTCCTTTTTTGGAAGACTGTTTCTATTCTTCTTACAGAATAATGAAGAAAACCTGGTCTTTCTTCTGTGGCCAGTCACCACATTAAGATTCTTAGACATGGAAATAATTCTTAAGTTCCGATCCTTTGGGAGTAATTAAAATATGTGAAATGAAGGGGGCATCAGAGATGTTGGAGTTGGCTAACATACACAGTAGGGGGAGAGAGAAAAGTAACTTTATTTAATGCTCTAGTCTGAGACATCAGGAGATAAGTATATATGTAAGTATATGTGTCTATTTAATGTGTTATATATGTATACATATAAGAATATGTAATGTATATTATATATAGACACACATTCAGGGCTGGAATTAAGGATTCTAAGGTTTGACTCAACTGCACCAACTACTTATTTCCTCTGTTTCTGGTGGTTTTATTAAAAAATATATCATGTGTGGATATACATTTTAAAAGCTTTCTTCGGTATACAGCTTCTGTGCTCTCTTAGGTTGTTGAATCAAAAATGCCTGCACTTTTTGGAACACCTCGCAACAGTATAAAAGAGATTTATGTGGGGAGACTGGAAACAAAACTATAAAGAGTATACTCTCTAAAAGAGTCTAGGTGCAGGAAAAATAGCTTAGGATTTATTTGTATGGTGAGTATCTGGGTACTAGTGCTAATGCAATGGTAAATTAAGTTCAAATGAAATCAAATACAAGCAAATGTACTGAAAGTACATTTCATGCACCATCTACTCTGCTAAATAACTTACATTCCGCATTCTGCTGTTAAATGAGCATGCCATTGATATAGAAATATTTAGCATGTTAGTTTCAAAAAGAATGTAGATACATTCATAGAAATCAGTCTATTATATGGATTTTTAAGGAACCATGTATAACATTGATTTTTACCTTCTGTTTTGATAATAGGCTGAAGACTGCCTTCAATCACTTTAATTTTTGGTTCCACAACTTTGGTTATAATTTTAGTTGCTGAAAGTATAGAAAGTGGAACATAAATGATGTTTACATAAAAACAACCTGAACGAAATTCTCTCTCTTTTTTTGGTCTTTGTTGGGTACTGAGGTATCAGATGTGGTAATATGTTCAGGCAGTCAGATACAGGAAATATTCCTGGTAATTATCTAGTATCTTCTCATGTCCAGATGATGAACTCTGAAGTCCAGTGACTTGGATTTGTTCCAGTGAAATATATACTTGCTAAGTGAGGAATTCTATCTAGAAATCTATCATTTTGAACTGCACCACTAAAGCTCTTTACCTTCTTTTGTACTTCTTGAAAATATTGGCTGCATAGCAACAAAGACAAATAAACATGATTAATTTCATGCAATTCATAATATCTTAAATTGCATTGTTGGATTCTTTCTCAATTAGAAGAAGACATTGAAAGAAAAAGACTCAAAATATTTTTCATGCATTTGATAACAGTGATACAGAAAGGAAAATACAAAAATAGTTCAGAATACTTAAATGTAAAAATGGATTCCAGCCAGCCAGACATGAGCTCTATGCAACAAATATGATATGATCATGTATTTAATTATTTAAGTTACAGGCTAAATTGGCTTTAATTTTCAGCTTTATCATCATCATTTTTATACTGAAAGCTATGTATTTTGAATGTATGTCATCCATCCAACTGAAATAATAATAATGTGCAAAATATATTTCAGATAACAGCCAACTATTTGATTGGCTTTCGGTTGTATAGATTAACTGGGAGTGTGCCTCTGGAGCCAGATACCAGAGCTACTACTAGCTCTTTATCATTTCTAATTAGAGCCTTAAAAGATGGATTCATTAGATAAAGCACTAAAGCTATCTGTGCAATCATAACAGACTGTGTTGAAGCATTAGAGGTGAGATATTAGCGCTGTCTGGATTTCTGTCACATTCTCACTTCAGGTTTCTGAGATGTTTACCTGTGTCAACTCTTTGAATTCATATGGATTCTAGAGCTTAATTGTGACTGTGTCTCGGTTATTTCAGATTTTACATATTGAGATCTCAAATTATGAAGCTAAAATATGTCAAATCTTTGTGTCCAATTACTGATTCCACAGGTGGCCTGGCCACAGAGGAACCTTTCCATGAAGGTCAAATTCACAGAGGTCTCTGCTGCTGCTATCAGAATGGGTTAATTACTTTTAGCTTAAATTTTCACTTCATGTTAAGGAACTTGAAGTTTAGAATGTTTATTGGGGTCCTAGTTTTGTTTCAGTCTTGCTTTTCTGAAGACTTAAATAGTTTTGACAGATCACAGGTTGAGGATTAAATACTGATTTTCTTCCTCTCCACCTCAAATGTCATATATTTGACAACACATACTAAAGAGCATTTTCCCCCCTTACAATTTAAAATGTATGGTATTTGGGGGTCAAGAATAATACATAGTAAAAAAATTAAAATTTTAGAGACAAGCCAATAAAGGAACATGAAAATGGAATCTTTGGTTTAATTAGTCTCAACCTCTGTTTGAACTATGCTTTCAAGTAACAGCATACACGGAGAAGAGCTAAAGAAATATTCCACATCAGCATGTAAATCTCAGAGCTTTTTCAAGAGCTGAGTAGGTAGGTAAGATTCATTAGACTTGCATAATTTCATAAACTGTAGCTTGTTCTCTGTGAGAACAATTTAAGTAGAGGAAAATAAAGGAATTATAATATTTTGGCTCAATGTAAGCAAAATATTGCATTGACATATAAAAGGTAGTGGACCTCTCATGGATAAAGTAGAAAAGGTAAAGAAATGTAGTGCAGATATACGTTTTTAGTGGAGGAAGATGACATAGCATTTCTGATGAATAGAGCCCATAAGCATTCTTTCATTTTTTATAAAATATATCTTTAATAAGATTGTATACTTCCATACTGGAATTTAAACCATGTTGAATTATAAGTATTCCAACTAAGTCATTGAAACAGCGCTGAGCTGGCCTGATACTAGGATTGTTTATGTTATTATTACATAATTAAGATCAGTAAGAACAGCAGACCTTTTGTTTTGCTCCTTACATCATCTTTACTCCTTTTCCATATCTAGTGTAAATATTAAGGAAAATTTTCTTAATTAAATAACAGGATGCTCATGGTATAAAATAGAATAATTCTTGCCAAGATAAATGTGGGAATTGAAGCAATGCTTTAGCTACTGATGCATTTTGAGTGTTGAATTGTAGAGTCAAAACAAAATGGAAAGAATTTCTGCTTTGAAAGCTGCAACGGAAGAGAGGAAAAAAGACAAAGGAAGAAAAAGCCACATTGAATAAGAAATACTATGAGTTACATTTATGAAAATGAAATACCTTTGCTATTGTTAAGAAGTTGAGGTTTAATTTTGATAATCTGGTAGAGTCAGGAATAAAAGAACCTTGGAATCTAGAAACTCTAGGTTTATCACCTGACAATTTTTTTGTTCCTTCATCCAATTTTGAATGAGGAAGAGTTTTTGAACCACCAGCCCATAAATATTAGACTTCTCTGACAGCCTGCCCTTAGATGGCTGAGGTCTTGAGAGTGGAATGAGCTACAAATCTTTCAACAATGTTATTTCTGTGTCCACATATTTGAATTTTCAGATAGCTCTCAAGTGCCTTTTAGCTAGCTCTCCTCTTTGTATGTTTGTGGGTCTTTTTTCCCCTGCGTCTTTGCAATGCTAGCAATTATATCTATATCAAGATAGCAGATGAATGAGAAAGTGGTTCATTGGAGTTGAAGGGTATAGTCAAGGCTGAGAGGTCTCATCCAGACCTCAAGCCCTGTTTCAAGTGACATGAGATTTGCCATTGTTTGGAATTCTAAATACCAGATTATCAATCATCTCAGTAAACACAAAGAAAATTCTTGGGTTTTCTTTTTTTTTTAAACATCTTGCCACTTATATGTGACAAATATTCATTATGTACTTACTGTAGACAGTTATGGGGATTTCTTTGAAGGTGCTACCACGAACAAACTGAAAATAAACATTATATTTAGTAACATGAAATGTAGTAGATGTATTAACAAAATCTTGGCACCATGATTTTTAATTTTCACTGAAGTAAAGACAGTGAAGCTATCATTATATTCAGTAAAAATGAAGGCTTCATATAAATCATCTTCCAATTTCCTGCTGTTGGGCAACATGGCATAAAGTGGTTGGATTTGTTACTCAGAGTTTTAAAAATTATAGAATAGCGAATCCCAAATTAAAAGTTCATTAAATAATACTCCCTATGTTGTCTGGTGCTTTAACCCTACCAATATTCAACCCAATATTTATCCTAGAATATTCCTTTACCTTTAACTATTGTGATTGGTGACAACTTCTTATAAGCAAATATTTTATCTTTCCCTTATATTCTGTAGCAAAAATATTTGATAATAGAAAAATTATAGTTTCTTATCTACATGTCTTATCTTCCCTGCTGGACTGTAAACTTTTTGAATAAAGGGCCATATCTGATTCAACTTAATATTTCTCATAATACTTAACATTCTGCTTGGCCCCAAGTAGCTTTTATTAAATCCTCCTTAAATAAAACCATGAAGAAATGATGCCAGTGTACCATTATAATCAACAAAGAGCAATGCAATCCCAGTATACATCTACTTATTAATGTATACATTTCTAGTTTCTTATGTTAAACCTGCAATGTCTGTTCAACACATTAGAAACACATGCAATAACATCTGTACCTTAATTTGGATGTATTTGATCAGTTTATTAAGTATTTCTAGCAGCTGATCATTTCCAACAGGTGTGTCTGTGAAGAGGAATATTAAATGAATATTGTAAGAATGGATGAAATAAAAATCTAGGTTTCTATTGAAAAAGAGTTATGTTTTCATTAATCAGTTCAATAATTACCAACCTGCTGGATAGAGGAGTTTATCTACAACATGAATGACACCATTTGTTGTCATGATGTCAGATTCTTTTGATTTCAATTCATTTACCAGAAGTGTATCATTAACCTATTAAAACAGGGGATAATGTCAATGGGAAATTTAATGAAATATGAACATTAGGATAATTGAATAATAGATTAACACTCTCATAGATTCATACTAGAGAACTTACTCCTTTCAGAAAGATTTTGCTTCCTTGTGTGGTCTTTAAAATGTTAGTAACACCAGGTTCAAATCCCTTTCCAATGAAAACTCCTGGTGTCAGGTGATAAAGGATGATGTTTTGAAGAGCATTTTTGTTCCCTAGGGGGAAAAATATATATTTATTTAATAACATGTTATATATTTTGACATTTTGATATTATGAGGATGAAGGAGAAAAATATTTCTTTGTCTTTATTTTTTCCACACTGTAATTTCTCATAATATCATTGTTCTCTCAATGTGATATCAATGCTATGTCAAAACATGCAGTCCCTTCAATAAGTTCAATCAAAATATTATCCAACTTACTGGGAGAAAAAAGTCAAATTATTTTTGAAATTGTGACTATTTCTTTCTTTGTCACCTAGTTGTGTGCCCTTTAATAGAGACAACATAAGTGAACATCTAGTCCAACAACATTACGGTAAGCAGTTAATTGAGAACATTTATGAGTGACCCTCTAATTATTCCAAATGGAATTAAAGGAGACGAAGGCTAGCCATGAATAGGAAAGAGGGGACACTTTGGGGGCTGATATCTGGGCAGGAACGCTTGAGGAAGAAATGAGATCCTGAAATCAAGGGGCAAATATATCTGGTGTTCACTTCTACTCACGAATAAGAATTTCCTTTTCTTCGTTAGTCATTCCCTTAAAGGCATCGTTGGTTGGCACAAACAAGGTCCAATCTCCAGGCTGTGTCAGGAGCTCTTTCAAGTCTGCAGCTTCAAGTAGGCTGAGGAAGATGCTAAGCAGGAAGGACATATGGACATATGTTTATTTTATTAGATTTAATCTAGGTAAGCCTACCCACCATGCATGAAATAGAGTAGAATCCCTATTATACGTGGAAGCATGAGAAAATGGTTCATATGTTTTCATATGTTTCAAATGCAATTTACTGTTAAAGTTTTATCATGGGGAAATTATTTAAATATACATATGATTCTTAAATTTCCTAAACTCTGTTTTCCCCCTATAAATCTTGGTGAGGTCACACTTTATTTAATATTCTGCAAAATAGTCTTTGCTAGAATATACTATCAGTTTTTAAAAACTTAATTATAAAAAAATTTGCAAGAAGTAGTTCAGTCTGTTAGGTTGATTTTTGTTTGTTTGTTTGTTTTTTACTCACCAAGTCATATTATGCTGCACCAGGAAGAAAAATATTGTTAAGAACATATCTTAATTTTAAAAACATTTGTATAGACTTTCTATTCTAAATTCTGTTCTCAGCAGTACTGAGTACCGAATGGATTTTGGAATACTTACTGTGAAACAAAACTATGCCAAAAGCTCTTATTCTCTTGTGGAGGTGAAACTAGTAAGCTTACCTGAAGCGCTTATCTTGTTTCAGTTTTTCATGGAGGGATTTCTCTGCTGGTTTGATGATCTCTCGGAATATGTGAATGGCACCATTTCTTCCTTGCTTGCTTCCTCTCACCATGCATGAATTTTCAATGCAGACAGCCTAGCAAAGAAATAAAGGTACAGTTGCCCATTTCCTTACTTGAAATTCCCTACGTAAAAGAAGCTACATAATTGAATTTCTGGATGGGCTCTTCTAAGAGGTCACCTGACTTCTAATGCGAGAAAAAACAGTTTCTCTCCTCTGTTTTTAAGGTCTTGTACACTCTGACCTCACTTTTCCTATTCAACTAGGTCTTCCACTACTAAGCAAGCAACCCTATGTGTGGGGCAGGTAGTTTTGTCAGTGAATTTAAAACTTCCATATAATTCCACTTCTACATTTCCTATCATTCCTCTCTAGGTTCTAATCATTCTTACAGACCCTCTTTTGTGAACTTTCACCCTTTAACTTTTTAAGACCCTCTTTAACCATAAAGTTTCGTGACTTTACTGCCTCTTCACAAATATTTAGTATATTATCTTGACTGTAAGACACTATCAATTTTAAGTCAAATTACTGATTAAGTTATAGCATTTCTGAACAATAATATTTATATATGTATCATTTAGAATGCGGCGCATTTTCTGCATCATTTAAAATGTGTGTCTTGGCCTTGTGGAACTATGGTGCACAGCACTGTGTGTCATGTTTAGTTCAAGGTAATGCTTGACCTCCTATGAGTTCTTTTTTTTTTTTTTTCCTATGAGTTCTTTTTAACTGTAGCTGCAAGGTTGCCTGGACAGAAACTGAACAGCACCACTAAGTAGCACTGTAATTCTGATAATAAATATTTTCTAGAAATTTTCCCTCAGATAAAGCACATTAGAACCACTTACTAGAAATCTTTATGTGCCTATAAAAGTTTATCCTGAAAGCCATTCAAAAGAGATTCGGTGGTTGGATGATGGTCATACATTAAAAGATCATTGGACTCAATATAAAAATTACCTTGTAAACAGTAAAGTACGGTACTCTGTAAAGCAAAAGCTTATTTTAAATGAGTTTTAGTGATTTATGGAATTGAAATAATGCTTTAGAAAATGTTGTTTATAATGAAACAAGTGCAAGTTATCAGAATTATTAATACACAGCACTTTTTGTATACTTTCCTCAAAGTCTTTTCAAACAAGCTATTCAGTTCCCTGATCTTCCTATAAATATTTACTATTAAGACCACATTAATAAAATTCTAAGGAACTTTTGTTACAAGAACAGTCTTTCGCAGATGTAGAGAATGGACTTGAGGACACAGGGAGGGCGAAGGGTAAGCTGGGACGAAGTGAGAGAGTAGCATGGACATATATACACTACCAAATGTAAAATAGATAGCTAGTGGGAAGCAGCTGCAGAGCACAGGGAGATCAGCTCGGTGTTTTGTGACCACCTAGAGGGGTGGGATAGGGAGGGTGGGAGGGAGACACAAGAGGCAGGAAATATGGTGATATATGTATACGTATAGCTGATTCACTTTGTTATACAGCAGAAACTAATACAACATTGTAAAGGAATTATACTCTAATAAAGATGTTAAAGAAAAGAAAAAAGCACAGTCTTTGACAAGGGCACATCATTTGACATTTAGGCCAGCGTGGATATTTTATCTCATTCGGATTCACTTACTGTGCGATACACGAAGACTCTGAGCTGTTTGCCGCCAATGGTCTCGAGCTTTTGTCCATTGTAAAGCTCATTAAGGCCAACTTTTACTTTCAATATGTGATTCTGCAGAATTAATTTAAGAAGACGCTGATCCATGCTCAGGGTATCATCTATAAGTAAATTCATTACAAAAGAGTGTTATTTTGTTTAGAAAGCAAAGTTTCTCCTGTAAGAGAAAATCATGAAAATGGGTAATCCCTACCACTATAGATCTTATGGATCCTACACATATATAGTATATGAGATGACTATATGCCAAAAGCTAAGAATTCTGTGCACAAATTAGAAATTCCATGAGCTATTTCATCAAATGACTACAATATGATTCCAAGCAGTCCAAACAATGGGCTTCATCTATGTGAGGGCCACATGGTTTTATGTGGTCACTGACAAAAGTTAAACTCTAAACCTGGCCAAGATTTTCTCTGAGAATCTGATGTCCATTAGTCACATGAGAAACCACTGATGAATCATTTCTACATTTATTTTTATTTATGGAGAGAGAGTTGAAGCATGTAACCTCTTAAAGATGGGTTGATGTCAACATGTATGGATATTATTATTACGAAGAGAAAAAACAGCATTTCTAGGAATTTGAATTTTTTCGTTAATAATTTTCTATGTCCCGACCTAGTATTTGGAAAAACATTAAAAAGGTGATACTTATTTAGTTTTTAATTGCTAAATTTTGCCTAACAATTTAAATATGTCTTTGTGAAGTCATTTTTTTCTGGAAAAAGTGTCAGGTTGTATTAATCTAAACACAGTCCTTGAATAGCAGCTACTAGGTCAAATACTTGTAATAACAGTTCACATCATAATATGGAAGTGTATCATTTTCTCTTGTTTGTATTTATTTATAATTTGATACCTTACATTGAAATTCTGAGTTGCAAAATGCACCTACATATTCCTAAATATTATTATGTTGGCGTTTAAATAAACAAATCAGATTTATTTTTCTTAAGATCTGTTAATACATCCATTATGTGTGCTGGAAATATGATCAGGTTCACAGAACAACTGAAGACTACTTACCACAAACTTTCACTTCCTGTAGGCTATTATCTATTATAATGAAATGTTTTGAAATGAAGGACATTTTAATAGACACTACATAGTGCTAATGCATTGTATGTGTAGCTGGTAAAGAAACTAATTAACACCTCACAAAATATCTATTATTTCTTAATGCAAACAATCATGGTGAAGAAACAATGTGTGTAGAGGAGGAAAGAGTAGGAATGACAGTGTCCAGTACATACCAGAAAATGCATTATTCACGGGTGCCAGCAAAGTGTATTCTCCATCTGGCCTCAGAGCAGATGCCAAGCCTAATTGGGCCACAAGGTCTGTGAAAGTGGTTTGCTGATTTCCAGCTAGCTCAATAACTTGTTTGGCTGTAACATAAACCATTACCATTCAAACAATGTCATCGTTGTTATTACCATAATCATGAAATTAGTAAATCAGTTCTTGGCTATTTTCCATAAGCTATTTGCTGTACTGGCAATGTGACATCCTGCCTTTCCTTAGTAAGAGAGTTCCAGCTTCCCTTTTTTGGGGTTGATGACCAAAGACTTTCAGAAGGACAATATCTTTCTGACTTCTTGCTTTGCAGTTTTCTTGGATTCTTTATTACTTGCCTCTTATCTCTCTGCTCTTGTGAGTGCCATAGGTCTTTCATTTATCCAAAAGTAACCATTTGGTTATATCTTCCCTTCTGTTTTCAAGAAAAGCTCTGGCACTGTGATAATCTTTATCAATATTAGGTATTAGAAGTAAGTCAGGCAGAGAAAGACAAATATCATATGATATCACTTACATGTGAAATCTAAAAAAATGGCACAAATGAACCTATTTACAAAACAGAAATAGAGTCATAGATGTAGAAACCAAACTTACAGTTACCAAGGGGGGGGGAAAGGGATAAATTGGGAGATTGGGATTGACATATACATACTACTATATATAAAATAGATAACTAATAAGAACCTACTGTATAGCACAGGGAACTCTATTCAATACTCTGTAATGACCTATATGGGATTAGAATCTAAAAATGAGTGGATATATGTACATGTATAACTGGTTCACTTTGCTATACAGCAGAAACTAACACAACATTTTAAATCAACTATATCCCAATAAAAATTCATTAAAAAAAAAAAAAAAAAGAAACTCTGGAAAGCCAGAGGTCAATGCATGGAATGCCCATGACTACACAAGCTGCCTATTTAGTACTCAGCTCATTGTTAATTTTGTGTTTGTGCTTTATATGGCATTCCTTATACTGCACATTTATTTTCCATCTGCCTACTCTTAAGGCATCTAATTGGTAAACGATAGTAGGTAGAACAATATGAAACTGTTGCTCACCAGAATCAGGAATCAGGACCTGATCAATCAAATGGATAACACCATTATTTGTCACAATATCTTTTTTGTTCACCATTTTGATTCCATTTACTGTTATGCTGTCACCATCACATCCTATCTCAATTGTGTTTCCTTCCAGAGTCTCAAATACTGCTCCTCCCATGATAGCCTCGGAACACTGGAGGGTGTTTAAAATGTGGTACTTCAAGAGAGCTGGAGGACAAAGTACAAAGAGTAAGCTTTCAGATCAAGGAGAATAGCATTTGACCCTTAAAAGATGTGTTTCACTGTGGAACTAAGTATTCCTAAGAAATATAATATATATAAGACCTAAGTATTGACCTAAGGTTTTAAAATTCTGTTTATGTTCTCAAAATGTTTTTTCCATCAACTCTACAATAAAATTAGCTCAGCTCAGTAGGAAGTAAGAAGAAAAGAAGATCAGCTGCATGGAATTATTTGTGTAGTTCTAGAAAATGTGTTAGATCAAGTTCCCTCTATCATAAGAAAGGAATTTCCGATGGGAACAAAGAATAATTCCTCCTTTCAGAAGGCCTATAAAGTTATTTGCTAGTGATACCTGTTCCAAACACCCAAGCAGTATCTTACATCAGCTACGCATGACAGAACAGCTCTACAGGCATACTTCATTTCATTGAGCTTCACTATTTTGCACTTTGCAGATACTATGTTTTTTGTTTTTTTGTTTTTTTTACAAATTGAAGGTTTGTGACAACCCTAAAGGCAACATCTAGAAAATAACCAAAATAAAGATGCTTTCTTGAAGGACTTCTGAAGGGATCTGTGCCTAAACTGTCTATATTTGCACCAAAATATCTCATCATAAATTGGTTAAGCCAATTTGGGGTAGGCTGAGTAAGCGAAATGTGCTAGTCACAATGTAAAATCTAGTTGAAACTAAAAAGGAGACTGGAAAGAAGCCAAGCTCTGTGTATCAATAGGTAATGGCCAAAGAGAACCATGCAATTTTCTCAACTCAACTTTAGTGTAAATTTAGAATTAAAAGCATTGAACAATATGTATACAGTATTAAAGTTTGATGATCTAATATTTCTTTTCCACACTTTCTAATTCTTTTTAATGTCTGCTACTTAGTTACTTGAAAGCAGTGCAGAAGAATGTGATCTTTAGGATACCCTGATTAATTATTTTAATTATTAAATTAATTATTGAATTACTTTGCCTACTCTTTCAAGGATTTTGTTTTTTAAGATTTTTATAGTCCACCTCAGAATAAAAGTTTTTCTTTGCCTTTGCTTATCAAAGGTGATAATGCTGGCAGGACTTGATCTCTTTTTCATTTCCTTTCTTGGAATTCTGGGAGGCTTCTCCTAGAGAGAGACAGTTAAGTACCTTCTGAAGCCACTTTGTCTCCCATGATCCTTTCTAGAACCCCTCGTGGAAGTTTCTCAAAAGCTTCATTGGTGGGAGCAAAGAGTGTGAAGTGACCATCTCTTCCAAGGGACTCCAATATATCAGATGTGATGGCAGCTGCCTGAAACACAAATGTGCTTTTTAGAGGCTGGCACATTGCAAATCCAGAAGAAAATTACAATACACTCAGTCTGGGTGGACATGAGGGAGTTGATTATATAGAAAACTATAGAAGTTAGATATAACTCTTGTTAGATCTTTAAAATATTATCTTTTGACGCAAACAACCATGTCTTTTCAAACTTTCCTCAAACTGTATGTAAGATGGGGAATTCTGCCAATGCTTGTGTGACTGAACAATATACAGCAGTAAACGTAATAATTGATGAATTCATTCTAAATGCACTAAGTACACTACAGTCATGAAACTAATCATTCTTTATCTATCATGTCCACATAAATATTATTATTTCATATAAGGAGATGATTTCTTCTGCATAAAATGAAAACCTTTTCATTTCAAGAAATACATTGGTTAAGTGTCTGCCAGATTTAATAGCTTTTTATAATTATTTTAGATTCTGACAGGGAAAGAGGAGGAATTTCAGTGGTCCCAGACAATCTGCTATTACTTCTTGTACTTACTCTAAAAGATGAGAGGTCATCTTCTGCTTCAATAAAGTCCTGAATTGAGGTACCAATTTGTGTAAGGACACGGTCAATGACGTGCACAACACCATTTGTTGCAATCTGGTTCCCATGGATGATTCGAGCACAGTTAACAGTGACAACCTAATTATTTGAGAAAATCAAATTTTAGAAATCACAGCTATCTATTGACCACTGAGACTGCAAGCCCCCATTTCCTATTTTTCATGATTACTGGTAAATGTAACATGAAAGAACTGACATTCTGAAAGTAACTGAGGGTGAAGACTTACATATTACTATGTCCAAAAAAAAAAAACAAAACCTGGGGAAAAATGCAACCAGTTGAGAACCCAAGTCCAGTTACACTTAACATACCTAGAAATGCAAGGCAAAAACATTTTTTTTGTTTAAATTATTGCTTTTATTCCTCTATTTCTTTCATAGAGATAGTCATACACTATTTCTAATGTAGGTCAATGAGTTACATAAAGAAGTCTAATTAGTCCTAAAAGAAAGTTCTGAGACAGAAACAAACAATTATTGCATAAATATAATCAGTTCTATTTCAGTGATTTCCTAAATATTGACTCCTCACTGACCCTTTATTTCCTGGAACTCTGACTGTTGAAAGAGCTCTATGACCCTGGTTGGACGTCTCCCACAAAGACTTTATTAAAACACACAAGAACCTAAATCAGTATAGTAGCCAGAGGGTGAATAAAAGAATACTCATTCTCTGATTTTTCTCTGATAAATTCTCTGACAAATACTTATTATTTTTTCTGCTTATTAGTTTTCAAACACATCAAATACTAAAATTTCCTTTTGTAGAACACCTTAGTCTACTATCAATGAACTATCGATTTAATTTCTTCCTTGCAATCACTCTTTAATAGAAATCACTCACTGAATTAGAAATTTACATGCTCTAGATGTAGGGAAAAGTCTTGATATGGCACTTACATTATATTCAGTGACTTTTTATTATTTCTGTGAACCTTATATAAAAGGTATAGAAAAAAATTAAGGGCAATGTTATTGAAAAAGGTACTTTTTATTAATGAAACTTACCCCATTAGGATAATGGTTAATGAAGAGCCCCAAATTGTTATACATCGAAGGAACAATCATGCCGTTTTTCAAGTCCTTGGTCAACATTCTCTTGTTAATCATGTGGCTATGTAGAGCATTCAATAATTCAACATTTACGTTGCTCTCCAAACCTCTACGGATATCCTAGGAAAAATTGAAATGACAGAAGTTTATTTTATTATAGTTAATTATTTAAAATCTTATAATCACTCTGTTTCTACTCTCTTGTTATTTTCTCATTGAATTACCCAGACGGTCAAACCAAATTGACATAAATAACTTAAAATTATACTATTTCAATTGATTAAGAAATTTTGTAAGTAGAGGTACCCAGTAAAGGGTTCCAGCTTTTACAGAGCACTTGGACATTTTTAGAGACAAAACAAAATTTTTAATAAATGTATTGATGAAGAGATGATCTTGCTGTAAAGGCTTAGGGAATATGAAATTATCAGATATTTAAAGTACTTTGAGTGGAAAACAAAATAAAAGTGGCATTATATTTGTGTACAACATCAGAGTTTTAATAACCGTTTTATGTTTATTCTATGACAAATTCAAGAATTCAACCATCCTGTACCTTTTAATTTATCCAATACCACACTATATCATACTGTACTTGGTGTTATGAGAAATACAATGATAAGTAAGGTGAAGTCTCGACCTTTGAGGTACTTATTCTATAGCAGCAGGCAAAAATAAACATAGTAAGATAAAGGACGGAAGGAGAAAAAAAATGCTTTCCAGGTCAAATGAAGATGGCTGGCAATTCAGGTTTGGAGACAGGTCTTGCAGGGTAGGTAGACAGGGTAGGGACGGTGTGATGATCATTCTAAGTCCAGCTGCTGGCACAGGGTGAACGTTGGGAAAGCAGAAGTTGTCCAGTGTGGTTATTATATGCCTTTACGTTTCTCAGATAATGTTAAGAAGAAATTTTAGAAAGTATATGGGACCATAACATAGAAGAATTTAATGCCCAAGTAAAGAGTAAATTAAACTGGCAATGGGGAGCCATCGAGGCTGCTGTGGGCTTGGAATATAATGATTAGCCTGGGCTTTAGGAAGGTTAATCTGGTGGTAATGCATAGCAGGAAAAAGACTATTATGAGGATGAAAAATGAGATATGGGTGACTAACAGTAGTTTCTAAGAACTGAAGAGAGGCAAAGTAAGGATAACTCATAATTTTCAAGTTTGAACTCTGAGATTGGTACTGCCAATTATGGAAAAAAGACAGCAGAAAAGCAGTTGTTGATGGGGAGAAAGAAAGTGGCATCTATTTTAGATAACGTTTTGTTTAAAGATACAGATGGTGTATCCAAGGAGAAATATTAAGATAGATGTTAGAAATATTCTCCTGGGATTCAAGAAACACAGATTCCATGGCTCTATGCATTAAAGTGAAAGCTGAAGCCATCAGAAGTGCATCTAAACTTCAGAGTATAGTTCCTGGAAGATACCTTAATAAGACCCATTCTAAAGGCATGGAAGAAGAGGAGTCTGCAAAAAGGCCCAGAAAGGTGGTTAGAGATGTGGTCAAAGACAACCAGAAGAGAGAAAGTTCTATAATGCAAGCAACTAACCTCACAGCTAATGAAGCAAGATAAAATCTAGAAGAATCTGCCTAAGTTTTACTAAATATTGTATGACTCTAGTAGTAATTATCAGTTCATCTTCATATCAAGTAGAAAGTAGGAATATATTTCTATACCAGTTTTACAGATTTGTATACTGTCATTATTTAGTGTGTTGTAAATCAGATTATGCACAAAAAAAGCCTGAAAATTAAATGTATTGCTTACAACCCTTCAATTTAACTATCCACACACGTTTATAAATCTGTCAGTCTCTGAACAGCCATATATATTTACATATAATTAAACTAATAAGTATATGTATAATATAGCTTATTAAAAATTTTAAATTCCACTAGGCTTCTTAACTTGCCTTTCTATGAGATATGTCATTTAAAATTACCTATATTTCTTCACAACCCAAAGGGAAGGAGGAAAGGAGTAAAATAGAATAATGATAAAGTGCTTGTTCAATCCACTATTAGTTTGCCTTTATTAGTCCATGAGCCTACTGGGGTGTTATTCCATTTATGGATGTATTAAAATGATTTTCTCCTTACCCTCAATTAACTCATCCTTTTATGTATCCTTATATATGTACGACAGAAAGATATACAATTTCTATTCATTTCCAACTCAGTAAACCAATTAAAGTATACCAATAGCAGTAAAAAAATTTATATTCATAAAAATAATGAATTACAGAATCCAGGTTGTCCCAAGCCTCGTTACTTGGTGCGAAGTAAGTGAATGACCCCTTTCCTTCGATCTCTTCCCTCAGTTTTGAGACATCAGAATAACGCTGCGTGGTGGTGGCTCCCACAATGCCCAGGGTACCATAAACATGGTCAATAGGCATAACTGAAATAATCAAGAGATGAATAAGTACTTAGGAAAAAATTTCAAGAATGTTATTTTACAATAATTTAACCTTTACACAAAGCCCCCCAATATATTAAATGATAATTTTAGCAATACAGTTCTATAAATCATCAATTTTATGTGAAAGTTGCCTTTTGAATGTCAAATAATAAAGTACTATTGAAAAATATCATTCCATATATTCTTGGTGTTGAGGGAAAATGAATTTTCAATTATTATCCTTGTTTGATGTTTAGTCTATTTACATGTCAAATCTGCTATGTCAATATGGTTCAATTACAATTATTAGTAAGGATCTTTGATTATTTCACTGAAAACAACAAAAGTTCCTCACTTCTTACTGACAATGGCAAAGGTAATTTATTTTTTCGTGTTGGCTTAAAGCTCCTAAATAGTATAATACTGTTAGGTATAGGGGTGTAATTATACAGATTTGGGTCCCTGAAAGAAATATGTAGACCTGCTTCTTTTCATCATAATTTCAGGAAGGAGGTATATAAAAATATCTAATACTTCTAGAATACATCTTCTGAACTTCAGGAGAAAGATTAATATATGAATGTCAGCCTGAAGTTTGGGTGCAGCCAACTTATTTTTTATGACTCTGTCTTATTTAAAATTTAGTATGATTTGGATCATATCATAGGAGAAATGGTTATTACCTTTGTGAATATAGCAAGACTAGGTACACAATTAGTAAATTAAGTCACAAAATCAGGATTTAAAAACACCCCAACAGGATGGGAAAAATGAGTCAAATGTGACAGTTAAATGTCACAGGGTTCCATTTAAGTCCCACGCCTAAGTTAAAAAAAAAAACAAATCCCGAAGGAAGACTTGATTTGACAGTATTCATTTAAAAAAGATCTGTAATCAATTTTAATTACTTAAAAATTCAGCATGAGTTAACGATATGACATGGTTACCAATAACATTAACCAAAGTTCAGGAGCCCACCCGCCCCAAACTGAGGTATTTGTCTTAATATTTTCTCAGCTTCCTGGACACACATAGATAGTAGACACCAGTCTTGGATCACAATCAGAAGGAAAAAAAATGACTGGATTAGAGGCTTTTCATAGGTTGCTGTCAATTACAGTAAGGACTCCAAAGTCTATATCACATTCAAACTGGGGGCCATGAGCCCAGAGAAGAGAAGATTCTGTTGGGGAAGAGAGGGTAGCTGGAGGAAGGGTGTGATGATTTGTGTTAACTATCTGAATGGCTGTCATTTCAAAGAGGAAATAGATGAACTAATTTTTCTCTAGTTGGCAAGTTACAGGAAACTAACTTTCAATCTGAGAAACGTTATAAAATCAGAGCTGTTGAAGCAGAGAAGATGATGCCTTGCCAAGTAGTCAGCCCATGTTCCTAGACAAATTCAAAGAAAGGGATTTTGTAGTGGGGATTTTTGTTCTTGAAGGAAAGTTGAACTAATTTAAATTTAGAATAAGCTTCTGTTGTCCAGCATTTAGTGTATATGATGTATATTTGAATACTTTATCAACATGATAAAGTCATGATTAACACCAAGATATGGGGGATATATCTTGGATTTATCATGGTGCTAAATACACACACACACACAATTGGCTTCGCTATAAGCTACTTCAACTCTTTTTCCTCAAACAAGACAAATTCCTCATTTAATTCAGTAATTGAAACTTTACCTGCTGGGCAGCCTTTCATTCCTTCCATCCTCATATAACCAGGGCAGCATTCATATAACACAGTCCTATACATTGGAAGAAAATTAATATTAAAATGGGAGAACTACAAAGGATATATTTTGACATAAACTTAGCAAAACATATTACTTATTGCCTTGATTTATTGAGAATTTAGAAATCCAGTTTTTTTGTTTGTTTGTTTATGACATCAAGGTATTTATATTAGCTTGATTTCTCTCTATAGCCTCATGGCATGGTGGAAAAATTCCAGGATCTTGAGCCAGAAGAATGGAGTTTGGTTCCCAGTTCCACTACTTAGTTGATGTGTGACCTTGAGCAAATCATTTAATAAATTTGAGTCTCAGTTTCCCCAACTAGTTAACATGAAGGTAGTAGCTAAAATACTTATTCATGGGTAGTTGTGAATCTCAAATAAAACAATGCTTTGGAAATAATTTTGCAAACTATAAATAGCTATAAATGTTTATTAGTATAAGGTTATTAGGAACTAAGAACGTCAGAAAAATTTATTAACTCACTTATAGGTAGTAAAACATGAAACTATAGATGAGAATAAAATTTCTGGCATGGAATATTGGCTTAAGGATAGTTAAAAGATAAGAATATAGAGATAAGTGGGAAACTAAATTTTCAAACTGTTCTCTAATTTTAATATAATTTCAAGAATAGCTGGTATCGGAAACATATACAGACTGTAAGAGAGCCTTATGCAAATATGGTCCCTGAAATAATTTTATTTACATGGCTACCCATAAAAATAAATGTGAATATTTGGATGCCAAGGGATTGATTAAGAATTGCTTATACTTTAGCTTTAGCATATATCATAAACAATAAGAATGAGATACATAATTTTTAGTTCGGGACTAATAATACTTTATGTAAAAAGACTAATAATACTTTATGTAAAATAGTAAATAGAAGAAGAAATTGCTAAAGTAGCAAAAATTTCTATAACATATGCTCATATTAATGCACTATATGGTATAGAATTCCAAAACAGGCAATTGCAATTTCAGATGATACTTGAACAATACGGTTGTCTGAGTTAATGCTTTGAAAGCAATGACAACAAAGAAGTATTTTTTCCAGGAAATTTATGCTACACAAAACTCAAAGTTCCCATATTGTCAGTAGGACAAATAAGAGTAAAAAAATATCATGAATGTGCATATCTCTGAAAGTGGGAAATTTATCTTCATTTTCTGAATAGTATCTAAAATCTCATGGAAATGCCAACTGAAAATGTCACTGACATTTTTTTGAAGGAGGTCTACAAAATACTATATTATTGAGCCAATATATATTGTGGAGAATACCGTAAACCTAGGAAACTTCCTGTTTTTCATTAGACCCACCCAGTTACTTCCCCCAAATCCCCAAAGCAGCTATTCAAACAGAAGATAAACATTTCTGTCAACTAATACATAAAGTCCTAAAGATGACTTTGGAAATTTTAGCAGCTGCAAGCAGATGGCAAATCAGGCATTCTTCCTGTCAATGTTACTGATTCCTTTGGTTGTTTGAAACTAGCAACTAGCATTTACATTTATTCCAGAGCACAGATGTTAATGTGTTTGTGAAAATGAAGTTAAGGGAAATAAGCTAATATAATTAAACAAAGGAGACACTGTTATATTTCTGGTAAAAAGCCAGGCTTCAAAGCAGGAATTTTTTTTTCTTTTTTAATGGAAAGCAAGAAAGAATCTTGGCATAGGCTTTGTACAAGCGTCGGCATCTCTAACATATTTAGATGGTTAAAGTAAGATTGTATCGGACTTCGTTAACTTCCGGGAAGTGTGTAATAAAAATTTTCCCTAAATATTTCAGAGAGCAGGTCCTTTCTTATGCAGTTAGTGTGCCTTCCAAATAGGCCTCATGGTAACCAAGAATACAAAGGACAAAGTGAGAAAAATCCAGAGCTTTGGAGTTCCCAACTGGGGCCTGACCTAAATCATGGCCAGGATCCTTGTAACTACTGACTTACGCTGTAGTTGTGTGAATGATCCACAAGTTTAGCAGATTTATGCAAACTAATAAGAATAATGTCCAGGTCAAAAAGTAACATCGGTTAAAACTCTGTTAAGCCAACATGTGGGAATGGGCAGCAATGTCCTGTGGGGTCCTAGCCTTGGTTACCATGGGGAGGCACAGTCCAGATAAGGCTATATGCCTTGAATACATGATTCTTAGTAAAATAAAGAAAACCCTATGCATTTTAAATAGGCATCTGCACACACCTCCTTTTCACACCAGCATATACCCAATTTGCTTAAAGTAGTTTAAATTTAAGTACGATTAATGTTATGAGTTAGAGTTACTTAGTAATTTCACATTAGTTCATTAGTTCATTCATTTTACCTTCAGAAACTCTCCAAGTATTAAATCTGCATTTCACAGGCAAAGAAACAAGACTCCAAAATGTTATGTGATTCCACAGTTAATATTTGTAACCAATATTATTAAGTTAAGAATATGTTTTTTAACAATCCCCCAATCCTTCCACCTATTTAGAGTAACTGAAGTTTAATGATGATGTGCTTCAGATATTCTGGTTCTGAAGTCGTCCTTCACTGAGGTTGCTGTCCAAAGTAATAAGAAGCAGGCAGGAGCCATTTCTACTGTTTCACTGACTGAGGATGACATCTTTAATTTTTTTTTTATCTATAATTCAGCTCCTTCATCTTAAAATGAAGAATTTGCACGACATGAGTACTTATCAACCTTTATATGTCTAGGATTATATTTCTTCTACCAATATTTATTAATTGATTAAACCAATAAGCTATCAAGTAATAAAAATGTTTTCCAACTCTAGGTTAATCAATGAAGTATATAACTAAGTTGAAAAGTAATCATCTTTTTGGCTGTTGAAATAGTAATATAGTGGTGGGTTTCCATTATCACCTTTGGGGACCCCTGGAGATCTGGCAGTTTGGGATTGAATGACTGGATTAAATGAAGATATGAAACCTAAGTCCCTTCCAACTTTAAGCTTTGATGAAAACTCTGGGGTAAACTGGTGTACTTTATATAATTTCTAAATGACTGTAGGCAAACATTAATTTTTACTTGAAAACCCTGGTATTTCAGATCAATTTGTTCTTCTGGCATTTTTTTAAATAAAATGAGGAAACTGAGGCAAAGAGGTTAATTGACTTGCCTAAGATAAAAGAGGCCAAACCAGGAGTAGAAATGATATAGTCAAACTGTCAGTGATTCTATACCAGATCACATGGCCATTGCCATAGATTCAGGAATAACATGAGTTCCACTAGTAGAGGGAGAAATTCAGGGAAAATGTCTTTATTCATATGTGATCCATTTTTTTGAAGCTCACAATTTTGCAGAATATTTTCAAGAAGATCATGTGTATGTCCAAGGAAAGACATGGGCATTGTGGTGTTGTCTTTGGAACTGGCACATTAAGGAAAAAATGACACTTACGTTTTCTTTCCACAGATGGCACCTTGATACCAGTTCCTACAAGTGCTAAAGTATTTCTTTTTGGTGCCCAAAATCTGTTGAAGGGCGCAGACATTTGGGCTGGAAGATGGAAGGAAAGAAAGTTAATGTCCTAATGACAACTAGTTTTTCATATCTACATGTCAGATAGTACAAAAAGAAAAAAGTTAATATGTGGATTCGATTATCAAAGATGCAATTCTAAAAAAAGGTGTGATTCTAGTCAGCACAAATCTCATTCTGATCCAATCCTCCTGAATCATTGGAAAAACTAAAGTCTATGAGAGACAGAGAGAGAGAGGAAATTATACATCTCTGAGAGTAAAATGCCATTGTTTCAAAAGTTAACCTAATAGAATTAAACAACGTGTCTTATTACTTTTAATAGTAGGTATTTCACTGACACTTTTAAACCAAACATGTGCTCATTTAGGGTTTGGGGGTGGCTTAAGGCTCTGGAACAATGACAGATCAGACAGCAAAATAGACAGGTTTTACTAAGTCCAAGGACACTGTACTCTGTAATTTTCTAGGTAAGCAATCACAGAAGTAAATGAATGCTAAGATTAAATTAAATAATATGGCTGCACAAAGGAAAATTTATTGCTTTGCCTGGAAGTAATTAGATTAAGACATCCTCTGCCAGAATTTTAAGTGTTTTTCTCCCTTAAAAAGAAGGAAGTCTTATTTGCTCTGTAAGGCAAGGGAACTTTGGAGCATTATGAACATCTCTCTGAGACATTGTGGATGTAGTGCCAAGATCCATTTCAAAAATTAATAATAAATGGTTGGTTAAATTACTAAATTATGTCTGATAACTTTAAAAATGCTAAGTTATAGTTGAGTTTATTCTAAGAAATAAAGTTTTTGCAAATTGTACAGAATGCAAAATTTAAAAGCATTCTTAAATGCTTCAAAAAATTCAGAAAACTGGTTACATTACCTATTAATTTTCATAATAAATGAAATTTTCCCTAACATAATGTGAGATATTTCAAAGCTGTTTACATAATGAGAGTCTCCAACAATAGATTCTTTCATCTTGGAAACCTCATTCTAGAAATTTGGAATCAAATAAAAGCACAAATAAACTGAATCATGAAGAAATGCCCTGTTAAATGTTGTTAATTACATTAAAATCTTACAATGTTTCATAAAAAGCAATTATACACAAGTTTTTTGGACAGTAATACTTAAAGCTTAAGACACATACATCAACCACAGAATACTCATTTTTTCCTTTTTCTTGTTACATTGTAATAAGTAGGAAAAAAAAAACCCCTGAGGTATAAATAAGGAACTGTATGTAGAATTGTACATACAACAAGCTAAGGGAAAAGAAGGTTTATAAAATCAAACCACTGACTTACCCCTGATCCCGGCCCCTGATACGGCTGTGAGCCAAGATCTTGTCATAATGACCATTGGCATTTGCAGGGTTAACCACAACAAGCAAGAACAGAGAAAATATGGATAAGAGAGGAATCATCTCTAGTCTCTCCGTTGCAGTTAGTCCACGAAGAGAACTGGCAGTGGGCTTTGGAGAGCTCAGAGCTTATATACATGGCAGAGTTCTGGGAGGGAGCTCTGTATCAACCTGGGAATCTGAACTCTCTCCAGAAGGCATCAGCAACTTCAAGTTGCCAGCTAGAATCTGCTTTTTCAGCTATGTCTACTGAGCACACTGAGCCTCTTTTTCTTCTCATTATCAAAAGGATATTTATTTTATTTTTATATTATTTATCTTTCTCTTTATTTTTACTACCTGGCTCATTTCATGTTCATATTTCTGTTTTATTCTTTTGTAATTTAGAGGGTTTTTATGGGAAATGATTTTATTTAGATTTTAAGGATCATTCTGTAATATATCCCTTTCAGGGTGCGTGTCCCTGTGCTCAGTGAGAGTATGATTTGATCTTATCACATCTTGTCATATTCAGTTCACATCAGAACTGAAAGATTATTTTTCACCAGATAACCAAGGTAGATGTAGGTTGGATAATCACAAGGCAGTAATGGCTGTTGATTAAAAACAAATGTTGAATGGACATAAACTTTCACAGAATATGGGACAAGAATTTTAACTTGCTGATGAAACATGTAGGAAGGATCACATTTTCCTTGCAATGTGTAAACTGGGGGCATCCCTCCCATTTCACTTCTCTTTTCAGCTATCAAGGAATAGATAGAGTTAACATAAATCTGGTTCTGTTAAGTTTCCCTAACTTTTGAAGCAAAGCAGGAAAGAAAAACATGTGTCATTTTGTTTTTTCATTACACACAGGGCATGATGTTAACCATTTGACAGCGCATCTCTTGGTAACCACAGGACAAAAGCATCCCCTGTTGGAAACAAGTATTACCAGTCTAACTGCAATAGAATAATGCAATACATATTAAGAAACAGGGGCATTGCCAGAATTCTTCTTCTTCTGTTTTATCAAGAGTAACCAAAGTCTCTTAATGTTACACAGTGCAATTCCTAGCCAAGGGAATATCCACTCTCACCACTCCACACGTGATACGTCAACAATTAGCTAAATAACTACAATGAGTTTCCCTGGATAAATAAGTTACACACTATCCTAAAGTGAAAGTGTAATTCAAATATGTCTTGTTGCAAAGTGCTCCCGCTGTAGTGGCCCATCAGAGTTGTTTCCCCACTGGCAATATAGAGAAATTTTAGACTGAAACTCCATGTTGCCCAATTGGAAGGTCTTTTAGGGAAGGCTGGATTAGGCCAGAGAGGATTCCAAGTTATCAGGAGAGTTATATTAAGCTTGCTATAGGATTTTGTCTTGGGGCACTAAAATAATTCTGCAACTTGCTGCTAGTTTAGTAACAAAGCATACAATGTAATAATAAATTCCAAAATATGTTTAGAGGCTTCTTTTCAATTTGAAAATCTTGGCATTAAGGTATAGAAAATGAAAGAGCAATTCAAAAGGAGAGCTGGAGAAAAGATGGTAAGAGGTAAATTATATTCTTTCCCTGGTCCCTTGCGGGAAGCAGAGAATTAATCTATCACTTATATTTCTCTGAATGGAATTACTCTAACTTTGCTCGTATGTCACTGTTTTGCTTTATACAATAGGTTTCTGTTACTCTTATGTTGTGCAAATAGAAGGTGGTCAGTAATTTCTTATTGAGTAGAATGAAAAGGTTTTTTGAAAATAAGTTCTATCTGATATCAGTATATTAGCTATTAGAACATTATTGATAACAGTTATATAAAAGTCTTCAATTCTAGGCTGGTGAGACATTATAATGTAGATTGCTTATCTTCTAAGATAAAACAGTAGAATTTTGGAATTACAGGAAACAAATCAGACTCAAAATACAGAAATCCCTCCAACATCATCACTGTAAATAGTCATCCACTCTTTACTGAGATGCTCTCTAAGATTAACGCAACCCTTTTCATTTTAGACAGCTGTAACTGTTAGTAAGCGTTTCTGTAATGAAGCTCAAATCTGCTCAGATCCAATGGGGTTTGATTGGAGAGGAAGGAATGAGGTATAGAGAGAGATATAGACTTGGAGAATATGTATCAAGAGTGAAAAAGTTATTTAAATATGGTCCAGAATGATAACAGATGGACTTGACTTTGAAGATAGGGGTGAAGGCAGAATTAATATGCCATGTTACCTTCTTTCTTAACAGCGCCTATAAATTGAAAATATATCGATTATTTTAAAGAACGATTTTGACCTGTGACCTGTGTTCCTGTGACCACAGTTTTATCCACTGGAGTGAATGGCTTCCATTCACCCTGACTCCTCCTTTGGTACAAATAGACAAATAATTGCATGAGGAAAGTCGTGAAAATGGAAGTGCATTCATATTTCAAAAGATGACTTCTCCTTCCTGACAGTAGTAGAGGTTTACTTTTTGTAAAAAGCATTGTATATGCTTATACTATAAAAAGAGTATTCTTAAATTTTTCTTTTCAGAGTTTCAAATAACTGAGTCTTAAATGTATCCATCTCGAGCATCATATTTGGAAGTCAACAAATGCTAGCCCTCAACAAATATTTATATTCAGGGTGAGTAATGCCATCAAAGAGGATCTTGAAAATGAAGGCCAGATTGTACATATAAATTTCATGTAAATTTAGAGGTTGGAGAACATTCCAAGAGAAGGAAAATTTTAGAGTAAATATATTAAAAAAAAAAAAAGGCACTGCAACTTAAAATGCTGAGCCCAGCCCAGAAGGGTGATATTATAAGATATTACATAGTGGGGGAAGTCCAAGCAACTACTTTAGCCAGGATCCTGACTTCAGGGAAGCTAATATGGAACCCTGGTCCATAGCCAACAACTTGGGGCAGGGTGAGGGAAGGAAATAGTTCCAGAGATTGGGAATACTTTCTAAGCTGTAGAGAAAAGTTTAAACATCTTGAGAGGGACACAATTCTCTCCTTTCTGAGCACTCATCAAGGGTTAATCTCTCACTCCACATAGGACCCTTATTCTTCTGCTTCATGAAAGGATCCTGACCCTGGGTTGGCTATGTAATTTTCTTAACAGTTTGGGGGAAGTTTGAAACCTTGGTAATTAAATCTGACTTTCAGGGTTGCAAAGTCTGACCCAGAACTGTAAGTCATTAATGAAAAAGAAATGGTTTATTACACAACCAAGGAAAAATAATGTGTTCGAAAGACAGTGACATTTGTTTCTAGCTATCAGGATGCTAACTTACTGGCAGTTTGCAAATTATCCAGTGGATCTTTGTAGCAGCCTCGTAGCCTCTGGAGACTCTGGAGACTGTGATGTGATTAAAGTATCATGCTTACTATCACCAGCATGTAACCAACATTAAACTTACCTAACAACCTCTGGGATTAGACATGGCCTATGGATTCAACAAACCTGGATACTCAAGCCAATAGTGGATTTTTTTTTTCTAGGAACCATACTATTTTTTTCCAGCTTTATCGAGGCATACTTGACAAATCAAAAATGTATATCTTTAAGGTGTACAACGTGATGATTGTATACACGAATCATTGTGGAATGATTACATACCAAACTATTGGATTTTTAAAACAGAATTTCCTTGGTTTTGAATGATCCAGAATGGTTATTTCCTCCAGATAATTTAAAATCCCCTGTTTTTTAAATGTATGGTCTGTGGGATCTTGGCGTTTCTTAAGTACTACTTTTCTTTCTTATTGGCCCATTTGGAAACTACAGGTAATAGAATTTACTTCTAAAAGCCGATAAGGCTTTGAAGTTACTGCCACAGTTTCTTGGGGGCACACTTCTCAGTGTCCAAGCACCTTGGCCTGTGAAGTGCGTAGCCTTCCTTGGTACCTGGGTTTGCAGCCTTGTAAACTGAAGTCCTGGCAAAGACCCAGAGATCTTCGCTTCCTTCGAGGAAGAGAAAACCTTTTGTTAAAATGATTAGATTATGCTGAACTCAGCCAACAGTAAAAGGAATTCAGATTAAGCTAAAAATTAAATTTTGTGATTATTTTTCCCTCATTAAAACAATCATAACAGCCAAAATACAAAGTAAACATTAAATGATGTCTCTTTAACGTTAATTCATTTAGAAGTGAGAGGGCTTTCTGTGATAAACGTGGGTAGTGTGCCATCTTTCCTTTATACATTTAGACTCTCATTTTCCTTAAAAGCCTATCAGGTGACAGATTTCATTCTCATACTAAGTAACCAATGTAACTATTGGTCCTTAGTTGAGCTGGGTGTGTATTACCAGCATTTTTAATTAGCAGTATTTACTTGTATTTCTCTGGAGACATCTAGTGGAGAAAGTACAGTATATGTTTCAAGAAGCACAGATACAGTCTATTATGTTTTGATTAAAATAGTAATTAATATGAAATTGATATGAAAAAATTTAAATAATCTACATGCATTTCAAAATGCCAGACAACTGAAGATTAATGATGGTCTCTTTTTTTTTTGAGTGAAACCATCTTTATTTTATTTTATTTTTTTTAACCTCTTTATTAGAGTATAATTGCTTTACAATGGTGTGTTAGTTTCTGCTTTCAAACAAAGTGAATCAGTTATACATATACATATGTCCCCATATCTCTTCCCTCTTGCATCACCCTGCCTCCCACCCTCCCCATCCCGCCCCTCTAGGTGGTCACAAAGTACTGAGCTGATCTCCATGTGCTATGCGGCTGCTTCCCACTAACTATTTATTTTACGTTTGGTAGTGTATATATGTCCATCTCACTCTCTCACTTTGTCCCAGCTTACCCTTCCCACTCCCTGTATCCTCAAGTCCATTCTCTAGTAGGTCTGTGTCTTTATTCCCGTCTTGCCCGTAGGTTCTTCTGACCTTTTTTTTTTTTTTTTAGATTCCATATATATGTGTTAGCATACGGTATTTGTTTTTCAATTTCTGACTTACTTCACTCTGTATGACAGTCACTAGGTCCATCCACCTCACTACAAATAACTCAGTTTCATTCCTTTTTATGGCTGAGTAACATTCCATTGTATATATGTGCCACATCTTCTTTATCCATTCATCTGATGATGGGCACTTAGTTTTTTTCCATCTCTGGGCTATTGTAAATAGAGCTGCAATGAAAATTCTGGTATATGACTCTTTTTGAATTATGGTTTTTCAGGGTATATGCCCAGTAGTGGGGTTGCTGGGTCGTATGGTAGTTCTATTTTTAGTTTTTTAAGGAACTTCCATACTGTTGTCCATAGTGGCTGTATCAGTTTATATTCCCACCAACAGTGCAAGAGGGTTCCCTTTTATCCACACTCTCTCCAGCATTTATTGTTTGTAGATTTTTTGATGATGGCCATTCTGACTGATGTGAGGTGATACCTCATTGTAGTTTTGATTTGCATTTGTCTAATGATTAGTGATGTTGAGCATCCTTTCATGTGTTTGTTGGCGATCTGTATATCTTCTTTGGAGAAATGTCTACTTAGACCTTCTGCCTATTTCTGGATTGGGTTGTTTGTTGTTTTCATATTGAGCTGCATGAGCTGCTTGTAGATTTGGAGATTAATCCTTTGTCAGTTGCTTCATTGGCAAATATTTTCTCCCATTCTGAGGGTTGTCTTTTCATCTTGTATATGGTTTCCTTTGCTGTACAAAAGCTTCTCAATTTCATTAGGTGCCATTTGTTTATTTTTGTTTTTATTTCCACTTCTCTAGGAGGTGGGTCAAAAAGGATCTTGCTGTGATTTATGTCATAGTGTTCTTACACTTAGGTCTTTAATCCATTTTGAATTTATTTTTGTGTATGGTGTTAGGGAGTGTTCTAATTTCATTCTTTTACATGTAGCTGTCCAGTTTTCCCAGCACCACTTATTGAAGAGGCCGTCTTGTCTCCATGGTATATTCTTGCCTCCTTTATCAAAGATAAAGTGACCGTATGTGTGTGGGTTTATCTCTGGGCTTTCTATCCTGTTCCATTGATCTATATTTCTGTTTTTGTGCCAGTACCATGCTGTCTTGATTACTGTAGCTTTGTAGTATAGTCTGAAGTCCAGGAGCCTAATTCCTCCAGCTCTGTTTCTCTTTCTCAAAATTGCTTTGGCTATTCGGGGTCTTTTGTGTTTCCATACAAATTGTGAATTTTTTGTTCTAGTTCGGTGAAAAATGCCATTGGTAGTTTGATAGGGATTGCATTGAATCTGTAGATTGCTTTGGGTAGTATAATCATTTTCACAATGTTGATTCTTCCAATCCAAGAACATGGTATATCTCTCCATCTCTTGGTGTCATCTTTAATTTCTTTCATCAGTGTCTTATAGTTTTCTGCATACAGGTCTTTTGTCTCCTTAGGTAGGTTTATTCCTAGATATTTTATTCTTTTTGTTGCAATGGTAAATGGGAGTGTTTTCTTGATATCACTTTCAGATTTTTCATCATTAGTGTATAGGAATGCCAGAGATTTCTGTGCATTAATTTTGTATACTGCTACTTTACCAAATTCATTGATTAGCTCTAGTAGTTTTCTGGGAGCATCTTTAGGATTCTCAATCTATAGTATCATGTCATCTGCAAACAATGACAGCTTTACTTCTTCTTTTTCAATCTGGATTCCTTTTATTTCTTTTTCTTCTCTGATTGCTGTGGCTAAAACTTCAAAAACTATGTTGAATAATAGTGAAAGTGGACAACCTTGTCTTGTTCCTGATCATAGTGCAAATGGTTTCAGTTTTTCACCATTGAGGACAATGTTGGCTGTGGGTTTGTTGTATATGGCCTTTATTATGTTGAGGAAAGTTCCCTCTATGCCTACTTTCTGCAGGGCTTTTATCATAAATGGGTGTTGAATTTTGTCAAAAGCTTTCTCTGCATCTATTGAGACAATCATATGGTTTTTCTCCTTCAATTTGTTAATATGGTGTATCATATTAACAAATGATATACTGAAGAAATTTGCATATACTGAAGAAACCTTGCCTTCCTGGAATAAACCCCACTTGATCATGGTGTATGACCCTTTTAATGTGCTGTTGGATTCTGTTTCCTAGTATTTTGTTGAGGATTTTTGCATCTATGTTCATCAGTGATATTGGCCTGTAGTTTTCTTTGTGACATCTTTGTCTGGTTTTGGTCTCAGCGTGATGGTGGCCTCATAGAATGAGTTTGGGAGTGTTCCTCCCTCTTCTGTATTTTGGAAGAGTTTGAGAAGGATAGGTGTTAGCTCTTCTCTAAATGTTTGATAGAATTCGCCTGTGAAGCCATCTGGTCCTGGGCTTTTGTTTGTTGGAAGATTTTTAATCACAGTTTCAATTTCAGTGCTTGTGATTGGTCTGTTCATATTTTCTACTTCTTCCTGGTTCAGTCTCGGAAGGTTGTTCATTTCTAAGAATTTGTCCATTTCTTCCAGGTTGTCCATTTTATTGGCATATAGCTGCTTGTAGTAATCTCTCATGATCCTTTGTATTTCTGCAGTGTCAGTTGTTACTTCCCCTTTTTCGTTTCTAATTCTGTTGATTTGGCTTTCTCCCTTTTTTTCTTGATAAGTCTGGCTAATGGTTTATCAATTTTATCTTCTCAAAGAACCAGCTTTTTCTTTTATTGATCTTTGCTATCATTTCCTTCATTTCTTTTTCATTTATTTCTGATCTGATCTTTATGATTTCTTTCCTTCTGTTAACTTTCGGGGTTTTTTGTTCTTCTTTCTGTAATTGCTTTAGATGTAAGGTTAGGTTGTTTATTTGAGATGTTCCTTGTTTCTTAAGGTAGGATTGTATTGCTATAAACTTCCCTCTTAGAACTGCTTTTGCTGCATCCCATAGGTTTTGGGTGGTCGTGTTTTCATTGTCATTTGTTTCTAGGTATTTTATGATTTCCTCTTTGATTTCATCAGTGATCTCTTGGTTATTAAGTAATGTATTGTTTAGCCTCCATATGTTTGTATTTCTTACAGATTTTTTTCCTGTAATTGATATCTGGTCTCATAATGTTGTGGTCGGAAAAGATACTTGATATGATTTCAATTTTCTTAAATTTACCAAGGCTTGATTTTTGCCCCAAGATATGATCTATCCTGGAGAATGTTCCATGAGCACTTGAGAAGAAAGTGCATTCTGTTGTTTTGGATGGAATGTCCTATAAATATCAATTCAGTCCATTTTGTTTACTGTGTCATTTAAAGCTTGTGTTTTCTAATTTATTTTCATTTTGGATGATCTGTCCATTGGTGAAAGTGGGGTGTTAAAGTCCCCTACTATTATTGTGTTCCTGTCAATTTCCCCTTTTATGGCTGTTAGTATTTGCCTTATGTATTGAGGTGCTCCTATGGTGGGTGCATAAATATTTACAATTGTTATATCTTCTTCTTGGATTGATCCCTTGATCAGTATGTAGTGGCCTTCTTTGTCTCTTGTAACAGTCATTGTTTTAAAGTACATTTTGTCTGATATGAGAATTGCTACTCAAGCTTTCTTTTGATTTCCATTTGCATGGAACATCTTTTTCCATCCCCTCACTTTCAGTCTATATGTGTCCCTAGGTCTGAAGTGGGTCTCTTGTAGACAGCATATATATGGGTCTTATTTTTGTATCCATTCAGCCAGCCTATGTCTTTTGGTTGGAGCATTTAATCCATTTACAGTTAAGGTAATTATCAATATGTATGTTCCTATTACCATTTTCTTAATTGTTTTGGGTTTATTATTGTAGGTCTTTTCCTTCTCTTGTGTTTCCTGCCTAGAGAAGTTCCTTTAGCATTTGTTGTAATGCTGGTTTGGTGGTGCTGAATTCTCTTAGCTTTTGCTTGTCTCTAAAGCTTTTAATTTCTCTGTCAAATCTGAATGAGATCCTTGCTGGGTAGAGTAATCATGGTTGTAGGTTTTTCTCCTTCATCACTTTAAATATGTCTTTCTACTCTCTTCTCGCTTGCAGAGTTTCTGCTGAAAGATCAGCTGTTAACCTTATGGGGATTTCCTTATGTGTTTGTTGTTTTTCCCTTGCTGCTTTTAATATTTGTTCTTTGTATTTAATTTTTGATAGTTTGATTAATATGTGTCTTGGAGTGTTTCTCCTTGGATTTATCCTGTATGGGACTCTCTGTTCTTCCTGGACTTGATTAACTATTTTCTTTCCCATATTAGCGACGTTTTCACCTATAGTCTCTTCAAATATTTTCTCAGTCCCTTTCTTTTTCTCTTCTTCTTCTGGGACCCGTATAGTTCCAATGTTGGTGTATTTAATGTTGTCCCAGAGGTCTCTGAGACTGTCCTCAATTCTTCATTCTTTTTTCTTTAACCTGCTCTGCAGTAGTTATTTCCACTATTTTATCTTCCAGGTCACTTATCTGTTCTTCTGCCTCAGTTATTCTGCTATTGATCCCTTCTAGATAATTTTTAATTTCATTTATTGTGTTGTTCATCACTGTTGGTTTGCTCTTTAGTTCTTCTAGGTCCTTGTTAAACATTTCTTGTATTTTCTCCATTCTATTTCCAAGATTTTGGATCATCTTTACTATCATTATTCTGAATTGTTTTTCAGGTAGACTGCCTATTTCCTCTTCATTTGTTAGGTCTGGTGGGATTTTATCTTGCTCCTTCATCTTCTGTGTGTTTCTCTGTCTTCTCATTTTGCTTAACTTACTGTGTTTGGGGTCTCCTTTTCGCAGGCTGCAGGTTCATCGTTTCTGTTGTTTTTGGTGTCTGTCCCCAGTGGCTAAGGTTGGTTCAGTGGGTTGTGTAGGCTTCCTGGTGGAGGGGACTAGTGCCTGTGTTCTGGTGGATGAGGCTGGATCTTGTCTTTCTGGTGGGCAGGTCCACATCTGGTGGTGTGTTTTGGGGTGTCTGTGGCCTTATTATGATTTTAGGCAGCCTCTGTGCTAATGGATGGGGTTGTATTCCTGTCTTGCTAGTTGTTTGGCATAGGATGTCCTGCCCTGTAGCTTGCTGGTCGTTGAGTGGAGCTGGGTCTTGGCGTTGAGATGGAGATCTCTGGGAGATTTTTGCCGTGTGATATTACGTGGAGCTGGGAAGTCTCTTGTGGAGCAGTGTCCTGAACTTGGCTCTCCCAGCTCAGTGGCACAGCCCTGACTCCTGGCTGCAGCACCAAGAGCCTGTCCTCCACATGGCTCAGAATAAAAGGGAGGAAAAAAAAAAAAAGAAAGAAAGAAAGAAAGAAAGAAAGAAGATAAAATAAAATAAGGTAAAATAGAATAAAATAAAGTTATTAAAATTAATTATTAAGAAAAAAATTTTTTAAGTAATAAAAAAAAACAAAGCAAAACGGACAGACAGAACCCTAGGACAAATGGTAAAAGCAAAGCTATACAGACAAAATCACACACAGAAGCATACACATACACACTCACAAAAAGAGGGAAAGGGAAAAAATATAAATATATCTTGCTCCCAAAGTCCACCTCCTCAATTTGGGATGATTTGTTGTTTGTTCAGGTATTCCACAGATGCAGGGTACATCAAGTTGATTGTGGACATTTAATCCGCTGCTCCTGAGGCTGCTGGGAGAGATTTCCCTTTCTCTTCTTTGTTCGCACAGCTCCCGAGGTTCAGCTTTGGATTTGGACCCGCCTCTGCATGTAGGTCGCCTGAGGGCGTCTGTTCTTCGCTCAGACAGGACAGGGTTAAAGGAGCAGCTGAATCGGGGGCTCTGGCTCACTCAGGACGTGGGGGAGGGAGGGGTACAGATGCGGGGCAAGCCTGCAGTGGCAGAGGCCAATGTGACGTTGCACCAGCCTCAGGCGCGCCGTGCGTTCTCCCGGGGAAGTTGTCCCTGGATCCCGGGACCCTGGCAGTGGCGGGCTGCCCAGGCTTCCGGGAGGGGAGGTGTGGACAGTGACCTGTGCTTGCACACAGGCTTCTTGGTGACGGCAGCAGCAGCCTTAGCGTCTCGTGCCCGTCTCTGGGGTCCGCACTGTTAGCCGCGGCCTGCGCCAGTCTCTGGAGCTCCTTTACGCAGCGTTCTTAATCCCCTCTCCTTGCACACCAGGAAACAAAGAGGGAAGAAAAAGTCTTGCCTCTTCGGCAGGTCCAGACCTTTTCCCAGACTCCCTCCCGGCTAGCCGTGGCGCACTAGACCCTTCAGGCTGTGATCACGCCTCCAACCCCAGTCCTCTCCCTGGATCTAAGCTCTGAAGCCCGAGCCTCAGCTCCCAGCCCCCGCCCACCCCGGCGGGTGAGCAGAGAAGCCCCTCGGGCTGGTGCATGCCGGTCGGCACCGAGCCTCTGTGCGGGAATCTCTCCGCTTTGCCCTCTGCACCCCTGTTGCTGCGCTCTCCTCCGTGGCTCTGAAGCTTCCCCCCTCCACCACCCGCATTCTCCAACGGCGAAGGGGCTCCTAGTGTGTGGAAACCTTTCCTCCTTCACAGCTCCCTCCCGGAGGTGCAGGTCCCATCCCTATTCTTTTGTCTCTGTTTTTTCTTTCTTTCTTTCTTTTTTTTTTTTTTGGCCTACCCAGGTACGTGGGGAGTTTCTTGCCTTTTGGGAGGTCTGAGGTCTTCTGCCAGCTCTCAGTAGGTGTTCTGTAGGAGTTGTTCCACATGTAGATGTATTTCTGATGTTTTTGTGGGGAGGAAGGTGATCTCCGCAGCTTAGTCTTCTGCCATCTTGAAGCTCCTCCAATAATGGTCTCATATAAAATATTTTAAAGCTGATTAGATTCAAATCATTTGATTGAATTCAAATTGGATTTATTTTGGTCACCACAATAAAAGTCAAATCCGGATAAAAAGTGAAAAGTCTGGACTCGTTTTTGTATGTATGTAGCTGAAGAATGAATTGCTTCATTTTTTTATCTGAGTTTTTGTTGTTGTTCTATGCTGACATAGGCTAATGACAAGAATAAGGACTCCTGACTGACTTTCCTAATTCAAGTAAATGATTGGAAGTAATCACTTCCACAGTCTATTTTCACTTATTGGTTTGCCCTCACATTTATACATCCCATATTTCTTATCTCTGGCCTGCCTGATGATATTGACATGTGCTTTTCGTCTTTTCCCTCATTTAGATTTGGATGACTTTGTTTCAGAGGCAATTAAGACCCTAGTCATCGTCTGTCTCCCACTTACAGATAACTTCCAATATTCCTTCAGATCAGATTGTAAGATGAAGGGATGGATAAATTGCTGCTATTAAAAGCACTCTGTAGACATCTATCCCTTAAAATACTAGACTTTCAACATCCCACCTGGCACATTTGGTCTGCTGAAAGAATGGTCTGAATTACAGTAACACCATCATTCATAATCATCCATATATCACCTCCTTCTGTCCCTGAGAAACAGGAATATTCTCAGGTCTCATACTGAGCTGTCTATCTGCTGATATATTCTCTGTTTATTTGTCCATGTCGACAATGTCCTGAAATCCTCATCTTCTGTTTCCAGTGTTTGTACTACATGGTCTATATTCTCTCTCTCCACACCTGAGAAGTTTCTTGTACTTCTTCCCAGGAAAATGCTAGCCAATGTTGAGTTACTTCTCATTTTTCAACTATAATCTCTCTGCTATCCACAAAGACATTGAATATATTCTGCTCTAAAATTAACTGTGTCTCTCCACTTCTCCAGATATTGATCTTAAATGATGAATTTCACTATTGGAGATTCTTTCTTCTTGCTCTCTCCATATATCATGAGAGCTCCCACTTTCCTTGCTCAAATTTACCCAAAAATGTCACTTCTTCTCTAACTACATGCATCTGATGAAGGTTTTTATTCACTACAATTTTCTTATATACAAACTAATCTTGGGGTACTGTGTTAGCACTGTAGGGGAACAAAAATGGAAAAGACCTTCTATTCTTATTTTAACCAATGTCCAAAATTCATTTTTATTCTTGTTCCCAGAGATACCTGTACTTGTGGAAAAAATGGAATTAGACAAGTCATAGGACCTAAAGTTATGTCTACATGTACAACCTACACAGGGGTTTGGGCGTAATAGCCTCCCAGGATATAATGAACAACAAAAAAGAAGGTGACCTTATTAGAAAGATTTCTAGGGAGAAAAATCATTCAAGTGGACATATAGACTAATTCTATGGTTCTTATTCAGGAAAAAAAAAAAAGGCTTATAGTAGTTAATGGAAGCTTTTACCTTAAATGAGAAAAGAATTTTTGATTCTTTAAGTCTGCTTTTAATTTTCATAGAAACACACTCACAAGTTGTACATTTTTGCCTTTAGCAAATCATTTGCAGTTTAAGTAAAATAAACTCTTAAGCATGTGGACATTGGTTAAAAAATAACAGTAACAGATATTCATTATAATGGATATATTCATGTACATCAGCAGTGTTTGGAATTCATACACAAAGTGAAATGTGGGAGGAAAACGTTATTTGGGGTGGGCATTGGTAGTGCTGGTGCAATAAGAAAATGTAATAGCCAAGCAGTGAAAAACCATAGAGGCTGTAAATTAATAATTCTTCAGTCTGAGAGACAATTTTGGGAACTTCAGTTTTAAAATAGATTATGTTAATTCTTCAATTGTATTTAAGCATCTATCAGCACATGTCTTTGCCATGCAGCAGTGGCTTTTTCTCCAGCTTTTTTTCCTCCTGCACCCGACGCCCCACCAATCTTACCAAGTTAATAGCCAAAGAGTAATTGTGAAGAACAAACAAATCATTTGCCCAGAATGACTACATTTTGGCCATTTCTGCTTTAACAAAATCCCAGTTGAGGGGAGGAAGCTCAATTAATTTCTCTGGGAGTTCCAGTTATCTCGCACTGCCTAACACACCAGTCTAAATTTAGGGGCGTAAAATAGCAACCGATTTATTACATTCATGGTTTCTATGGGTCAGGGATTCTGACAGTGCACAATGGGTTTGCCCATAATCCATGCTGCTCTGTGATGTCTGCAGCTTCAGGTGGAGAGACCAGAATGGCAGGGGTAACCCCAAAGACCACCGGCTGCCACCTGGAACCCTTTGTACTGGAGGAGGCTCCACTTCCAGGTTGGCGTCTTCACGCATGTATCCAGCACGTTAGCAAGGAGGACTGGAAAGCTGAGCTCAGCTGGCACTGTCGGCTGGAGCACCTCCCCGTGGCCTCTTCAGCACGGTGGCCTCAGAGTAGTTGGACTTCGTACATGACAGCTCAGTGATCCACCTAACAAACAGAATATACATGTTTTTTAATGAGCTGACTCAGAGCGCACATGGTGATCTGCCACATATGCTAATGATTGAAAGTGTCACAAATTAACCCAAACATAAGAGAAGAGCTCATAGACTCCACCCGTCATTGACAGGAGGATAAAAATGCTTGTGGCAATGGGAGAATGGCATTTAGGCCCTGGGACTTCTGGTAGACCCTGAAATGCCTACAGAGTCCTCTAATCTGTAGTTAAATTAGATAGTTATGTGGAAGTACTATATATCTAACACTTCCATTTTCTATTTTATTTTTAGAAAAGCATCAGAAGATGATCATGCTGATATTGCTTTAACTTTCTGTACTCCTGGATTACATTTCTCTTTAGAATTTTGAAGCTTGGATGAAATAGAGTATAAAACACCTATCCACACAGGCAGGAAATGCTTTGAACTTTTTGAAAGGACACGGTTTTTAATAATGGAAGAAAATTTAGAAAATATTTTTGAAATCAGGATACAGAATTCTAAACTGGATAACTTTAGTATTTGAGCATCATACTGCAGATTTAAATGTCTGACCTCTAGTGGTTGCAACTACTTTTTGCAACTGTAAGGAAGATGTATTTCCTTCAGAGACGTGACTAACCTAATTCCTTTGAGATTTTATTGACAAAATAACAGATCCAGGATGTAGCAGATGAAAATATTTTTGGTATAGTAACTAAAGTCCTAAAACATGACTTTTAACTATATATTCAGTGCTAAACCTTTAAAAATGTGAGGGTTTTATAATTACATAGGGAAAAAAATATTTTGACCATTTTGCAGCTAACTTGGGCTCTAAAGTACTATTATATAAAATGTCTAGATTAGTGCTTGTTGACCCTAACTGCACATTAGAATGCCCTGAAGAGCTTTTAAAAATACTGATAGCCAGACCACCAGCCCAGAAAATAAATAAATCAATACTTTCCCGAGAAACGATAATAAACAGCCAGGATTGAGAACCACTGGTTCAGATGTTGTGACACAAAGTAAATTAATTTTGTTGTTCCTTTTAAGTTATTTAAAGAAATGCTTTCAGCTTCTAATTAAGTTAGCATGTAAAATCGCTTGAAGAGATAAAATATTTAGAACTCAATACAAAGATGGTATTTTTTGACATTAGTTCAACATAAAGCAATCAGATGAATTTCAGGATTGCTTTTGTTTGAGATAGTGTTATATCACTACACACACAGTAGGAAGGGGTGAAGGTGAGATGGATCATATTTGGGGACTGGAAGTCACCCAAACCATAAAATCTAAAGCAGAGAAGAGAATAAAGGGCTGAATAGGAAAATTCACCCTGCATATGTTCTCAGAGACCAGCAGATACACTCTTTCCTCCCCTTCTAAATTCTTCATCCTTCTAATGTCCTCCACTGTCTGATGTAGTCTGAAATTCTACTGTATGAAAGTCTTCTTCTTCTTCTTTTTTTTAACAGTTTTATCTGTTAAGGAACAACTTCTGTGAGAAGCAGGAGTAAAACTTCAGTCGATCAGCTGCTTATTTCTTAAGGAAAAATGAGTTTATGATAGTTCTGCTTGATTTCAGATTCTAAGAAAAATCAGGAAAAACTGTAAGTAAACTTATGACTGACACCTTATCAATCCCTTAGCAAAGATTATTTTCTTTTTATTTCTTTTCTTTTATTCCTCTCTATATTTGCATTGGATCTTTCTTCTTTCACAGAAACTTATACGTTACTGTTAAAATTTAAAGGGAGTTTGGATATTAATAAAAGTAAAAAGACAGAGTAAAGAAATTAAAAACTTAAAGATGAGACAAAGAGAGACACAGTGCCATATATATATATATATATATATTTTTTTTTAAAGAGGCTGCTACTGGGAGGTTAGATGGCCTCAGTTGAACCCTTGATTATCTAGTCTTCAGTAGTGAGATCATTGGGAAAATTGCTTAACATCTCTGTGCCTCAATTCCCTTAGCTGACTAATCAACTAATAATATCTGCCATTTCAACTCCTCAGAGATGTTTCAGGAGTTATTTTTAATGTAGGAGAGAGTTTTAAAGTAAATATCCAAATAGAGTAATTCCTGTGCCTTTTCGAGGTTGACGGAAGTGAATAATACTCAAAATTGCCAATTCTGTTTTTATGTCGAGTGAGACCTTCAAAAGGCAGTAAGAGATACCTATTTTTCAGTCTTGACAGGCATGGTGATTGACCTCAAGGAACTATCCTGCAGTAGCACCAAAAATATCAGTGAAATGTCCAGAGTTATTTTTCTTGAAGTGGAGGGTGTGTATTGTACAATTTTTATACTGTACAGCAGGTGAAGGAACATTTAGAGTTAGAGGATTAAGACACTTCTGGGGGGGAAGAAAATACACAGAAGCACCTACTCAACCTACACAGATAATCAACTCTGGGGAGATACAGGGAGAGAGCGAGAGCCCAGCTGTGGAGGAGAAAGGGCAGGTCAAATGGACAAAAGACAAAGTACTTGCTGAATAAGTTCACTGTTGAGGTTGTATAGTTAGGTCATGATGACAGTGAAATGCTAAACTGACAAGTTTTCAAAATGCAATGTATCCAAATTAAAAACAAAAAAATATGTATACACATACAGGAATATTATTCAATAATGTATCAGGATGATATACAATAACTTTACATATTTGTTTGTAAATAAATGTAAATTGGGTTTTAAAAATCCCTTTTTAGTGTTTTGTCTAAAAGGTTACAAGATATTTTGTTGTTGATGCATGATTTGGTTTTTGATGTTTTATTTTTGGCTGCCAGGAGACATACATAGTTGACATTAACTTAAAAGTAAAGAGTACCTGACAGAGTTTCTATTCTGCTGATGTGCCCTGAAAAAGCAACGATCCTTTGTATCCCTTTTAAACATGTAAAATGCACAGTTGAAAAAGGAGTTTCTGAATATTTTGCATGATGACTTTGAGGGTCAAGCTTTATATAACATTAGGACATTGCCTTCCATTGTAGCTGATGTGTTCTGTTTAAGGTCTTTGCAGGACTTATCTATATTCCACAGTGTCATATCAAGAGAAAACTAATCCTAGGAGTGTGTCAAGATCACTGTTGCTATTTCTGTTGGGGATCATGTTACCATAGTAATATATTCCCTGTGGCTTATAAAAGACTTATTTTCCTTAAGTGCTATTTTTATTTTATTCAAAATGAAATAGAGATAAAATTATAAAAAATGTTTTTCATTAGCCTTCAGCCTTAATGGTAATTTCAGATAAAAAGGATAAATGTAATCAATGCATATCTCTTTTTAGCAACTTTCTTTTACTGTGTGTTTGCTCCTCAGGCCAGCATCATCATTAGAAGGATCATGTGAATGGAAATTAGGGCCCGTGGATATTTTGTTTTCCTTTTTAATTTGTGGTTTCTTGGGAGGGGGCACTACTCTCGATTCCACTACTCAAATTTTGTCTAGAGGTCCAGACTGATGTTTCCACACATGCACAAATAGGGTATAAAGACATTTATTACTTACATAATAAAGCTTTCTCTGGAAAGCAGGGCAGGCTCCCAAGAAGGTTCAAAAGGGATTTGAGAGAGTAGGAAGGGGAAAATGACTTTGACTTTTGTTGGAGTTAGGGTATGGGGCCAGGGTAAATGGTCTCACATTCGGCCCTGGGTTTGCTCTTGAGAGAGAGGGAGAGAGAGTGGGAAAGCCCTTGGGAGTACCTGTGGTCTTTCTCATTGGCTTGTCTAGATGCCAGTTAAAAGGGAGGGGCAGGCTTGAAAGCTCTGTGCAGTCAAACATCAAAAATAGAGTCAGACTATTTATAGTCTTTTTATTGTATCTTTATATCTAAGAAGATAGTAAAGACATGAGATAAAATTATGCAGTGTATGCAAATGCATATATACACAGGAATACAAATATCAGTAAAAGACAATGACAATTTGCACTTGTTGAAGATTACGTGTATGATTGGGAATGCTTACTGTGAAAACATCACAGGACACTTTTCTGTACCAACAGCAAAGACAGGTGAAGCGTAGCCTGATTTTAAGCAGTACTCTCCACTTTCCTACTCCTATTTTCCTGCTCCTTTCTTTTTCTTCCTGGAATTGGTGGATTGAAGATAATGATATTCATGAAACATTCTCCGCATAGGGAAGGTTGAGACTCCTCCCTTGTTCTGTTTCATTATTGTTTTCTTTTTTTAAAAAACTCACCACATATGACATTCCTCTTTTTCTTATAGAAACTCAGTTAACTGCTAATATGTGTGTGTAGTAGGAAAAATGTACAATGTTTTGTTTTGTTTTGTGTGTGCACATTATGAATTTACACAAGTAGTATTTTGCTATAGATATATATATTTTTTAACTCAATACCATGCTTTAAAATCGATCCATGTAGCTATATGTAGATTGAGTTTGTTACTTCTGACAGACACGTAACATTCAATCTTATGCTTATAGGACATCATAGGTATCTATTCTCTTTGTGACAGACATCTAGACATCTCTTCTCTAACCTACACACTTTTTATAATGTCCTAGGCTACCATTCTGCCCCCAAACCCACACTTGAAAGTAACCATGTTTTCTTCTCCAGGGATCTATCAGTGTGTGTGTGTGTGTGTGTGTGTGTGTGTGTGTGTGCATGTGTGTGAGACAGAGAGAGATTCTGGCATCTTTCAACCTCTCTCTTGCTTCGGTGGCCTCTGTAAGTTGAGTTCAGGCAAAAGATCCACCAGGCTATGTTTGTTTACCACATTTTTCACCTCAAAGAACTTTCAAACACTTGACTTCATTTGATTCTCATAATTCAGTAAGTCAAGTGCTATGATTAACTCCACTTTATTGCTAAGGCAACTATCTCTTGGTGAAAATAAGTTAGAATAAGACCTAAATGATGGATTCTGGAGTAATACTTAAAGTCTTCTGACTTTTCACACTGCTTTAGATTAGCCAGAATAAGCCACTACCGACCAAATTGTGATAAATGGGCCCCAGGTTGCATTTTTATTAGATCTCTGGTGCTTAGTAATACCCAGAACAAATTCTACAAGGAGATGAAATACTATAAATTATTACAGAATATAAATTCATCTTAAATTTCCTGAATTTGACTTGATATGAGTGTCATACAACATAGTATGATCTAAGCATGATTTAATTATACCTATGCGGTATTAGCTTACCACAGGATCACATCAGGTTCTGAGCAACCCCAGTCAGATCTCATATGTTTATACAGGAAGCTCTAAAATATAGCTTTTAATCAGCATTAGGTGTCACTCAGTATAATTCCTGAAGGCTAGTCATGTGGATAGGACTTAAGATGCTGGCTTAGGAATCTGGAAACTTGGATTCCAGAGTTGCTTCCATCTCTAACTTGCCGTGTAACCTTGTGAATATAATTTAACTTCACAAAACCTCAGCTGAAATTAGACTGTTGGAGATGATTTGATAGATTCTCTCCACCTTGAAATTCTACAGCTACAGTACATTGTTAATTTAAGTGAGATAACAACTCTTAAATATTCTTCTGAATAAGGAAGTCAAAACAATAATTTATATCTTCATACGTGTTGCTACAAGTCAGAAGCACCAATGCTTCTCTATGTTTTTGACAAATAATTTTTGTAAATGTCAGTGTCTTCATGAAAGCTGCAGGTGAAGAAGCATCGTCTGCTCCTTTGTACATGTCTGAGATTCCTTTCACTTGTAGCATCCCCAGATTTAAGCCCTGGGTTCCCATCAGCTACCGTGGACAAAAGACAGCAGGAGCGAGAAGCTCAAAGTGTGTAGGATGTAAAAGAAAGACGGCTGAGAGTTTGTTTCTAACAGTAGAGAATGGGTGATGCCCTTCTGTAACACTCAAGCAGCTATTACATGGATTCTCCTGGCTGTGTGACATTGGCAACTTTTTAACCTTTTAACCCTCAGTTTCATCATCTTTACATATTTACATATATTATTTGGATATATTTAAAGTGAGCATTTTTAAAAGATCTGCAGCATCTGAATCACACTTTGTTGCTTTTGTTATTATATTTAGTATTAATATCTCTCATAGAGAATTTCATGGTACTGATAAACAGAGAGAATGGAAAACTCTTTAAAGACCACTACAGTAAAATTATGCATCGCCTCAGTTTGTTGCCATTGCCAATCTTTTCCCCACTGGGAAGAATTACCTTTGATCATTTCCCCTGAGCTGGGAGCCAGGTTGTGGTTACTCCCTGCCTATGACACAGACACGCACGCGCCAGTGTACAAACTCACACTCAAATACACATTCCAAGGTCAAAATCACTTTGCTTGGACCACTCTCTTTTTGATTGGAGTTCACAGTTTTCCCTCCCCTGCTCACAAGCAAAGCATTTAGGACCTGGACATATCACATTGTGTCTTTTCTGCAAAAATTCCCTCAGAGATGTCCCCTGCTTCTTGACAGCGAGTGAACGTTTGGAAATAGATAGGTCGCTATTGTAATAACCTGTATTAGAAGAGTTACAATTGTGACAATTGCCATTATTTCCTACATGAGTCAGGTTAAGAGACACTTCTTATACAAGGAAAAAGCCATCATTTATCCTGAAAACTAGCAGCCCAAGAAAGTGAGAGGTTGCAGGGTGAGAGCAGAGAGGAATAGACAAAGGGCATCTGTGCCTCTATTTGTTCTCTTCCAACCAGCCAATAACCAATTCTCTTCAACAGCTGAAATCACCCTGCACAGAGTATGACAAGAATACAACAATCATTTGATTTTAGAGTCAGGCAAAGGTTGTGTATCAAAAATTTCATGATAGAAATCTTAAAAATATGGCACTTCAAAAAAAAGCAGCATTTGTTAACTTTGCTCTCAGATCGAATTTATACAATAACACTTTGTAAGACATCATGTTATGACAATAGACTCACCTTTGACTCTATGTTGAGACACTTATTTCTCTCTCTCTCTCTTTTATTTCTTGCACGCAAAGCTAATCTTGGCTTCTGTAGGTTTTGATTTTTCATCTGCTGCTATTATATGAATCACTTACCCAATAATCAGTCTCTACAATTATTATTGTTGGTGATGACATGAATCCATGAAACAGCATGAAAGCTCAGGAAAGACAGAACAAATGTGAAAAGTTAGAGTAGGCATAGCTCATTAAAATTCCTCTGCCTTCATTAATGGAAAATGCAGTAATTCGTATGCATCCTTAATGAAATATGCACTTAACGTCACACCACATTCCATTATTTTATCACATAGATCACTCCTGGGGCTAATTTCTGGGGGCATTTCTCTGGACTCACATGGTGACTCTACAAGTCTATGTTCTGTGGAGGCAGAAAGCGAAGGAAAAAAATCTTTCCTTTTGTTTGTGTTTATAGAGTGGTGCTCTGACAGGTTCTCCATTGTGAGAGAAAACAACTACCATGATGGTAGATGCATAAGGGACACTAGACATAATTTCCTCAGAGTTTTATTTCTAGTAGAGTATTAATATGTAATGCAAACAACGTCACTGCAGCTAATGGAAGCATGGGGACTTGTGAATAAGAAGGAGCACCTTGTCCTTCATTTACCGTGACTATAAGAACCAGCCCAAATCCAGTTTTCTGAAAATCAGTCTGGGTTCTTGATGAAACTAAATCTCTTCTGCCTTTCTTTTCTCTTACTGTCGAAGATGTTGATTGAATTGGAAGAGCATGGGCTTTGGGATTAAAAATAGCCCAGTTCAATCTCAGCTCCACTACCTTTTAGCTAAGATTCACATGGAAAGATCATAAAAACTGTATGATCATCAATTTTGAATAACATGGGAATGGAATTTATCACATCTAATTCTTGTGAAAATTACGAGATAAAGTGTTTATGCCAGGAAGCATTAATTTTTCTTCTATCTTCTTTCTCCTCCCCTCTCTCCCTCCTCCTCTCCCTCCTTCTCCTGCTTCTCTTCCTTCTTCCTTCTCTTGGAAGTGAGTTGCATATGTTAAAATCCACCTTATTCTCCAAACATGGCATTTGACAGAAGGCAGTGCTAATTTTTTTCAGTTTCTTCTTCCTTCACCTACCAAACTTATTTATTAACAACCTTTATGAGTTACGTTAAATGAAATATGTGTGAAAGTCTCCTGGTATAAGTAAGTGTTCGAAAATAGATTTCTTTCCTTCATTTCTTTGTTAAAATTTCTGTAAAAACTGTGATTTTAGAAAAACATTGAATTTATATGTATTTTACGATTCCTACTTCTTTGACTTATTGACAGAGGAAATTGGGGTGGTTAGTAAACTTGGAAGTGTGAAGGAACATTTCAAACTTTATTATAAAATATTTGTTAGGCATATCCTAATATCTCAAACACTGTTCTAGGCACTAGAATTAGGAGCGAACCAGCTGGATAAAGCCCCTGCCTTATGGAGTGGTATTTTAGAGAGGAAGAGGCAGACAATAAACAGACAAGGAACAAATAAACAATTTAATGGCTAGGAAAAAGTTTAGATAGTCTAGTGATTTTTGAAGACTATAATAAAAATTGGGAGCTAGAAAATAACCTCATAAAAATTGCACTGGATCGATTAACATCTTTTGAATAAGCTTGTGTCACTGTCTTAACCAATCTCTTTTTTTTTATTTCCTGGTTTTCAGCAACAATTTTTAAGGTACCAAAAAATGCTGATTTCAGTTAATGCTTTCACTCAACAAATGAATAAATCTACTATTATCTAGGACTCCGGGTTAGACTCTTTAAAAATTTTTTTAATTAAAAGAAGTTTTCAATTAAAGTATAATCTAGTTAATACAGTGTTGTGCTAGTTTCAAGTGTACAGCAAAGTAATTCAATTTTACTTATAGACTCTTAATCTCTAATAAAACCTATTACATGCCTGTGCACCTGGGCTAAGCTTCTCTCAGAAACACAATTAATCAAAGATAAGGCTGATTTTTCCCAGAAGGTATAGTAATGTGAGTAATGTTTCCACTCTCTTCCCAAATCCACCAGGAACTTGGAAAATCAATTATTTGAGGAAATCGTGCAACACACCGGAGCTGCCCTATTTTCTTTGTTCTTTTATTTTTTTAACATGTTTATTGGAGTATAATTGCTTTACATTGTTGTGTTAGTTTCTGCTGTATAACAAAGGAATCAGCTATACATGTACCTATACCCCCATATCCCCTCCCTCTTGCATCTCCCTCCCACCCTCCCTATCCTACCCCTCTAGGTGGACACAAAGCACCAAGGTGATCTCCCTGTGCTATGTGGCTGCTTCCCACTAGCTATCTATTTTACATTTGGTAATGTATATATGTCTATGCCACTCTCTTACTTCGTCCCAGGTTACCCTTCCCCCTCCCTGTGTCCTCAACTCCATTCTCTACGTCTGCGACTTTATTCCTGTCCTGCCCCTAGGTTTTTCAGAAACTATTTTTTTTTATTCCATATATTTGTGTTAGCATACAGCATTTGTTTTTCTCTTTCTGACTTACTTCACTCTGTATGACAGACTCTCGGTCCATCCACCTCACTACAAATAACTCAATTTTGTTTCCTTTTATGGCTGAGTAATTTTCCATTGTATATATGTGCCACATCTTCTTTATCCATTCATCTGTCGATGGACACTTAGGTTGCTTCCATAACCTGTCTATTGTAAATAGGGCTGCAATGAACATTGTGGTACATGACTCTTTGAAATATGGTTTTCTCAGGGTATGTGCTCAGTAGTGGGATTGCTGGGTCATATGGTAGTTCTATTTTTAGTTTTTTAAGGAACATCCACACTGTTCTCCACAATAGCTGTATCAATTTACATTCCCACCAACAGTGCAAGAGGGTTCCCTTTTCTCCACACCCTCTCCAGCATTTATTGTTTGTAGATTTTTTTGATGATGGCCATTCTGACTGGTGTGAGGTGATACCTCATTGTAGTTTGATTTGCATTTCTCTAATGATTAGTGATGTTGAGCCTCCTTTCATGTGTTTGTGGTAATCTGTATTTCTTCTTTGGAGAAATGTCTATTTAGGTCTTCTGCCCATTTTTGGATTAGGTTGTTTGTTTTTCTGATATTGAGCTGCATGAGCTGCTTGTATATTTTGTAGATTAATCCTTTGTCAGTTGCTTCACTGGCAAATATTTTCTCCCATTCTGAGGGTTGTCTGTTCGTCTTGTTTATGGTTTCCTTTGCTGTGCAAAAGCTTTGAAGTTTCATTAGGTCCCATTTGTTTATTTTTGATTTTGTTTCCCTTTCTCTGGAGGTGAGTCAAAAAGGATCTTGGTGTGATTTATGTCATAGAGTGTTCTGCCTACGTTTTCCTCTAAGCGTTTTATAGTGTCTGGCCTTACACTTAGGTCTTTAATCCATTTTGAGTTTATTTTTGTATATGGTGTTAGGGAGTGTACTAATTTCATTCTTTTACATGTAGCTGTGCAGTTTTCCCAGCACCACTTATTGAAGAGGCTGTCTTTTCTCTATTGTATACTCTTGCCTCCTTTATCAAAGATAAGGTGACCATATATGTGTGGGTTTACCTCTGGGTTTTCTATCCTGTTCCATTGATCTATATTTCTGTTTTTGTGCCAGTACCATGCTGTCTTGATTACTGTAGCTTTGTAGTATAATCTGAAGTCCAGGAGCCTGATTCCTCCAGCTCCATTTCTCTTTCTCAAGATTGCTTTGGCTATTCGGGGTCTTTTGTGTTTCCATACAAATTGTGAATTTTTTTGTTCTAGTTCGGTGAAAAATGCCATTGGTAGTTTGATAGGGATTGCATTGAATCTGTAGATTGCTTTGGATAGTATAATCATTTTCACAATGTTGATTCTTCCAATCCAAGAACATGGTATATCTCTCCATCTCTTGGTGTCATCTTTAATTTCTTTCATCAGTGTCTTATAGTTTTCTGCATACAGGTCTTTTGTCTGCTTAGGTAGGTTTATTCCTAGGTAGTTTATTCTTTTTGTTGCAGTGGTAAATAGGGTGTTTCCTTAATTCCTCTTTCAGATTTTTCATTGTTAGTGTATGGGAATGCAAGAGATTTCTGTGCATTAATTTTGTATCCTGCTACTTTACCGAATTCATTGATTAGCTCTAGTAGTTTTCTGGGAGCATCTTTAGGATTCTCAATCTATAGCATCATGTCATCTGCAAACAGTCACAGTTTCACTTCTTTTCTGATTTGGATTCCTTTTATTTCTTTTTCATCTCTGATTGCTGTGGCTAAAACTTCCAGAACTATGTTGAATAATAGTGGTGAGAGTGGGCAGCCTTGTCTTGTTCTGATCTTAATGGAAATGGTTTCAATTATTCACCATTTAGAATGATGTTGGCTGTGGGTTTGTCATATATGGCCTTTATTATGTTGAGGGAAGTTCCCTCTATGCCTACTTTCTGGAGAGTTTTTATCATAAATAGGTGTTGAATTTTGTCAAAAGCTTTTTCTGCATCTATTGAGATGACCATATGGTTTTTCTCCTACAATTTGTTAATATGGTGTATCACATTGATTGATTTGAGTATACTGAGAATCCTTGCATTCCTGGGATAAACCCCACTTGATCATGGTGTATGATCCTTTAATGTGCTGCTGGATTCTGTTTGCTAGTATTTTGTTGAGGATTTTTGCATCTATGTTCATCAGTGATATTGGCCTGTAGTTTTCTCTTTTTTTTTGACATCTTTTTCTGGTTTTGGTAACAGGGTGATCATGGCCTTGTAGAATGAGTTTGGGAGTGTTCCTCCCTATGCTATATTTTGGAAGAGTTTGAGAAGGATAGGTGTTAGCTCTTCTCTAAATGTTTGATAGAATTCACCTGTGAAGCCATCTGGTCCTGGTCTTTTGTTTGTTGGAAGATTTTTAATCACAGTTTCAATTTCAGTGCTTGTGATTGGTCTGATTATATTTTCTATTTCTTCCTGGTTCAGTCTTGGAAGGTTGTGTTTTTCTAGAATTTGTCCATTTCTTCCAGGTTTTCCATTTTATTGGCATACAGTTGCTTTTAGTAATCTCTCATGATCCTTTGTATTTCTGCAGTGTCAGTTGTTACTTCTCCTTTTTCATTTCTTATTCTGTTGATTTGAGTCTTCTCTCTTCTTTTCTTGGTGAGTCTGGCTAATGGTTTATCAATTTTGTTTATCTTCTTAAAGAAACATCTTTTAGATTTATTGATCTTTGCTAACATTGCCTTCATTTCTTTTTCATTTATTTCTGATCTAGTCTTTATGATTTCTTTCCTTCTGTTAACTTTGGGCTTTTTTTGTTCTTCTTTCTCTAATTGCTTTAGTTGCAGGGTTAGGTTGTTTATTTGAGATGTTTCTTGTTTCCTGAGGTAGGATTGTATTGCTATATAAACTTCCCTCTTAGAACTTCTTTTGCTGCATCCCACAGGTTTTGGGTGGTCGTGTGTTCATTGTCATTTGTTTCTAGGTAATTTTTGATTTCCTCTTTGATTTCTTCAGTGATCTCTTGGTTATTTGGTAGTGTATTGTTTAGCCTCCATGTGTTTGTATTATTTACAGTTTTTTTCCTGTAATTGATATCTAGTCTCGTAACATTGTCATGGAAGCAACCTAAGTGTCCACTGACAGATGAATGGATGAAGAAGATGTGGCACATACAGACAATGGAATATTACTCAGCCATAAAAGGAAACGAAATTGAGTTATTTGTAGTGAGGTGGATGAGCCTAGAGTCTGTCATACAGAGTGAAGTAAATCAGAAAGAGAAAAACAAATACTGTATGCTAACACATATGTATGGAATCTAAAAAAGAAAAAAAAAAGGGTCATGAAGAACCTAGGGGCAAGACAGGAATAAAGATGCAGACCTACTAGAGAATGGACTTGAGGATACAGGACGGGGGAAGGGTAAGCTGGGACAAAGTGAGAGAGTGCATGGACATATATACATTACCAAATGTAAAATAGATAGCTAGTGGGAAGCAGCCACATAGCACAGGGAGATCACCTCGGTGCTTTGTGATCACCTAGAGGGGTGGGATAGGGAGGGTGGGAGGGAGGGAGATGCAACAGGGAAGAGATATGGGGACATATGTATATGTATAACTGATTCACTTTGTTATAAAGCAGAAACTAACATACACATTGTAAAGCAATTATACTCCAAAAATTGTTAATAAAAGAGGGTAGATATCATGTTAAGTGTTCTTACATGAATAAATAAATTAATAAATCAATTAAAAAAAAGAAGAATCAAGTAAGAGATTTCAAAACTACTATAACATAACAATAATCAAAATGGTGTGGTAACAGTACAAGGATAAACATATATCTCAAAGAAATAGAGTTGAGAGTCAAGAAATAAGTCCACACATACATGTGTGGTCAACTGATTTTTGACAAGAGTACCATGGCATTTTGATGAGGAAAGAATAGCATTTTCAACAAACTATTCAGAGGTACAGAGGTAACTGGTTAACATCTTACTAACCAGAATAAAGTTGGACCCTTATCTCACTGCATATTTAAAAATTAACCCCAGATGGATCAGTGACCTAAACATGAGAGCTAAAACTATAAAAATTTTACAAGAAAACATTTGGCTAAGTATTCATGGCATTTTCACTAGATTCTTAGATATGACACCAAAAGCATAAGCCACAAAAGAAAAATAGATAAATTGGACTTCATCAAAATTAAAATTTTTTGTGCTTCACAAGATACCATCAGTAAAGTGAAAATATAACCCATAGAGAGGTTGAAAATATTTGCAAGTCATACATATGGTAAGGGATTTGTAGGTACAATATATTAAGAACTCTTAATATTCAATAATAAAAGACAAATAACCCAATTAAGAATGGGCAAAGAATCTGAATTGATATTTCTCCAAGAAGTTATATAAATGGCCAAGAAGCACATGAAGAGATGCTCAACACCATAAGTTATCAGGGAAATGCAAATCAAAACCACGTAAGATACCACTTCACACCCACCAGGATGGCTAGAATAAAAAACTTTAGAGAAAGACTGTTGATGAGGAAGTGAAGAAATCAGAATTCTCATACACTGTTGGTGGGAATATGAATGGTGCAGCCATTGTTGAAAACCGTCTTGGCAGTTCATCAAACAATTACATGTAAAGTTACCATATGGCCTAGGAATCCCACTCCTAGATACCTACTTAAAAGAAATGAAAACATATGTCTACACAAACCTGAAATTCAAAAGTTTATAGCAGCATTATTTATAATAGCCAAAAGGTGGAAACAACTCAATGCTCATCAGCAAACAAATGGATAAAAACAAAATGTATATATATAGAATGGAATGTTAGCCATACAGAGAAATGAAGTACTGATGCATTCTACAACATGGATGAGCCTTGGAAACATTATACCAACTGAAAGAAGTCAGTCACTAAACATGGAATATGTGATCAAATTCATATGAAATTCCAGACTAGGAAATCTATAGTGACAGAAAGGAAATTAGTGGTAGTTTAGGGTTGGAGAGGAGTGGGGTGGGAAGATAGGTCGGTGATAGATAAAGGGTACAGAGTTTCTTTTTGAGGTGATGAAAATTTTCTAAAATTGACTGTGGTGAAGATTGCACATATCTGTGAATATACTAAAAACCATTGAATTTTACACTTTAAATGAATGAATTATATGGTACATGGATTATATCTCAATAAAACTATTAAAAGAGATAGTTACTCTTCAGATGATTGAGTAACCTGAAAATTTATTATGATTGAATATAAAGCTTTTTGAAAGATAAAATGTAAAACTAATTAGAATTTCATTGACTTGTTTGGCTTTAGAAAACTTGAGGAAAAATGACCCATTTATCTCCTGCAGATTGGAGGTTAGGCTATTAAAACCATTAAGCAAAATTCTAAAAAAAAAAAAAAATCCTCTTTTTCAGAATTGAAAGGACTCACTTCTCTTTAATTCTGTAGTGCAAATGTGATGATTTCCACATCTCTTTCCATCTCTACTTCAAGAGAATTTTGTCATGACAAACTCCTACATGAAATTCTTTAATGACTTTCAATTGCACCCAGGATAAAAACCAACTTCTTCATAACTATTACTCATCTTTAGGAACTGACGTAGACAACTCTTGTTCTCTTTTCCCATGCTGGGTTGGGTGCTCCTCCAGATGCTCCCCAGGGGCATCATCATGCTCATCAGACTGAATTGTTATTTCCAGAAGATTAACGTGTTTTTAGTTCAGTGACTCTTTGGTTTATTTTTTTATTCTCAGCATGTATTGCAATGCCTGTCACAAAATGTGTGCTTAATCAATGTTTGTGAGTGAAGGAATAATTTTTGCAAAAGGCAGTTTACTCGGTGACTGGGTAAAAATACAAAGATGCTATTTGATCAGCTTATCACCAATTAAGTAATTTTTCCTAGGCATGAAATTAAAAACTGCATCTTTTCTGTATTTATTACATTTCTACCACAAAGAAAACTAAAATACATACCTCATTTAACAAAATAGTGTCTTTTCACGTGGCTTGCTGGATGATGAAGAGAAAGAAATCCAGTCTATAAACCCTGACTGCTAAGCACCAGCTGTCTGGAGAACAATACTGTTTCTAATGTCTTACACTGTGAAACATAAGTGAGATTTTCCAGACTTGACTTTGTGAGCTCCTCTAGAAGGTATACTTCATCTTTTTATCTCGGTTGTCTGCCACCAGGCTGAATCTCTAACTGTGTGGGGGCAATAGGAAATGATAGAAAGTAAAAGCAAAATTAAAGATCTACATCACCTTATGAATTGAGTTACAATTTCCAAATTTGTGCTTTGTAAAGTGGCAACTTTGAATTTTATTGGAAAAGAATTCCAACTGTTTCCATTGCTTAAGCAATTTAGTTACTTACCATATTTCCCTTAGAGAATCAAAATATTGGGGTATTATATAAATCATAATGATCCAGCTAAAATTCTAGCCCCTATTTTTTTATTTTAGTTATTAGTGATAATTTTTCTTTCTAATGCAAGCCTGCGAAATGATTTTAAATTAACATGGGAATTTTATGCCACACTGTTTATCAGCTAATCATTATTTTTTTGTGTGCACTAAATTTCTTTGTTTAATGTGTCATGTATTCTCGTGTAGGTTTAATTTCATTATTCTAGTTTTACTAAGTTTACATTAATGAATTACATTACATTTTTTATATCCAAATTATTCATTTGTTGTTGGTGTTCACTGTTAAAGCCAAAAAGAAGCATTTTAAACAAATGATTGGTTATTTTAATGGTGCATACATACTAGCTTCAAATTTAGTGATTGTTCTTCAGAAAATAGAGGGTTAGATCATATTTCAGTAATTCCAGGCTTTTTCAAACAGCAATTGGATTTCATGAATGGGTGCATTTGAAAATTTTTTGTGTTTCTGGTTTTCAATCTCATCACAGCAGTTTTTCTCATTCTATATTGCTTTTCCATCTGATTCAGGAAGTTGGGAGAAATGCAATGGAATTGAAATAGTTTGAGGTTTTTTTTCTAACTTCAGAAAAGTCTGGCTATAATTTCTGAGTAACTAAGTCAGTTGTTATGTCATAAAAATGATTTACTAAACTTTCTTTTTGTCACCCCAGTTTCACTACTACCTGCATGTTTACCTGTCCACAATCCTTTTCTTCATTACCTCTCTATGTATGTGATCTCACTCCTCAAGATGACTTTTTTCCATAAATCTGCATAAAGTACTTGGAAAAAATAGAAAAAATAATATTGTTAGATATAAAACATAATATAAAATGTAACATTATAAAGATTTTAGAAAAACAGAACTGGAGAAGATCTTCATGATCTAGGCCTGGACAAGGGCTTCTTAGAATTGCTATAAAACATAAGGCTGAACATTTGGACTTAATCAACATTTTAAAATTTTGCTCTGCAAAAAACCCCATTAAGAAGATAAAAAGATGAGTTACAGATTGGGAGAAAATATTTGCAGAACACATATGTGACAAAAGAATGGCATCTAGAATATAAAAAGAACTCTCAAAAAACTCAGCATTAAAAAAAGCACATAAATAATGTAATTAGAAAATCTACAAAAGACATATACATATATTTCACTATGATGACATACAGATGACAAATAAACACAAGAAAAGTTGTTCAACACATTGCCATCAGGGGAATGAAAATTAAAACCACAATGAGATATCATTGCACAACTATCAGAACACATAAAATAAAAATTGGTGACAGCACCAAATGCTAGCAAAAATGCAGAGAAGCTGACTCACTCATACATTGCTGGTGAGTGCGTAAAATGGTACAGCCATGCTAGGATACTATGGCTGTTTCTTATAAAACTAAGTATGCAACTACCAAACTACCCAGCAATTACCGTTCTGGTCATGCCAAAGCCTGTTCATGAATGTTCATTGCAGCTTTATTTGTAATAGACAAAAACTGGAAACAGCCCAGATGTCCTTCAATGGGTGAAATGCTAAACAAATTGTGGTACATCCACACCATGGAATAAGACTTAGCAGTGAAAAAGGAGCAAACTACTAATAGTGTAACACCTTGGATGAATATTCAGAGAATTATGTTGAGTGAAAACCACTAATCCCCAAAGGTTGCATACCATATGATTCCACATGTATAACAATCTTGAAATGACACAATTATAAAAATGGAGAAAAAGTTAGATTGTCAGGGGTTTGGAATTGAGGCGGGGGGGGGCGTGGTTAAGAAATGGATGTGGTTAAACAAAAAGCAATACCAGGTATCCTTGTAGCCATGGAAATGTTCTGTATCTTGCTTATGGCTGTGGATACACAAACCCATACATGTGATAAAATTGTACAGAACTAAATACGCACACAAGCCCAGCTACATAAGTACAAGCAAAACTGCAGAAATATGAATAAGATTGGTAGATTATACCTACATCAATATTAAGCAATATTGTACTATAGATTTGAAAGATGTTTCTGTTGAGGGGAAAATGGGTAAATTGTACGTGAAATTTCTCTGTATTATTTCTTACAACTTCATATGAATCTATAAAGATCTGAAAAAAAATTAAGTTTAATTAAAAATAAAACAGAAGAAATAAGCATTCACTGAATATTTTATGGTGTCTATTTTTCCCTACATTTCCACTTCCCTATTTATTTGGTACTTAGAACTTTAGAAAGATGACTTAGCATTGTTCAGTATTTTAGAGATTGATGGGACATTTTCATCCAGAAATTTCAAATATCAGCAGATGAAATCTGAATGAGTGAACTACCCAATTTGTGGTCGCTCCACAGCAGCTATGAAAACATGCCAGCTTCCTGCCTTCTTCCAGGCCACAGGGCATTTTGCATTGTGAATGCTGAAGCAAGGCGGTGAGTTATTTCCTGAGAGTAAATTAAACCTCTCTTAAGTAGTTGATGGTCTGAAAGGAAGTCAATGCAGATAAACTCTTACTCCCAGAGTGGGGAAGCCTAGATCATTATCTTCAGGCTCAGGAAAAGATAATCTTTAAGGAAAAAGACATTTGGTAAAACAATTAGACCTAAAGGCAACCATAAAAACAATAGATTAGAATTAATTGAAATCCTATATTAAAGAAAATTCTTTAAAGTTATAAAATTTTAGTCCAATTATGATCCAAGCCTGGAAGAACAGTATTTGCAAATGTTGGGGAAAGAGAAATATTGTCTTAAATAGCGAAAAGAAGTCCAGCGTGGCTGAAGTTTAACGTGTACGAAAGAATGATGCTGAAAAATGATGCTGGTACCATCAAGTGGGGCCACTTTATGCAGTCCTGCTGTGGAATCTGCACTTAAACACAAGGGCAATAGAGAGCTCTGCAACAGAGAGAGCTGAACAGAGAGAAAAGTGAGCATATTTGCCTTTCAAACTACCTCATCGTCGTCATTTCTCAAGTACTCCTCAGAATCTCGCATTTGACCCAATAAGTAGCTCTTCCAAAGAGCTTTTAGAATAGCCTATGAATGTGTTTCGAAACGTAAAATAGCTAGTGAAGGACTTTCTTTGAATGAATTAAAATGTCTCTGCTATATTAAATGGCTCTACAAAAGGCTTCCATGATACTCTGCTTGATGAAAAACAAGTCGCTAAGTTATACATATAGTATAATCCCATTCTTGATAAAAACAACAAAAAAACATAACCTATGTGTATTCATATATTAATATATTTGCAAAGGCAAGGAAAAACATATGAAAAACAGAAACGTATTAGTGGTGATTACATAAGGAAATTGGGAATCAATGAGAGACGACAAATTTTAGTTCAGCCACATCAACGTTTTCTGAGCAGTTGAATATATAAGCTTTACCCATGAAATCCAAATGAAGGAAATACATGAATTGAGTGAAACAAATAGCACCACTGTCCAAGAGAAATGTACTGCAAATTACAAATGCAAGCCACAAAGGTATTTTTAAATCTTGTGGTAGCTCCATTAAAAAGCTAAAAGAAATGTGGAACTAATTTCATTAGTATATTTTAACCCAATGCATCCAAAATGTTCTCATTTCAACATGTAACCAATATAAATATTAATATTTTACATTGTTTTCATACTAAGTCTTTGAAATCTGGTGTGTGCTTTACACTTACAACCACATTTCAAGTGCTTAGTAACCGTATGCAGATAGTACCTATGATGTTGGACAGGGCAGCTCTAATGGAAACTGATGGTTTTGCTACTGGTGAATTTCTCTGGCAATGAAGTGACAGCCACACTCTTTGTCAGCTCAGTGACGGCATGGCCATATCTAGCCCTGGTCCCATGGTCTCAATCTTGGTTCTGCTTCATATTTTCCAGCTCTATCATGTTTCAGTTAAGAAGGTTTAATATTAGTCAATACATTTTATTATTACCAGTGTGCACATAGAATTGTCACAAAATCAACAGCTTGAAGTGAAAGTACTGAACAGTGTATTTTTAGAAAACAGTAAGAAACCAGCTTTAAAAAAAAAATCTGTGAACACAATTTTGTAGGGGAAAAATGGTAATATGATATTAACTCAGAATTTTAGCCATTGAAAATTTGAACGACTATAAATATTTTCTACTGAAGGAGAGGGCAAAGAAGAAATCATTCCACAAAAATAAGAATTCATTAGCCAAGACTTTTATGACCTGGTATCTTATCAGAATATCTAGATGAAGAGTTTTTTCTTTAAGCTCCCACTCAACCACCGAGTAGCTGGGTAAATTTGAAAATTGCCATAAATGCCCTGAGCCTTAGTTTCTCCAGTTATATATGGAGAACTAATATTTAATACGGTTTTCAAACTTTAAAAAAGTCACGTGATAACACTATATAAACAAAATGCCTTGTAATATATTGTGAAATAATGAGAATAAAATTTTTGAAGTTGAATTTATGGAGCCTACCACCTATTTTAAATTTCTAAATTCTACAGTTACTGGACAGTCTGAATTTTGGAGACTATAGGACAAGAAAAAAATACAATAAGGCTAAACTGAAGAAATAATTTTCAAAATGGGGAAATATAGTCATAAACTTGGCTTTTAAAAAATTTGAGTCATTGTAAAACCATCCATGTGTCATACTTACAGAGACACATGGATGGTTTTCGCTAGGCTGATTTTTTGGGTTACTACCTAAACTGTTGAAACTGACAGATGTCTAAACTGTAGAAATTCTGCTGCAAACACAATGTGCAAAATAAATGAGAATGAACAGATTTCAGTGCTTGATGTCTGGTCTTCAACAGATAGTCATGGGACTGGACAATCATTCACTCAATCAAATCACAGAATTATGAAGGGTTATTGAACAGTAGAAGAGTGAATTTTTATGCCACTGGTTATCTATATTCCTTCCACACTGGCTGAAAAATTGACTGCTTCTTTGAGAATAATATAAGTTTACTATCCTTAACTCTTCATCAAATTTTTCTTTATACTCCAACAGTTACCCAAGAAATTTCATTGTTTGGGTTTGTGTGCTGATGACTGAAGTATGTCAAGTTGCTATCCAGGTCAAGGCAAGAAAGTGAGTATGCTTTCACAGTATTTTAATTGCCAGCCCGTAAATAAAATATCTAATTTAAGAAATTTTGATATACAAATATCCAACTTATGAAACAGTTACATTTTGAGGAGGATTATCACTTTGAAAAATAATTCATCATTTTACAAAATAATTCACCACCATTATTTCTTTTTTTTACAGAGCTAGTTCCCTGCTGAAGTTAATATAAACTTATTTACACAGATATTTTTAGGAATACATTCATCACAAACAGTGGAGTGCATCTTTGTAGCATTCTTTCTTGTAAATGGGTTTTCCAAAACATATCTATGGTTAAGTGAAGTGCTATGAACTGAACCTAATTCTACTAAAGTTATACTGAGATTTCTAGATCCTTTTCCACCCAACCCTGGCAATAAATAAGTAAATAAATAAAGGTGAGCAACAAGAAGGTCAAAAGGGCATGAACACAAGATACATTATTTACACAAACCGAAGCATGATGTCAAATCTCTCTCTGGTGTTTAGGAATTTCTATTGATAGAAATATGAATAGAAATCAGAAGCAGCCTCAAATTATTCACTTAAAAAACTTAAAGACACATCATCCCTTTACTTTGCAATTCTGCTGTGGTTTTATGTTTTCTTATTCTTTCCCTGCTGTTCCCCTTCATTAACGCTACCTAATATCACTACATATTTAGAATAATATCCAATTCTAGGATATCCAGTACAAGCAATATCCAATATTTTGTTTAAACTCATAAATACCTGTCAGTGACATCCGAGGATTGTTAGAAACCATCATTTCTGGAACACTGAAAAGCAGGGTGTTAACCTGCTCCGAAGAAATCCTTCTACTATCACCGTGTTTACCTGTAGAACATCATCACCCTAACCTGATATAAATAAGCTACTGGGAAAAAATTTTTGGTTGCTTTTATTGTTGGTGGTGTTATTAGAAGGAACAGAGGAAATTTGGAATTAAATTTCTTGTAAAGTATGTATCATGGTGATATATATGATGTTTACCGTTGGGGGAAGAACATACACACACAACAGAGGCAGCAAAAAAGGAATCATTGGAATATACCGCACGTACTGAGAGTATGACTACAATTCTCCTACTACTATATGTCTGACTTAGAACAACTCGAGTATTTAAATCACTGTCTCCCAGGGCTTATTCTGAGTACTAACATATTTGAGATAAAGGTGTTCCTGAAGCAGTCAGAACATTCATTAAGCTTACTGTGTTTCTCTAAACCTCCCTGGCCATTCCTAAATCCCTAGGACAAAATCCAGATTTAGGAATGAGCAGCATGTCAGTGCCTCTGGCTTTCCTGAAAACTAAAATCTAATATTTCAAGTTGAATTCTGATATCCCATATCAAATCCATTAAAAAAAATCTACTAACTTCTATAATGTAATTGTCTAAAGAGTCAAATACATTGCCTCTTTAATTTTGCATATTCCTTTTGCTTTACAAGAAGGGACACAAATTTATGGAGTTTACCAAACTCATTCTCTCACACTGTAGCATTTCAGAAGTGGCAACAGTAATGTCTGTTGTACACATTGTTTTGCTTGGTCTGCATTCTGAGAGGCAGTACAATAAAGCAGTCAAGGGCATGGCCTTGAAGGACTCATCATAGCTTCATCACTAGCTGGGCACCTCAGCTTAGTCAGTGCTTGCCTCGATTTCCTCATCCAAAGAAGTGGGGATAAGAATAGTAGCTACTTCAGAGGGTTGTCATGAGCAGTACATGTGTGTTAGTACACGCATAGCACATAAGACAGTGGCTGGCATTGCTATTGCTGTTAGTCCTTATTCTTGATGTACGGCAATCAGAAACTGGGTTTTGTAATACTACGCAGTTTTTGGTCAGTGCTAAATCATATATGATTTGTCTAGTCCATGGAGGTGATTTTTGATGAAACAAACTCAGCATGTTTCTGTTGATTTGAAATAAATGCTATTGCATGTGGTGAGGAAACTTCTATTTCCATGGTGGCTTAAGTAGATACAAGTTACAGAATTTAAATTTTAAGAAGTTGCCAGCACCTTTTTTGATATTAGGTGAAAACACTTCCTTTTCCGTGAATGAGTATAATATAAGGTAAATTACCTTATAAACAATAGAAGAAACAAGCAATGAAGATTTGTCCCCATGGGGAAAACTGTATATCTATACCTACTGTTAAAATTAATAATGATTTTTGGGTGATTTTAATTCTAAAGAAATACCAGTCACTGGGGTAAAGAAGAAGAAACTACTAGGTTTTTGTACTTCTTTTGAATTACAAAAATGCACTGATTGAAAATAGGATTTAACTTTGCTTAGATTTAGATTATTAGAATGAATTCATTTTCATCTGGATGTTATGAACATGCAGTCATCTCGCTTTGTTTAAGGTGCTTAAATTGTTCCAATTTATTGTTATTCTTTTCTAGAAATTTTGCCACATTTTTGAAATTCGCTTATTCACAAAGCCTCATATTTATACTGATTGGCAGGTGAATCTGAAAAAGGTCATTAAAAAAAACAACATTAAAATAAAAATTATTTTCTGACAAAATGCCATTAAAAATCATCAGTGGGCTTCTCTGGTGGCGCAGTGGTTGAGAATCTGCCTGCCAGTGCAGGGGACACGGGTTCGAGCCCTGGTCCAGGAAGATCCCACATGCCGCGGAGCAACTGGGCCCGTGAGCCGCAACTACTGAGCCTGCGCGTCTGGAGCCTGTGCTCTGCAACAAGAGAGGCCGCAATAGTGAGAGGCCCGCGCACCGCGATGAAGAGTGGCCCCCGCTTGCCGTAACTAGAGAAAGCCCTTGCACAGAAACGAAGACCCAACACAGCCAAAAAAAAAAAATGAATAAATTAATTTAAAAAAATCATCAGTCATCAACATTTATTAAGACGAACATTTCCTTTACTTACTGAAAGGAAAAACTGGGCAACATAAAACTCTAGAAATTATACCTGACTTTCATTTTTAAAGTCTGAGCTTGACTCTGAGAAGGAGGCTTGTTTGCTTAAACTGTGTATGATAATGTTTTACATGTTCTTAAAAAAAAATTGAATAATATTTGTGTTTTAAAGCCAAATTGTAGGGCTGAGTGAAAAGTCCTTGCTGAGTAACAATCTCTAGAGACCCTAAAAAATTGTGAAAAGCTCTAATATTTCAGTTACATTGTTTTTTGCATATAAAAATATCTGTTATAGGAGTCAACTGGCAGATATATTGAGTCACATTTGTTTTAATTGAAAAAGAGAGCTAAAAATTTCCTGTAAGTTATTGCAACAGTACAAGAATACAAGGTGCATTTATTTATTAACAAGAATACAAGGTGCATTTATTTATTAACAGCAACAACAACAAATTGTAAAACAAATTGTGAAAGCAAAAGCGGGCTACAAAACCAGGGTGTTTGATAGCCTTTGCCTTATTTAAACATGACATGTCAATAGGCCCCAGTTGATAAATGCTATAAAGTGTACGTTTGCATTGGCTCATTCACCTTTAAACATCCCCCACCCAGTGCACTATGGAAAATGTGTGTTATGGATGAGAAATGCTTCCTCTGTCAAGTATCACAATCTTGTGGTCACGTAATCTTCGTGGGTGACCATGTCTGTGAGGTTTGCATCATAGTCTACACTGCAGTCCTCTTCCTTTGCATGTTTCTCCTTTGGTATGATTGGAACCGTGTCCTCCACCACCACCTTCTCCGACTTGAATGAACACACTCTCTTGCCAACCTGTAAACCCAGGGAATCCGTATTTCTTTCTCTATGATCTACTAATATACACTGTTCGCTGAGACCTGGGATGTTCAAGTCACCCCGGGAAGCTAACCCTCGAGATTCCAGTTGGATGTTTGTCTCTAGTGGTGCTTCAGCTTGTTGACGAGCCACCTCTTCCGAAACGGAGAAGATTTGGTTTGCATTTTGCTCGGCAGCGTGTTGTTTTGATCGTCTATGAAATAGCCCGAAGTTTTTGATATCGGTCACAAAATTCACTTTTCTCTGCTTCTCCCTCGGTGGCTCCTGCACCACCAGGGCGGAGCCGTTGCTGATGGTGTGTCTTTCGGAGGCGATCGCTGCTGATCGTGGGTGAATCAGGGTGGTTAAGTCGAAGAGGCTAAAGTTCTTTTTCCTGTCCTTGCTACTACCTTCGTTATCACTCTTTTCATCCGAGTCTGCGGAGTTAGAAGAATCCTTCGTGCCCTGAGCAGATTGGACCGTAGAGAGCTTGCTTCCTCTTAGTAACCCCAGGACTTCAAAGCGGAAGCTAGAAATGTCTTGCTTCAGTTCCTAAGTGAAATGGAAAACGATGGAATTAGTCTGTGACGTAAACAAATAAACGTTGAGAATCATTATCTGCTCGTTTCATATATGGATCTGACACGTCTTCATTCATTTTTGAGAGCTAGGCGTCCACTCTGCTGTGGTTCTGATTAGAACTGTCAGTTCTCTCAGGGGCACTTGTATCTATTTGTTATCTCCTAATTTCCCTGTCGGAGTTCTGTAGTAATAGACTTCCTACGGTTGATGTAAAAAGAAACAGGAAGAGTTTTCTTTCCCACCACTCTGGTGGAGTATGTTGGGTTTCTTTGGAACTACAGTTTCAAATTCTTTCTCTGCAAAATATTAATCTGCTTTCAGGTCATCTTACATTCTCTCAGGGACATTTTGCTGTCCAAGGGGATACCTAAAACAAAATAATTAAAGTGGAGTCTACCCTTCCAAGAGCTGGCAGTTAGTTTCAATCGTTTATTACCTTGGAGTTGATTTTATCCCAACCTCTGGGGATAAAAAAATCAGCCACTAAATCCTGGGAATTGATTCAGAGCACACAGCACTTCCTAGATTCATCCCTTTATCTTTGGGGGCAGCTGAATTCTCAGTCCTAACCTGCTGGTTGCCTTGCGGTGGCTTCCTGCCACCAGTCCATCTCCCAAAGCATCAGGAATTGTTTAACTCCAAAATTCAGAGGTGTGGCAGCAAAGAACGTTTTGGATCCTAGCCAACTTTCAGTCTGTGCTTTAAGTTTTGCAATTTATCTCTCTTCTTACCTAACTGGCTGCTTATATTTATTCTCTGTTAAGCCTGCTGTTTTTCTTTGTCAAAGGTCTCCTGTAGGGTTTTTTATTTGATTGTTTTTGCCTATGAGATCTTATTGACTTTAGTCAGTCTTCCAAAATCTCTAGCAACTCATGCAGGCTAACAAAGGCATTTTATACACATGATTTGAGCAAATATACTTCGTGTATTCTACCTTTCTTCTGTGATAGAATTGAAAAAAACAAAAAAAACTCAGGGAGAAAAACTACTTTTATAAGCTACAGTTAAGCTCAGACCTTAAATTTTCTTTTACCAAAGCCGTGCCGAACACAAAGAAGGTTTTTGCTGTCGTTGTTTTCAGAACGTTGGTTACTAAGTGTTTCAGGTTTAAAAATCAGACCGACATTTCTAAAAGTAAAGCTCACTCAGTAGAGTGTGGCTGGGATCAGCAATCAGAATGCCACGAGGCACTAGGATTTTCTCTGCCTCCAAATAAGTCCCCTCGATCTTTCAGATTGTTTGTTTGAAAGCAATGTATTTTGAAAAGAAATTTTACCACTTTTTTTTTTAATATATAAATCAATAGGGCTTGAATTTAAAAATCAGAAGACAGACAGGCTTGCTCAGAACACGTGGTCCAGTTTCCAGCTCTGGTGTTAAACGTGCTGCACCTGGTTCCACGCTCTGTGGAATCTGCCTTTTGGCGACAAAGATGAAAGTGGTTACCTTAAAGTTTTCCTCAGTCAGACCTTCTTCAGTTTTGGCGTCTCTAATCATTGCAGCCACGTATCGCTTTACCAGGTTCCTCATAACTTCCTGAGGCATTTGAACACAAGAGAATTGATATTCAGTGCATGAATGTGATTTTTCTCTTGAGTCAGTTCCAAAGAGGAGATTGTGCTTTATTTTAATGTAAGTGTCAAGATATAAGAATAACTTACTTGATATTGGTGATGTCTTCTTAAATTATCAGCAGCTCGCCTCTGAAAAGGGAAGGGACATTTACTTTTTGGTTATAGTGATATTGTACCATTCTGTAAAATAATGCCTGGTTCTTTTAATCAAGAATATTATTTCCCTCATTTCTGCAAAGTGGGAATTTTACTGGACAACAGACAATAAATAGCTAAAGAGAATGCTTCATATGAATCAAAAGAATGAATGAACCAAAACAACAAAAGGCAAGGTTATAATTCCTATGGCATTTAACATAGAATAAGTTAATGATGATGGCAAGATTGTTCATTTAATATAAGTGATGAAGAATTAAGTAATCATACTTAGTATGTATCCCAAATCATTTTAAATGGTCCTAAGAGACGCAGATGGGACATATCAAATACAAAATAAATGTCAAATAAAAATAATGATTTGATGGGTAAAAATCTAGCATTATAACAATATGAAGATCTTCATCAATAGCAACATTAAGAATTTAACCATGATATAAAACATGTAATCAGAAACACTGTTAGTGAACTCCCCAACGCTTAATTTCAAGCAGGTGTACATTAAGAGGAGATTGCTGTTTTAATTAGATGGTTGAATTTAACAAAATAAAATAAAAGGTTCTGATCAAAGATAGGGTTCATTAGATTAAAAAAAAAAATAAATGTGACTCTGAGCCATCATTTTGAAGAGATCAGAACGGTTTGGGAGCAAGCTGGTGTTAGCAGACAGCAATGATTATGGAGCGTAAAATGGAGAAAGATGTTTAAGGACTAGAAAATGTCCGTTATAAATTGAGTTAAATAATAAATGGCAAATGATATATTTGCAGATTTCACTAGTATTCTAAAGATACTAGAAAAAAAGCTATCATAATCCCAATTTTATGCATGTCAAATAAATATCAGTATTGATTCTTAAGGAAGAAAACTAGCCAAAGTAATGTAAAATAAAAATACTTCTGTTACAAGGGAATGAATTCGGTAAATTGTGAGAAAGCAGAAGAGATAACATATCGGGCTTCCCTGGTGGCGCAGTGGTTGAGAGTCCGCCTGCCGATGCAGGGGACACGGGTTCTTGCCCCGGTCCGGGAGGATCCCACATGCCGCAGAGCGGCTGGGCCCGTGAGCCATGGGCGCTGAGCCTGCGCGTCCGGAGCCTGTGCTCCGCAACGGGAGAGGCCACAACAGTGAGAGGCCCGTGTACAGCAAAAAAAAAAAAAAAAAAAAAATAACATATCTTGGGTTTAATTAAGTCTTTTGATCTTGTTCTTTACTAAATAATCATAGGCTGTTAAAATGGAATTTTGAAAAGGGCTGTGCATACATCACTGTGAAATGATATTAGATAAAAAATCAAGCAATTCAAAAGAAACTCTTTTTTTCTCTTTAGGGCAATAGGGGAAATTGGCCTTTTCACTGGCCATGAGAATGGATTTGTGTTTCATGACTATTAGTGACTTTTAGAAACAGATGAGACCATGCTTAACTTTCTAAAGGCCACTTTTAATGATTGGAATACCATTCAATATTACATGAATCTTAAGAAACAAATTTTCAAATGATTATGGTATTAATTAAAAGACTGGGAAATTTGAAACTTCATACAAAACTAGAACATCTTGAAAGAAATAGAGCATGGGAATTTTGTGACTGGGCCACAAGATGGAGGTATGTGACTCCTGTTTAGACACAGATCAGCTGAAACCCGAGACAAAAGCACTTCTGGAAGGAAACAAGCCTTCCAGGTCTCCTCCACTTTTTTTTAAGTGAACACAAATACAAAAGCAATCTGTACGCTAACTTCTTTAGCACTCTCAGTGTAAGTATTGTACAGGAGATCGTATTCCATGGTTTAAGTAAATAGAAACTCTGAATTTAATATAGAATTTAGTCGACTCAATTTTTATTATCTTGGGGTTCTATAGCATTTTGCTTGTTTAATCTGTAAAAAGCCAATAAAAACTAAGCAGAGAGAAGTTTGAAATCATGAGTTAACTTTAAACTTCCTTAATGCAAAACTAAAACTAGGGATGACAAAATCAGAAAATTATGAATAATAAGTGAAAATTATCATGATGCATTTTAGTATTAAAATGAGCACAAACTGTTTTCCCTTCAGTAGAACCTTACTCATACATGAACTTTAAAATTGTAATGCAAATATAAAAAGATCAAAGATCACACTTTAAAAACTAATTCCAAGTTTATTTTTCTAGGAAAAAAAATTTTTTAAGCAAAATAGTCTGGCAGAAGGAAAGAACATAGAAAAAGTTTACTATGATAACAGTAAAAATTTATTCAATATCCATAGCCCAGGTTTAAGGCTAAGTTAATATAGTTAATTGTTTTTGACAACCAATTTGTTTCCACAACTAGATGGTCATACTACAAAACAGTTTTCAGTATTGCGAGATTATATCAGCCACCCGAACTTCGCTATCCTAGGAAGAAAATAAGAATGGTTGCAGTTAACCATCTTCTGAGTACTGAAAGCAAAAATGAATACAATGAATTCACCAATGCTTATTGACCATTACTATCAGGGCTAACTGTGGCTATTTTCTTACTTTCAGGGAGGTAATGTGGTGTGATGTTAAGAACACCTGGGATTGAAGGTGACTAAGCCTGAATGAGGAATTTATCTCTGAGACCCTCTCCCTTCCACATTTTTTATTTTGCAAGGTAAAGATAAACTCACTGAATGATTTTGAAGATTAAATGAGATAAGAGATTTAAGGCTTCTATTACTAACTAATGTTAGTTCCTGTCCTTTCTCCATTATTTTCCCTTTGTGATTAATATTATGATTTAACATACCTAAAAAATATGTTTTAAGAAAATATTCTTGAATCACAAAACCTGTGGATAGTTTAACACATATTGGGATTGCCTCTGGAAAAGTAAAAGAATGTACTTAGGGGTAATTATCTTTGAGTGATTTGCATGGCATTTCATGCTTGAGAAGAACATTTTCTTTAGCTAGAGAGTTGGATGCTTTAGCCTAGGCAATAGAGATTTGTAAATAAGAAATTCTTATTTAAGTGATAGGGTGAAGGGATGGTCCTGGTAAATATGGATAGATATAACACAAATTCTGTAGGCAGTTATTTTTGTTTTATTAAGACTTTATTATTTTTTAGAGCAATGCAAGATTCACTGTGAATTGTAGGGGATGGTACAGAAATTTCCCTTAAACCCCTGTCGCCACACACTCTTAGCTTCTCCCACTATCAACATCCCCAACCAGAGTGGTGCATTTGTTACAACTGATGAATCTACAATGACACATCACTATCACCCAAAGTCCATAGTTACATTATGTTCACTCTTTGTGTTGTACATTCTATGGGTTCTGAATGGAAAGGAGGGGACAGTAAGAGTCCCAGGGGGACAGGGATTGTTGAGGGGAAACAGAGCTGGAGGCCTGCTGCTGGGGTGGGAGCACGACTAAGATTTCTAGCCTGGCTGCTGAGATGTTGGTGCTATTAGAAAAATAATAAAGAACTCAATTTGGGACATGCTGACAAAGGACATTAAGGTGGAGATGCCACTGTCTATTTTATATTTGGGGGGAAGGTTAGGACTAAAGAAAAAGATTTGAGGATTATATGCATAGGTACAAGAGTGGGTACAATCACAAATCCACATTTCTTGGCATTGCTAAAGGGAAACCATCATGAACAATAAAATCTTCGATAAATTGTGAATATATCTATTAGGAATGCATAAAATATTCCTTTCATTTTAAATTAGCTTTCTTAGGCTAATACTAAAATTAATTTAATTATCTAATTTCTCAGAATCTACCAAAGGTCAAGGAACACAAGATCGGGTTTCAAATTTCAATACATGATGACTGACGTGTAGGCATTAAGAACAGACATGTTACTTATTAGAACTGAAGAGCTGGTCCAGTCTCATTGCCTCATTTATAAGCAAGGAAACCAAGGTCCACACAGTTGAGTGAGTAATGAAAATACTACAGTGTTCTAAAGGCAGTGCCAGTCCTAGAATCCCAGGCTAGAATTTACTCTTAACTCCTTGCTTTTTTGATCAAGTAGACACTAAGAGACGTATAAGAACATCTGTTCTGCATCCCATGACTTTGCCTCTTTCTCCCAACACATCTTAGTTTGTGGGTCAGCATCCTTTCCAGACTGGATCCTCATTTATTTGAATAAAAATTAACCACAAAATGCATGGCATGTGTTGTACTAGTTTCCTAGGGCTACCATGCAAAGTACCACAAAGTGGGTGGCTTAAAACAACAGAAATTTATTATCTCACACTTCTGGAGGCAGAAGTCTCAAATCAAGATGTTGGCAATTCCATGTTCCCTCCAAGACTCACAGTAGAATCCTGCCTTTCCTCTTCCTAGCTTCTAGTATCTGTTAATCTCTGGTGCTCCTTGGCTTATGCCTGCACAATTCCAATATCTACTCCATCACCACATGACGTGCTTCCTGTGTTGCCAGGTCTTCAAATGTTCATGTCCTTATGAGGTCTCTCCTCCAATAGGAGCTCATCTTAACACATCACATCTGCAAAGACCCTGTTTCCAAATAAGGTCATATTCTGAGGTGCTGGGGATTTTGAGTTCAAAGTATCTTTATGGGGGAGAAACAATTCAATCCATAATATATGCACTCTTTGCCATAAACATAATGATCATTTTTGGCAACCGGTGACATCGTTAAATATTTATAATAGAGCTGCCACCAACAATACCTCGTACGTTTGCAACCTCTTTGTTGGGTAAAGATCAGCTGCACTTCGAAAGGATTTACTCTCATAAGGGAAAGCATTACATCTTATAACTCTCACTGGAAGTGACTAAGAACAGAATGGACCAATGTGTGTTTATAAAAGTAATATAATGAAGGACAGTTCATTAAAAAATACCTAAGTGGGTAAGAGGTATTTAATTTTTTCAAGCCATTCACATGTTAAACTTCGATTGACAAGTGATCTGCAATGACTAGGGGTTCTCTGTTTTTACTAAAAAGTAATGAACGAGGTAGAATTATAGCATGATAGACCTGGGTTAGGAATAAAGAATTTTCTGTGGATGAGTTCATGTTTACAGCGTTACTGAGAAATTTGTAGAATTGCATTTGGCAGCTTTTTCTAAAATAACTTGGGTTGATTTTCTGTTATGTTTAAGAAAAATGAGCCACGTGACTGATCAGGGACCTTCCTTCCCTAACTTGATGTCTAGGAAAAATATTTTGGAGGAAGACGTGCACTTTAAGATGGCAGTTTTCTCCACGAATTATATCGGAAGTCTGGCTCGGTTCTTTGGCAGGGTGGCTTTGAACACAGGTGCCCTGGGCACACCTGCCCACCACATTAGCAGATCTCTCTCTTTGCAGGTTCCTCCTGCTTTGTTAGGACAAGACAATGGCAGTATTTGGATCACAGAACTAATGATAAAGGAAACGACCAACTAGTGAGAAGCCTTGCTGCCCAGAGGTAACCTCTCATTTCAATAGAAGTGTCAGGTTGCTTTAGAGCAGGAAGGGTTTTGCAGCTATGAAAGAAAGGGCTCTGGGGAATCCATGGTGACATTTTGTCACTCTTTATTTCTCATTTTCCCGGGTCCAGTATGTGGAATGTCAGGCTTACTCCATGTAGCTCGTTCCCTGCAGTCAATTGTCAGTGGCGTTTTCTCTCATTTCCACTCTGGTTTTGGTCTATCACTGATTTTAAGCCCATGAATTATGTCTTTTATTCTCTGCTTTGCTCAGTGAATCCCTGAAAGGGGGCAGCTTGCTGTGCTCTTCTTTTAAAAAAAAACAAGTAAAAAGGCAAGGGGCCATTTCAGGATGTGATCCCTCTGTAAAGATTGTAGTTTGGCTCATTTATAGATGAATCTATACATATTGTTCTCTATAAACATACTTTCTAAGCATATAAAAATAAATGATATAAGAAGCTGAAGGTTGCCTTGTCAAAGCAAGTATTCAGGATCTCACTCTGGAAATAGCAAGAAGAAATTTGTTCCTCTAGATTCCCACTTAGGAAAGAAAATTTAATTGAAAGTTCCCATCAGCCAATCTTACAGCAGTAAATTAGGGATTTAGAGGTACCCATGGATGGACACAGTCATATCTGTAAGATTTGTTGGTAGGCCTATGGAAAGTCATGAAGATCAAGGGATGACACATTTTGATAATGATAAAACATGAAGTCTGAAAGGCAAGTACTCTTAGCATGTTTTCTTTAGTAATGATAGGTGACGTTAGTCCATTCACTGCTCCTAATTCTCTTGCAGTGACTTAACTGAATGTATTTCTGTGGCAACTGGTCAGGCATGAGTATCCCATCTGTGACCCCAGGGTTGAGTGATGCTAAGGGGCCCTAACAGAGATGGTGTTTCATGTTCCCCTCACTGTGTGCTCCAGAGAAAACGAGAAAGTGGAAAACATAAAACTAGAGGTTAAAACCATTCTTTTATGATTTTGTTAAAAGACCTGGTAGTTTTTTGGTTCAGTATATTGCCCATTAACTTTAGCATTCTATTTGGAAACCTGGTCTATGGCATTAAAAATGATTCATATTAATTAAACACTGGCAGGATCTTATTGCATTAACATCTTTTTACTTTAAATTATCTAGACCTCTTGGACAACAAGTACAAACATTGGCTTTTAGTTTAAAAAGCTGAGCTAGATACCAATGCTTTTTTTTAACAGGAATTTCTAATTAAAGTTACAGGCTGGAAGTGCTTGTTAAAATGGAAATTCCTGATGATTGTAAGACACACTAAAGTTTGAGAACCACTGTTTTAATACTGAGAAGAGTATTTGCTGATAAAATGTGTTTAAATTCCACAAGTAATATAAAAAACCAGAAGCCTATAAAATGTTGCTTATTTTATGATTGTACTTTCAATATGCTGCCTCTTTGGTGGGATTTTCATGATTTCGCAGAAACAAGGCATCTCTCCATCATGGGCTTGCTCCCGCAATAAAAGTGTTGTTCAATAAAGCATTTCTGCTTCATTTCTGCCTTCTCCCATAAAGCATTCCAAAGGAAAACTTAATTCACCTGGGATTCCCAGTCACCCATAAAAGGAAGTCCAAAGTTTAAAAAAAAAAAAAAAGCTAATGAGTTTTCAGAGCTAGTTGTATCAGTTATTATCCATAAATCGCAAGATAAGATCACCAATGTTGGGCTCCCAGACTGTGGCCAATCAGTAACCCTGAGAGCACTGGCTTCAGCTTTGCAGGGAGGGATCAACAGGGTAACATTCAGGCAGGTGCTGGTGACAAGAGTATGTGAAGCACAAGTGGGAAGGTTTAGAGAAAATGCCTCCAAGGAGGTATAAACTCTACCTTCAGGTCAGCTTTAATTTTCTTCTTCACAAATGTGAAGCAAGTTGGAATGAGAGCAGAAGGTAGGCCAGCCTGTTAGACAAGGGCTTTGGGATACAGGAATCTAAGAGGCAGTGGAAAACAGTGGTGGAATCTGCAAAAGCTGTTGAGAAAAATCAAAAGGTGGACACACAACATGGAGGGTATCGTTGCAAGGTCATCAGAGTTTTCAGGGAAACGAGAGGGCAATGAAACGCACATGGGATGGGGAAACAAAAGACCCGAGTTTTTCCCCAGCTCTGTCACCTAAAACACTGCACAAGGTCTTTTTTAAAGGAAATAGTTGAGCTAAATGATTTCTAAGGTCCCTTTGAAGTGTCATGGCGTCTTCTAAGCCGTGCCTTCGTTATACAAAGTGACTGCCAGTGGTACTTCAAAGTCACCTTTCAGTTAATGGATGTGTGTCTATCTCCTTGTCTTCATCTGTCTACACGATGAACTATCAGGTCGATTCACCAAATTGAAATGCATTCACAGCACTCACTTTTGGAATTATTTTCTCATTTGACTCCTCCATTAATATTGCAAACTTCTTCTTAATATACTTTTTATTTATCTTACATTTTTCTTTGCAAATAATACATATTATTTATTTCCATCTAAAACCTAAATGTATAAAACTCAAGTAAGGGTATGCATACCACAATATGTCCTTCTCATTCTGGAAATGCAGTCTAGGTAAAAGGTAAATGTACAGCACTGAGTTTGATTAGGTTGGTGCTTTACCCAAGCCTCCACTTGGCAGAGAAGAGGCAGGATTGAGAGTAGGAAGAGAATGGAGAAGAGAGAGGTGACTCACGATATTGATTTAGTTTGTCATAAATTCCCAAAGCATAAAAATATCCATTACCAAAGGTTAGTAAAATTCATATGGCTAGGGAAGAAGGAGTGATTTGAGGTCACAATTAATTGTGAATTACCTTTCTGTGCACCAGCTTGGATCAAAATATTCAAATTTAGAGACAGAGACATTAAAAAGAAACTTGTTTTTCTGACCAGGAATGTATAGAAAAGAAAGCTCTTTAAGTTATACCATTTACCCTTTGAATTACTGTCTTCATAGGAAAGCCCAAGTCAATGTTAAGCTCCTCTTTGCATGTAAGAAATGATGGTAATATACTCCTAAAAATATGTCAACAGTGGGAGGATTCTGGGGGACGGGAGAGAGAGTTGGAAGTCAAATTCTTAGAGTGGTCCTCCATTATTTTAGTGGCAGCACAGATGGCGCTCTTAAAATATTAGAGCAGGGCCCTATATTTTTTTTACAAGTTCCATGGCATCTTAAAACCCAAGATTCCTTCTGCTATTGCCTAAAATTAAAATATTAAAGACAAATTTCTTTTGCGTGTGGCTTTTATCTGGGTGCCCAGAAACTCTTTTTCAATTGAAATACTCCTATGAGAGAAAGCATAATAAGATAGTACTAATAATTAATATCTCTTCAAGGATTGATAAAATAAATTTCTTAAGAATTTAAGAATAAGATGAGAGAAAGGACAAATATATTGTGATATGGAAGGGAGTAAGCCAGAGTTCGGCATCTCTGCAATCTTTTCCCATTTATCTCAAGGAAAACATGAATTAATTCTCACCATTCTCACCATTCTCATGGCCTCTTGCCTATAACTATACGGTAATGTTAAATATGTCATGTAACATGTATTATAGTAAGATGTTGTCATATCTGTGTCCCCCACGTTAAAAACAATACCCTCAAGGATGGAAACCATGCCTTCGTATATCTCCTCCCACCTCTAATTCCTAGCTTAGCTCCTGGCATGTGGAAAATGTACAGTAATTGCTTATTAAACCCAAATCATTATATTTATTTTATGAACATATTTTTTAAATAAATTGAACTTATTTTTTAAGAGGAAAATAAGACACTTGGAGTACAATAATTTTGCTGTAAGGTCAGTGATAAACTCTATAAATTAGTATGAGGATTGCAAGGTAAGGCTTCACCATAATCTGACTTCCATTTCTAAGATCAGATAGACACCCAATTTCCAAGTTCATGGAGTGACGGTTTCTAGGAAAGAATATAACTGCCTCTCCTAACCACACTCTGTTTGCTATCCTCCCTTGCCAGTCAATTTCTCTTTAGAATTAGAATTGTTACAGAGGTGACGGGACAATCAATGCCACTTTCAGGAGAGAAAGCCCCATCTGATGTTGATAACAGTGCCTGGTGGGCAATGAAATTAATGAAAAAGAAGAATCACTAAGGGCATAACTAACAGTCATAAACTAAGTTAAATAAAATTAAAAATGAATTAATTTTTAATTAAATAACTGATATTACTTGATTCTAATATAAAGGCATATTAGAATACTTCCAAAGCAATTTCTCTGAGAAGGTCCAAGTGACTAATGAATGTTAGGGTATTAATTTCTAAAACATGAGAACTTTGAAAATTAGGAAATTGAGTGAGAAAGAAATGAAGAATGACAGGTCAGTGGTTTGGCTGGAACAAAGCCTTAAATCCATGCCTTTTCTGTTGGAGTTGCTTGAACTCTTGCTTTCCAATATGAAAGAAATGTCCCAGGGAAGTATAATCTTCCAGTATAACAGGGGCATGGCTCTGAACAGTCCTAATAGTTTTTACAAACACAACTTCTTGGCATTTAGTATAACTGGGAGTTAGAAGCAAAATGTTGAACAATTGAACATATTCTGAAATCACTGCGCTTGAACATGGCACAGCATTTTCAAGTTAGAATATTTGTTCAATCACTGAATTGAGAAATTTTTATCAAGCATTCTCCGCTCTGTGCGGGGGCCTAGGTTAGGCGCTAAGAATGTGAGGTATCTGAAGCAGATCCTTTCGCTTACAATCCAGAGACAGAAACAGACAATGAGTCAGTCATGCCACAGGTAACCTGAGGTTATAATTCTGAATAGAGCTAGAAATTAAGGTTCTAAGAGAGAATGTACTAGTTCTCCAAGCCTTGACTAGTGGGTTTTGAGAGGCCTATGTACAGTGTGGTTCCTATTAAAATAACAGTGACCGCCCTCAGTGGAGGAAATGGGTTTGTGAAACCATAGTTAACCATGGCTAAGCAGGCGGTTTCTTAGACACAGTAGCTGTGCAATAAATGTGCACCGAATGCACCCAGTGAGAACAAAAAGAATAAAATGCAAATGTATTCAATAAGGAATACAAGCATACTCAAGCACACATTTAAAAAAAACCCAAACAAACAGTAATACCAACATGCTGTGTCCTTACCCCTATTGTTCCAAAACTTTCTGGCTTTCTTCTCATCTTTTTCTTGCACAGGTGTGTCCATATCCATTTGATCAGGTACCAGAGAGACTTGGGGCTTGGGATGACATTGAAGGGAGTAGGCAGGGTACCTCCTTCTTCAAAATAACTCATCCAAAGCTTTGTCCGAGCAAATTTCCATTCTATATCTGCATGGTCCTGAACAGGAAAACACGACAAGTGCTGACAGGTTTCTTAATTAATAAGGTGAGATAAACCTCACAGAGAGCCTGTAACCTGACTCTGAGTGGCTCTTGGAACGTTAATTAAATTGCCTGTAAAAGCAACACTGACTCCCAGAGATGGTCACCTAAATTCAGACAGTGGCTTAGCATGGAAAGGAGTCACAACTCTCTTGTCAGTTTTCATCCTTCCCACTTGCAGGAAACAGACATTTACAATGAATCCATGTTAAAGAGACTGCAGAGATTGGTTATGACTTGAAGATGACTCTTCATTTACTGCACTGTAGGCTTACATTAGCTCAGTTTCATTAGATTCTGGCCACAAGCAGGGCTTTAGGTCTTACCAAAGGCCTTGAAACCCTGCCTAGGTAGGTGCCCATGGCTCATACTTCTGGCATTTCCAGTAAAAGTCTTACTTGATATGTTTCCATTTGAATAAACCTTGTGCACCTTTAGGCAACAGGCATAAACTCAGAGAGAAGTTCCTCTAAGAAATGTACAGTAGGGTATCTGACACAGCACTGAACCCTCACGTAACCTTGGCCAAATGGTACCAGGTGAGAGTATGGCTAGGGGTTGCCCACAAGCCTGAGGCATCCCCCTAATTATTTATTAATAATTCTGTGTTGTTTTAATCTCCTGGAAAAACTAAGGAACATTTGTGGCAATTAGATATGGGGCAGCCAGTCTCTTCTTAAATTAGCCACAAATCTTATTTAAGCAGAAAATCTGGGAAGTAGGAGGTGGTAGAAACTAGGCGTACATACAAATTCAAAATAGTTCATTTTAACCCATTAATATTATAAAAAAACTCGAGTTTTAGAGTAGGAGAAATCAGAGTATACTTCATTCTAATCTTCCTAAATTGCTGTGTGCTGATGAATGCATATGTTGTTTATACATTCTACTCTGAATAATACGGATTTTAGTCTAGACGCTGGACAGCTCGTGCTTTCAACAGAAGTCACTGTATCTAGAAAATGCATGGTCTTCATTTTTGCTTAGCAAACGATCGATAGATGGACGTACAGAAGCTACAGGTTCCCCTTGTGTCTCCTCTCCCATTTCTGCTTCCTTCCCTATCTTTCTTCCTAAACAAGCTTATAGATTCTGCATTAATGAAGGAAAGCAGATGTTGTTTGCTGCCGCCACAGAGAATGGGACTGAGTAGAACTGGCTTCAGGTAATAAAAAGGCAGCCCCGCAGGTGAAGTGTTGGCCTGTGAGTAGCTTCTGCTCTTTCTCATTCTCAGGGAGTCACAAGTTGAGGATTATCCTGACCTCAGTATGTTCTCTTACTGCTGTCACAAAGCAGACTCTTCCTTTGGGATTCTGAAAGGGTCTATAACAACATCTACAGTGGTTAGAAAAAATGAAGGTGAAAAGTTCCCGGCTGGGGCTTCCCTGGTGGCGCAGTGGTTGAGAGTCCGCCTGCCGATGCGGCGGACACGGGTTCGTGCCCTGGTCCAGGAAGATCCCACATGCCGCGGAGCGGCTGGGCCCGTGAGCCATGGCCGCTGAGCCTGCGCGTCCGGAGCCTGTGCTCCGCAACGGGAGAGGCCACAGCAGTGAGAGGCCCGCGTACTGCAAAAAAAAAAAAGTTCCAGGCTGGTGATAACTATAATCACCTCTGCTACCCATCTTCTAACTCTTAGTTAATGTTTAAAACTTAGCTTAGGTATTTCCTCTCTTAGGAGCCAGCCCTGACTCTCATCTATCTCAGCTGTCTCCTCTCCCCAGCCCATGTTACAGTCCTCTTTTCTGTGCTTTTATCACATTCTCCAATTCCTTTTCTCAATATTGAAATTATTTATTGAATTTTTGTCCATCCTATATTATTTTTTCTCGAGGGCAGGGACTTCATTATACTGGGTATCCCTAAAATCAAGCGTATGTCTGGCATATACTAGGTGCACAATAAATATTTGATCTATGAACAAAAGAGTGAGTGAGAAGGAGGCTTTGAACATGGTCTGCATGATCGCTTTTGCCTTTCAACTGTTACATTTTCTTCTTCTTTCATGCTTTATCCTAGAGCTCTGAATTAAGGGTAGCAGGACAAAAAGAGAGAGACCTCAGGGTAAATTTTGCTATTGTGGCACAGGTGAAAATCAAATACTTGGCATGTTCATGCTCCAAGGAGGCATCACATGCAGGATGTTGGGGGTACACCTGTCTCTCAAGTAGCTTTAGAGTTTGGGCTAAACAAGAATAGAAATTTGAAGATCGTTCTCATTTCTACAAGTCACCTAGAAAGACACACCCCACACAGGAGCAAAAAGAAAATATTACACGGTTCCTGAATAACGTTCTCTTCTTGATGAAATTGATACATTTAATGTTTTATAGGATCCAAATTGTATATACAATTTCTCTGTGTATAGCTTGATAATTAGAGGCTTTCTAATATTTTTGGAAGGGTGGTCTGGAAAATAGAATCCACATTTAGCAAATGTGTTGACTACAGGAACACAGAACTTCTGAAACAAATATACATATATATTTCTGGACTATCTAAAAAGCTTAAGATTTGTGAGATGCTTAAGTGAAGTTCCACAAATTCAGATATCCACCCGCAACTCCTAGGACCTAAGTATATTTAGTGGGAATACTCTAGTCTTGGAATCAGTAAATAAAAATCGTTTCTTCTTATATTTCATGCAGCTTTTCATCTGTGACAGGTGTCTTGCTTCCATAAAGACAGTATAATTAAAATTAGGAGTGCCGCTTCTCAAAATAACAATAATAACACCCCAGAGGATTAGCAATAGATCCAAAGATGCAATATAATTGCAGTTATTTATGGAGTAAATGGGCAGCCTGTAATTATTCTTATAAAAAGCTACTTGTCTAAAGTATACATAAGAAAGACTTAAGAAATATATTTCATTCCAGTATGGGTTTGCTTTGTCACTATTGCTAATGGCCATAGACACAGATCACTAGTAAGCAAGTTGTAGGGGGTAAAGGACTTCGCCATTCTTGTTCATTGCCATATTTCTAGTTCTTAGGACAGTACCTGGCAACAGAGTAAGCACTTAATAAGAATTTATTGAATGAATGAATAAATAAGCTAAGTTGTTTGGATTCTAGAGTTTCAAATAAACACATATGGTACTGTATATTCTGCTACAGCATTCAGGGTTACTCCTCTCTGACTTTTGTGTGGGCTTTAAGAAACTGAAAATCCTGTGCTTTTTCACTGTGACTCCTCTCTGGGCTAGCTCTTGTATCTTGCCAAGCTAGCATGAGTTTGCTTATATCAAGATTGTAGATTAGATGGTCAGAGACAATGTAAAACCCAAAGGGCACTTCCTAGAGATGAGCTGCCTGTTCATAATCCATACCTCACCTGCTGTCTGACACAGCCAATGACCGCCTGGTGGGATAGATTTAGTATAATCATCTGTAATATGAAAAGACTAAAATAGTATGTAGCCAAGTAGGGTAACAGTGCTGAGAAATACCAAATTAGCCACTTACATTATAATTCCGATTCGTCTTATCAACAGCAATTATAGATTGTATTTCCTATGGTAACAGGATGGAGTATAGCTAGGAACGACACATTCTAGGGGGGAAGTTATTCAACTTACAGCAATAAGTTGGTAAGAATTATTCATCATAGCTATTAACATGTTAAGTAGGACAACCAGAGAGATGATGTTGTATGTCCCAAACATGGTGGCACCAACAAACTCGGTGAATTCATGCTGTGCTTTGACATTGGTCACATATAAGTTGATGAGCCCAAATATTGACCAAAACAGGGACTGGAGTGTCTCAAATAACCTAGAATAAAGATAAAATGACATTAATGGCTACATTAATAGAACCATTATACAATAAGATAGAATGATAGAACATGATTACTATGAGGTTATAGTTGATTAATTTAAAAATAAACTTAATTAAAAAAAATTAAAGAAAATTGTTTCCTTATACTAGCACAAATGTGTACTTAATTTTCTCAAGAGCTTTGAAAACTATTTAGTTTCCTGGCCAGCGATGACAAATCGGACCCACAGCATGTTTTTGTATAGTCATTAAGTTAAGAATGGGTTTTACTTTTTCAAAGGGTCGGAAAATAAAAAAGAAGAGTGATATTTTGTGACATGTGAAAATTATATAAATTCATATTTCAACGCACATAAAGTTTTATTGAAATACAACCATGCCAGTTCACTTATACACTGTCTATGGTTTCTTTTGTGTTACAATGGCAGCAGTGAGTAGTTGCAACACAGAACATACGGCCCACAAAGCCTAAAACATTTACTACCTGTCCTTTTCATAACAAGTTTGCAAACCTGTGTCCCAGGGCACCGAGTGACAGTTAATAAAGAATAAATCTGCAGGCTTAGTCTTTAAAAAATGTAAGTTCTTTTACCTGATTTTCCTTTTTGATTATAGAAGGATTAAAAATAATGTTATCATTATGGATTTCCACATTTACAATTAAAATTGCAGAGTGAATCCTGTATGATAACAAAATGTCTCAGAATGCTCAGATAATAAGATTTGCTATTTTTTATATATCAGGGAACATTTTCTTCATTACTTAACTTACTCCAAAAATGGAATAAGATGAAGAGTGTCTGAACCCAAATGAAGAATTGTTTCAGTAGGACCATTATAACACCTTAATGTAATAAAAAGACAATGGAACTCTTATATTCTTTGAGAAATGGTTTAAAAAATACTGTATTTAAATTATGTTGTGAAAACAAAAGCAAAAAGTATCTTATACGTGGCATGACGACTAAGGAGGTGGGATTTCAGTGGTCAAGTGCCCCAAGGAGAGCAAATTCATATGAGGCCAGTGGACAGTGGTATGACCTGATGTGAAAAGATGAGCTTAAACTATCAGATTTCCTCTCTGTGAACGTTTACCTTAGAAATATCAAGAGAATGAGGTAGTTGTTAAAAAGTACTGAAATGACAGGAGTTATGATGTAGAATTAGGATCACTGGAATTATGAGAAGCCAAAGGTTTGAGACAGCACAAGCTAAGAAACGGAGAATTGAGAATAAATAAGCCAGATAATAAGTAAACCTTGAAGAGAATACACATGGAGTAGCTAAGTCATGTTAATATCGGTTCTCAGAGGAAAAAAAGTCCCATGGTCCAGCTCTACATCAACTGCTGCTCTTCTCGAAGCCAGGTCTTGCTCTAGGCTCTGTCCTTGCTAAGATCAACCCTTGCTCAGAGAATCGAAGGGCTGGATTCTTGTACCAAACTCCTGTTACTTGAAACAATCCATGAATTTCTGATCAGTATGACAAGGAGAATCTAACTAAGGATGCCTTAATTGGTGTTCAGGATTTCTTTTCTTAAATTAATTGGGTTTTTTTTTTAAGTAAGCCATTTCATATTTTTAATTGTATAATAAAATTTTAATTATAGAATATGAAATGTAATGGTTTCTTTACTGAATTATTTTGCTAGCGCTGTTCAACTCTCAATGCGGCAAATTATCATAAAGGTTTCAATGTGATCAACCTCAATCAGACCTTGACTTGCCGGCAGGGATGTACTTTGTGAAGAGTTCACCGTATATTCTTAAAGGACAACCAGATGTCAGATTCTAACAATATCAGGGAAAGTTTAATATAATTCATTGGCCTCAGACAAAGGTCACTAGAAGGTATTCTTTGAAAACTTTCTCAGAAAAAAAGTAAATTTGACCCAAGGCCATGAGTTCTTTATTGTCAGTAGCTTTAGGGAGAATTTCTAAGATTAATGACAGTGTCATTGGATTCAATGTGAAATGATTTTGTTCTTCCTTTCTAAATAGTGTATATTCTCACTGTGAATATACAAATATAATTCAACAGGTTTTTCCCTGACATCAATAGCAGTTCAGAGAGAGAGTAGAAGTTACATGAGTGATATAATAAATTATATAAAATGTTGCCACATAAATCCCATAACAGTTACTTTTCTAAATGTTCAAATTAAAAAGTGATGTAGAGTAAATGGATTGTTATGGTTGAATAATTCTGATTTTCTTCTACCTAAATAAGAAATACTTATCATTAGGATATTAGCAGACCCTTTGGCAAAACATTTATTTGCATATTTAATTAAAATTTGAAAATAAGAAAATTCAAAACAAGATGACATTTTATGATTAACTCTGAATTTCATTCTTATTTTTATTTTCTTTTCATTTTTTCAGTTGAATGAATCAGAAGTAAGATTTTCAGAATAGTTCCACTTAACCAAAATATATTTACTTTTAGATGAATCAAGACCCTGTTATCAGGACACTGGTGTTTCTTAGCTAATTATTCTTTTATTACATGGCTTAAAAAATCAATATGTTAATATTTCAAAGCCATTGTTTCTAAAACTGTTTTCATAATTATCGATAACAACATTGCCCATAGATTGAAGGGCCGTTAGCATTAGCTGCATCACATTTTAGATTAACGTTATGTGGCAACTATTTTCCTAATTCTATGGAAAGATAAGGACAGAGAGCTTTCCAGGATAATGGCACCCTTAATTAAATCACACTTTGCATAGAATCTTGGTTAGAGACTAAGACCTGGCAACTTCTACAGCGTTGTCATCCTAAAGATGTCTCTTGTTTCTTGAGGCTATTTTTCAATTTCTACTTTTAAAAATGAGCTTATTCCCCAGTTAAATACTTACAACTACAGAAAGAGAACAGGTGAAAAGGTCATGTATTTCACAATTGTGTTTTCCTCTATCCTTTGAGATGAAATCGATGAGGAAACATAAGTTAATACAAGAGATCTGACTGTTTTATTCTGAGTTTATAAGGAATTAAGAATATTAAAACAAAGTATGACTTCAGCTGGCCAGTTTCAATTATCAGAAATACAGCTCCAATCAAGATAAAAGGCATTTTCTTAATGAGAAAATATCTATCACAAGGTCCATGCCTCTGTATTCATAAGAGAGCCCCTTACCCAGAGACTATTGGTTTAAAATTCTATGCAGAATAATTTCAGTGATTAAATATTTGGTTTCTTTTAGTAACATGTAGTTCTTCCCATGTCAAAGAGAAAACAACCTGGAAGCATTAAAGGGGCAGGAAGAAGTGTCCACTTGCTGGTGGGAAAATGCACAGAGAGACATAGAAGACAGATCACAGTCTGTTCCCACTGGGAGCTCACAGTCAGGAAGGGATCAGGAAGGCATCTTGGAAAACGTACATCTGAGATAAGTTTTGGGACACAAAATTGAACTTTTCCAAGTGAGAGGGCAGAACAAGAGCATTCTGGGATGAGAGAAGAATAGGACATATTTAGGGATTGATAACCTATTAGAAAACGTTGAAGAATGAAGTGTTATTGGGGAATGGAGAAAGATGAAGCTAAAAAAGCAAGCAAGGGGCAGATCATTGAAGGACCTGGTATGTCAAGCTAAGAAATTTGACTGTATCCAATAAGGAACAAGAAACCATTTAGGTATTTTAAATAGAGGAGTGTCAAGACTTTGGCTTAGAAAGATCATTCAGGCAACAGGATGGAAGACATATCAAGGAAGGCAGGGACCAGGGGCAGAGGGCCTTAGATTTAGGCAGGGTCAGCGAGCAAGGGAGGATGGCCCCGAGACAATAAAGAGCCGTAGTAGACATTTATTGACTGACTGCACGTGGAGGGGGTGGGGGGAAAGAGGGATCTTGTATAAAACACAAGTTTTTGATTTAAGTATCTGAATGGGTTGTGGCAGCATTGACTAAGAAAGGGATTGGAGGAGGAGGAATTTAAAAAGTTGTGAAAGAGACTCTGATGAGTTTTCTCTGATTGGGTTTAAATGTTTAGGAGATTTGCACGGAGAGGCATTCGAAAGACAGTTGGACTTACAGATCTTGGGGAGAGAGGCCGATGCTAGTGATATAAATTGAATATAGGAGTCATCTCTTAGACATCTTGGATAGGGCCAAATCCATCAGATGAGTTTTCACAGAGATATTGGAACAGGGCCAGAGGATAGTTACTAAGGCAGATCACTATTTAAAAGCAATCACTGAAATATAATTATTAGAGAACCATGAGAAAGATTAGAAAAGTAAGAGATAAAGTATTAAAACATAGTAATATTAAAAGTAAAGGAGGGCAAGATTTTAAAAATGAAGGTGTTAAACAGGGTCAAATTATACAGTTTAAATAGGATACAAAGAGATAAATGTCCATTGATAGTAGTGATATGGAGCCTCCAGCTATTTTCTAGAGCAACAACAAGGTATCTTGTTCAGGCTTCTTTTCAGGGTTGCTTGGATGAGAGGAAGGAGAGAGACAGGAGTAGCAGCCAATGAGAAACAGAGTTCAGAGTTTCAGCATACATTTGTGCCCAGACTGGAAGGAGTTATAGGGAGGAGCCATGTGAAGACAGGTAAGGAAACACTAGATACTACTACTAATAAAAAGAAGTGCAGTGGATAACATTTTTTATCACATTATATGACAAGCACTGTATTAGGTACTTTACATTAATTCTTTTTTTAATTTTCATAGGGAAGACATGAGATGGGGTAATAAAAAGAAAAGGTTGAAATTTGTGGAAGTTACAGAGTTATAAAAAGAAGAAGATATAGTTATAACTGCAAGCAACAAGTCGTACTAGCAGTTACTCTTTGTGAGTAACTTTGAACAAAAACAATTTGTTGCTTGCAGGTTTACATTCCATTATCTGGAAGAGAATTCAAGTGGAACACCTGGTTTATTTGCACTGAATGATTTGGACCCATAATATTGGAGTGATATGCAGTTATCTGTTGCTTTTCATGGTAATAGAGAAAACCATTGGTAAGGATACACTAAAAGAATACATAATCCAATTAATTCAACGTGTTTGCTTTTAGAATAAAATTTATATTAAATATTTTGCATCAGATTCTCTAGCCATATTCTTTTGAGACAGATGTTAAAATTAGCTCACAATATGTCAGCATTTACCACAAAACCAGTAACAGGACAAGGGGCTTCCTGAGAATCTCACACATCATAAATTAGGATGGGGTTAGGTAGAACCTTGTTAACTACAGATGAATCATATGTCTGAGAAGGGGTTGGGGCTTGGAACCTGAGCTGTTCCCTGAATCAAAGAAGACCTGAGGAGGGAACTCAGTTCTAGGGGCCCTGTGGAAGTTCTCTGGAAGACAAAGCATGATCAGAAGGGTGTGACCACAAATGTCAACAGGGCGGTCTTGGCAAGTAGTTGCACCAGGGCACATAGTACAAAGTAACGAGGGAGTTGTGAAAGATGGAGCATGCCACATGGCTGTCCATCAGAAATCCAGGAGGCCAGTCAGCAGACAGGCACCATCCAGGAACTTTGTTAGAGGCAGAATTTGAGTCTAAGAAGGGGGAGGTTGGTGGGATCTACTACTGTGCATCCCTAGTCCCCGTTGCCAGGAGCAAATTGCCAAGTCAAGGATCACAAGCGAGTGGGGAAAGGCAAGTGCTGATATCAAAACTGAGACACAATCCAAGGCTATTCCTCACCAGGCTATTGCTGCAAGGGATTTCACTGAATCCCTCCTGAACTGGGTGAGAAAAGAGCATGAGGAAGATGACAAGGCTGGGTGAACTGGTCGGGCTGGAGAACTGCTCAAGTCCAGGAGAATAAAGGGGCTGGAGCAAGGGATAAAGTGACAAGGAGAAGCTGGGATGACTTTTTGTTTTCTTTATGATTCACGGTTTGTATCAAATCGATTTCTGAATGGATTTGAGGCAGCTAAGGTTCCGATGAAAGCTTACGTGCAAATAATCAGATGTTAATGAAGTTTAATGGGGTTTTAAATACTGGGATCAAAGGGAAAACAGATACAGAATTGAGCCAACAAGATTATTTTAACCAAAAGTGATTTAGTTTACAGGACGTTATTGATTTCCTCCCTCTGGAGGAACTACTGTACTCTCTCAGATTTCATAAAGTTCTAGAAGGGCTGATGAACGGCCAGCCGACTTTCAGAGTCATCTACACAATCACTATGTGTTCACACGTGGTTACTGTGGAGAGGAAAATCACCTCACTTCTTAATTCACCTGCCAATTCACTGTTTATCATAGTGGGAAGGAAATGGACACAGGCAAGTAGAGGGGTTTTCTATCAGAACTGTGTGAGCACGAAACACCGTGGCCATGAACCTGGGCTGTCGGCATGCCCGACTGTGAGAATTACCAGAGCTTGACACCGAACGAGACCTGATACTCCTCAGCTGTAAGGGCACAGAGGGTTATATGTGCATCAAAATCACGGCTTAGGCTAGCCTGAGGTCTCTATTTTGGACTATTTCTCCATGCTTAGATTTTTGCGTAGGGAACCCGAGAATAAAAGAGACATGTGAAGGAACTTTAGTATCTGGAAAACACCTAAGCAAAGATTGAAAAGCATTTGGATTTTCTTCCATGATTGGTTTTCCATATAGTCTATCTCTTACTGTGCTTGTAAGCTATCACTAGGCACAAATTTCTTTCTATTCCACATTTTAAAACAGTATACATAACTGCCTTTTATAGGAGGTCATTTAAAAAGAAAAGACCATTTTACTAAAACTTAAAATAAATGTACTGGATATTTCTGTTTTCCACACTAAGCACAATTTTTCTTTGCAACCACTTGTCACGGTTCAAATTTGAAATGTAATACCCTCTATATTCTGCCCAACGTTCCCAATAGAAAAAAAAGTCTGCGAGACTTACGTTGAAAATGCATTATTCTGCTTTTCACATCGTATGCCTTTGCAGCTTAACCCTTTTGTTTCTTCGTAATAGAAGTACAATTGATTTAGGCCATTGGCAAATGCTAGCAACACAAGGCAGTAGATGAATAGAAACTTCAAAATGTCCAGGAGCATTCTTCCCAGAGATATTTGCAGAGGCCCCAGGTGAGAATTTGCAGTAAACAGTGAGATCAGTCGCAGGGAACTGAATATATTTGCAATAGCAAATAAAGCTTCAGCCACCAGCGTGGGATGCCACATGTCCCAAGACTCTCGTGGATTAAGAGCACTGTACTGGAGAGAAGAGAGACAAAGGGGAATAAAATATGAAACAAACACATACATATAAATATGTCAGTCTCGGGACAGGATGATTTTTCAGACAGCTTCGGCACCACGGCAGCCTACTGGCAGGAAGCTGATGTTCTCCATGATGGTGGCAGCAATTCTAATCTACAGAAAAATAAGAATTTCCTAAAGGAATTTATAATTGTTGAGCTTCAATCAAAGCGACCTCCCGGATCTGTCCTTGTCATTTGTAGTATTTGCTAACCTGTGAATTACATCTGTCCTGGATCTTTCCAATGGGACTTTTAAAAAAGAAAAGGAAAATGTTACATAAGAAAAGATAGACTGTTTTATCTTGGGAAAAAATGGTGATTTCATAATTAGAACAAAGAAAACTACATTTTAAAGGAAAACTGCTACATTTTGAACAAAATCAATGGCTTTGCTTACTATGTTTGACACATTTGCCTATTCTAGAGGAATGTATGCTGGATACAAATTACATATAAATGAATGGAAGTAGTCGTCTGTTGCCTTGGATATAGTAGTGACTAACGTGGGTATGACGATTAATATTTTGTATCTGTTATATCCTAAATGTACATAAAACCTAAACTGGAAATCATCCTAGCAGTCAATGACTTGCTAATTTTTAATATTTCATGTGTAGAAAGTGTGATATTTGTCTGAACATTCCCTAATTAGATAAAATATGTGATTTGAGAAAAATATTTGCTACATTAAACTTTGACCAGCAATTATTTTAAAAGTATGATTTAATTAAAATGTCAGCTTTGAACTATCTAGATACTGGGCTATATAAAGAGCACAGTGAAATTTATCCCTTGTAGTCTTGAGGTAAATCTGTACCCCTACCAGAAAAAAGGTCAAATACACTCTTTGAAATATTACATTGTGAACATCTATTATTACACCTGTATAAGAACTGAACAAGTTAAATTCTCTTCTTCATATACATCACTAAAAATACATCTAGACAATTGCACTTTTTTCCTAATGATCATGTAGGGAAAAGAAATTTACTTCTGTATGAGTCTCTCAGAATATTTCCATTCTTTTTATATTGCATTTTATACCAAAGACCTTTACAAATGTTAATTAAGTCTCTTGAAGCTAATAGATGGTATTTTTAAAATCTCCTTGGGGAGAAAATACATCACAAGCTCTTGATTTTGTTCAACACTCAGACTCCTGCTTGAGTGACAATTTAAAACAATCAAGTTTGAACTAGAAGGAAATTATTTTCTATTTTTGAATCCTCGTAACCGTTCTTGAACATTCCCCTGCGCAGCTTCAGCATAAAATAGCTAATGATTGAAGATACAGAAAAAATTTTTAATTTAAGATTTTTATTCATTATAATGAGTATCGGCGTGACAGGCTGTGGTATCAAACACCACCTAAATCTCTCCACTCCCCTCCCCCGGTATATTATGCCACCTTTTCCTTCAGAGATTACGATAACATTCACCTTCCTTTTTTCACTTCTCTTGAAAGACACACATATTTTAGTAGAGAGTATTTACCCTTCTGTTGATGGCTAATTACATATTTCTCCTCCCTGTCTGTCTCTTTCTCTCTTTCTTACTTAATATGGCTTAGGACCATATCTCAAAATGTACAAAACACTAAACAGTAAGCATTCTTAAGGATGTAATCGTTTTCTTGGAATTTCTCACCACATTTAACACAATGTCCTGCGTGTAACAGGTGCTCAAGAGACATTTTATCCCATCAAGTATTCATGCATAGTCCTGTGAGGATGACAGGGACAGCTAATTATAATAAAAATGCTCTAAGAGATTAACACAAACTGCTGTGGGACTAGAGAAGAGAAAGTGATACAGTCTGTCTGGGGCTGCTGGGGCCGGCAATGAATAGAGATTACATGCTGTTCAAGCTCTAAGGGTCCCTCGATGTTATTGAATCTGGTGGAGATGCTGTTCCTTGTTCTACTTCTCACAGCCAGTTTGCGGCAGTTGGATGTAGAATCCATCGTCACGTGGTCACTGACCCCAGCTCTACTTTTGACTTACTAAACTTTAGAACCCTTCTTAGCAACTGCTCTCAGCTGGAACTTGCAAAATCATAAGAGGAACATTTCCCATTTTACAAATCAGAGATGCTAGTTTCTGCCCCGGTATAATTACCCAAGACCGTTTCAGAGTCCAGCACTTCTGGTAATTGTTGGGAAACAATGCTATGTGAATATGTTCACATCTATGCATGGCCGGGGCTTACTGAGAAATATATTGTATTGGGGTTAAAGGGTGTTTGAATGGCAAATGAGTCTTGGAAATTAAAGATAGAGACCTCCTGAGAGATTTAGAAATATCTCCCCTGGAGCCATCTGCTTACAGTCTAAGGATAATAATTCTAAGGGGCCTTTGCCTCCCCAGAGAGAATTTGTTTTCTTTAGAAAGTTAAGGTCTTTCTCTTTTCTTCTCCAGGGGGAAGATGGGCAGCGGGCACAGCTGCACTGTATAAGCTCTGAGATGCATCATTTCCCAGTTCCTCTCCTGTGGTACAAACTCATGGATGTGAAGGGCACATCTGGCTCTCATCGGTCGCCCTCTGGAGGCTTGGAGCACAGGGATCCAATGCCAAGATTCTCATGTAAGTAAATAATTCGTCTGTTCTCTGACCCAGAAACCTTGTTTCCTGTTAATCAATGGAGATATGAACCTTTAGAAATTATCTCTTGATTACACTCTTTTAACTTTACTTTTTAATTTTTCTTCTACCATTCACATCTATGTATATTTAGCTTAGGTTTTTAAATATAGGCATTATTTTACAAAAGGAATTCTAAAAATTCTTACATACCATACTGTTCTGTGAATTTGTAGAGAAAAATGGTAATTCTTCAGTGATTAAATGTATTTCCCACAGCTATCGTTAGAACTGAAAAGATTAACTCTAATTTTAAAGTTTTCTTTGGCTCTATTTTCTAAAAACTATTCGCAAAATCTATATTCATGTTTCATCTTTGCATGTTTGCCTCAAGCCATAGTGATGGTTCTTCTCAGTATCCTTTGCAGGCCCTTCTTCCTCACTTTCCCCTTAAACGTTGACTTTGCTTTTCAAACTCCTTCTCTTCTCATTCTGTCTATTCTCCCTGGATGTTGCCTGTGATTTCAACTGTCATTTACATGCTGGTGACTCCCGATTCCACATCTCCAGCCCAGAAATCGCACCTTTACAATCATAGTTTATATTCTCCTGCCTCTTGACTTCTCCTCTTAGAAATCTCACAGGTGTCTCCAACTTACAGGCCAGAATTGAAACGCATCATGTTTTCATCCTCAAGCTCCTTCTCAGTTTATGCTTTCTCGTCTCAGTGAACGGCAGCCAGTCACCCAAGGCAGCATTTGATTTGATCTGATAGTCTTCCAAACTTGCAGCCTCTAAAACTGAAATCTTAGACGTGCTGCTCACTGCTCTACATTGGTATTCTCATTGTTAAAAAAGTTCCTCTATTTCCCACAGAAATTATTATAATAGCCTCCCAACTCTTCTCCCTGCCTTGAACCTTGTCCCTACTTTTCTCTAGAATCATCTTTTAAAAGGGTCCATCAGATCATCTCACATCTTGCTTAATGTTCTCCGATGACTGCAATGTCCTCGGGATGAAATTCCGATTTCCCAGCCTGTCACATGAAGCCTCGGGAATCTAGGTCTTGACTTTCTCTTGAGATTGACCTGCCACTTATACCCAATTAGGTACTTACTACTCTGGCTCAGACCTTTAGTGCTAGCAATTCCCCAAGTTACCCTCACATTCTCATCAAAATGCCTTTCTACGAATACTGGACCCTTTGTTTAGAATGGATTTAAATTCGAATCATTTTGATTCTTTGGCTATTATTCAGTTATGAAATATGTGTTGAGTGCCTACTCTGTGTCAGGAGCTAACTTCAGGGTTCACAGTGGTAGTCAAACAAGACATCATTCATGCCATGCAGGCTTACAATATAGTGAAGAAGACAGACATTAAATAAGTAATGCCACTCTTTCCCTTGAGAAGTACTCTCAGACCACAGATGTGTAGACACCAGGATCCCGCTGACCAAAGCTGGTAGTTCCATGTTAGACAGAGGTCAAGAGCTATGTACACACCTATAGCCCTTCGAGGACCAGCAGTTCCTGCCCTCTTATTTCTCTCAAAAATCTGCTTTCTAGTATAAACCTACCATAGTTTGGCTTTGTCTTAAGCCTTCATTTCTATTTAGATTCTAAGAGACTTGGTCCTGTGCAGACCTATGAAATAGAATATTTACCATTGAATCACTTGTCAGATTTCCATGCAGGGAGCTTTGTCTAATGCATTTTTGGTACTGGACATCTAGTATAGTGCTTTATATATGATAGAAGCTCAAAAAGCATTCTAGGGTGAAGAATCATAGCCACATTCCAAAGCATGGTTGTTAGAAAATATGGATGATTTGCGGAAATGTGAGTATCTTAATATAGTTGGAATACGGAGGGTTTGGGAATAGTGATAACTCTGAAAGAAAGATGAAACCAGGTCATGAAGCCCTTAGCAGGAGTGTTAGGAGAGGAAAATGGATTGCAGCATAATATTGGATCATAAGCTTCTTGAATATAGGAAAAGTTCATTTTTATATTCTCTATAGTCCAATGCACACTTATAAAAGTCAAGTAATCAATCAAAATGGGTAATAATTAATTTAATGCAAAATGAAAACATTTGTCATGCAGAATTAAATAGAAAATGTATGCTGGTTTTAATGTCTGATTTATAAGGTGAAAACCTTTCCCTTTCTATAAGTTGGTTAGATAATTAAGTAGTGAAAGACAGTAGGAAGGCATATGATTTTCTCCTGTGGTGGATGATACTAGATTAAATAACTTGGATTTAAATATCTACAGCTCTCTGTCATAAAACTAAAGAATGTTTAGAAAAGTTAAAAAAAAAAAGTTCATAATTTGGAGAGTTCACTACAGTTATAGCATCTGTGAAACGGAAACATTTGCCTTCTTTCTAACTGATAAGAAGAGGGATCGGTGAGATAAATACTTAGCACTATTTAGATGAATGGTGCTATGAAAAACTCCAGCAAGACTGTTAAAATAAACGATCTTATTCCTAATCATTGTGATTTTTGAAAATATTATTTATATTACACAGTGGTCGAGGCATAGGAATTTAATCATTTCTGCCAAATGGCTGAAGATAAATATGAAACAAGTTGTACATAGGGACAGGGACTGAGTAAATTTAGGAGAAAACCAGTCCTAATGAAGATAAAGTAACATTTTCTAAGTGTGCCCAGGCATCAAAAAGCTCTGAATTAACTAACATTTTATACATGGTGAGAAGAGGAAATGATTGACAAACCTTCTCCTTCAAAAAATTCAGAGCAAATTAAAAAAAAAAAAGCTACAATCTCTGAGTTGTGAAATGCTAATGAATTGAGGCATTTAAGGCAGCGCCACAAAGCCTTGCACAGAAGGAGGACAGTACTGAAATCTCATGAACTTCTGTGCTGTCTTTGTACAATATAATGCTGTTGCATTTTAATAAAAATTAAAAACTGAGTGCTTATATTAAGCTGTATTCTATGTGTTTATTAATGTAATCTTCACAAACATTCTCTGGGACTTGATTATTCCTGTCATTTTACAGGTAAGAAAGTTGAGGCATCGATTAAGTAACTTACCCCACATCACACTGGTAGGAAGTGGTATAGGCAGCAGTCATATGGATCATAGCCCAGACCATGGTTTTGGCTAGAATGACCCTTTTGTATGTTAAAAAAAAAAAAAAATCTCCTCCAGGTGGATGAATTGCAAAAGGATAAACCAAATAAGGAAGAATTGCCCTTCTGCCAGACCTATTCTAAGAGGTTTTCCCCCTGAAGACCAATTATGGAAGGGTTTCCCTCTTTGTGGGCTGACAGTTCTTTTGGTCTGGATCCATGGCTTGGCCAAAATCACCGAGGGTTAGATTTTTGCTACCATTTATGCACCTGCAGGCAGAAGATAGAACCTGGGCAATTTCAGTCGAGATCCCAGTTATAACTCCTTGGTCATCTTGCCTGATCCATGAGAAGTGAGCTATTTGCCGGGGAGAAGCATCGAGATGATCCCATCCACCTCATCCTTCATAATAACAAATCAACTACCTTGTGGATCTTACCTCCTAATTAAAATCTAAAGCCTCTCCTGTGTCCACTGCTCTGCTTCAGACATTCATCATCATTTGACTCATCCTCTGCTTTTTAAACCTCATTAATGGTTCCTCTTTATTTATAGGGTCCAAATTCTGTAGCACGATTTCAAAAGTCCTTCGCATGCTCTTCCCGCCCCCATTTCCCTGGATCATCCCTCTGAGATCTGACCTCCTTCACCCTCTCAGACTTTTGCACGTTTTGTCTCTTCTCCCTAGAATGCTCATGGACACGATAGGTGCCTACTCACTCTGTCCTCTGAATAGTTTCAGGACACTGCCAGCAAAAGTTAGTTCCTTCCTTGATGCCAGCGTGGCCCCTGTTGTAGACTTTATCACACTGTAAGGCCTTCATGTGCATTTCTCTTTCCTTACTGAACTGCTTGGAGGCAGGGGCTATATCTCAGGCATCTCTGCATTCTCACCAAACAGATGGAAAGCTGATTTCTTAGTGTGACCCCATAAATTCTTATTGCTTGAGTCACATAATGACTGTTTGCCTTGTTTATAGCAGTCTATTTTTGTACACAAATAAAGCACCTTTTCCTGAAATAGCGAGTTGTAAGTTATTAAAAATTAGCATAAAAATTGAATGATAGAACAAAAGAAGATGAAGACGGGTGAATCGGCAAATCAGCATATCACAGACTCCCAAAGTAGGTGCTCTTTTGACTATTACCATCATTTAACAGATGATACAGTTGAGGCCCACATTAAATAACTTGCCCCAAATCAGACAGATTGCAAGTGGTAAAGGCAGTCCTAATCCAGAGCTCAGACTCCTTTTCAACTAAAAAAAAAAGCAAATGAAAAGACACAATAAAGACATTACAAAAGGCAAGTCCAGTGGACCAATAATATATGAAGAAGGAGGAAACAGCAGTAGAAGGGAAAGGAGAAAAACTAATCATGCACGCTTACTCTGTAACCAGCACTTTAAATGTATGCACTCATTTACTCCTCATACTAACCACATAAGGCAGAAATTGTTATTCTCCTTATTTTATAGGTGAGGCACAGAGAGTAGAAGAAACAGACCCAAGTTCACATAACTAGTAAGTGATAAAAGAAAACTGAGCCCAGGAAACCCAAGTCTAAAGTGCAGCCATTCAGGACTTCCCTGGTGATGCAGTGGTTACAAATCCGCCTGCCAATGCAGGGGACACAGGTTCAAGCCCTGGTCCGGGAAGATCCCACATGCCCCAGAGCAGCTAAGCCCGTGCGCCACAACTACTGAGCCTGTGCTCTAGAGCCTGCGAGCCACAAGTACTGAAGTCCATGTGCCTAGAGCCTGTGCTCCGCAACAAGAGAGGCCACCACAACTAGAGAAAGCCCACACACCGCAAGGAAGACCCAATACAGCCAAAAATAATAAATAAATACATAAATAAATAACTTTATTTAAAAAAAAAAGTACAGCCATTCAAACACTACCCACACAACTCAAGTTTTGGTCACACAAACTAATCATTCAGAAAGAACATTTCATCATCTATATTTACAATCCTAACTGAACTCCTATGGCCAAAGCACATAAACAAACTATGTATTTCCCGAAGAGTCCATGGTATTTACATATTGTCATCAGAGGTAATTTCTGTCTACTTTTCTATCTCCCTTTTTCCCCCCTCTTTCTTTTCTTCTTCATCACTTGGGGTGGGTGAGTTGAATTTTTAACATAAATTTTCCCTTTGTGTAGTATAAAGAAAAATACAGGTGAAAAACTTACAACATTTTAAGAAAATTCAAATTCAGTATCTAAAACCATTACGCCAAAAATCCATAAGTATCCATTAATTCATGTAACTGTACCCAGTATATACCAGAGGTTTTATATATATATATATATATATATATATATATATAATATATGTTTTATAAGTAAACACCATATAAATAAGACCTGTAAAAATATTATGTTTCTTAGTATAAATATTGTATGAGAGAGGATCCTTTTGGCATCAATCCCATGCTTCTCTGAGCTGCTGAATAGAATTTTACAGTCCAGGGCTATTCAAAGTGTCTTCCTTAGACCAGTTACATCAATATCACCTGATGAATTTGCAAGAAATGCAAATTTAGGCCCCTCCTTAATACTCCTGATTCCTGGGAATGGAGAAGAGGAATCTGTTTTAGCAAGCTTTCCAAGTGATTCTTAGCACCTGAAAGTTTGAGAAGAACTGCTATAGTCATGTAATATTAGAATTTTATAAGTGCACAGGACCATAAAAAACAGATGTATTACTTTTTAGTAGAGAGATGTCCAAACCAACTTTATAGATATACTTAAAGATCATTACAGAAGAAAGAAGAATTGGAAGGATATGCATTTCAAAACAGATGTCCATCTCCTACACAGATGCAAAACCTCCTTGGTTAACACAAAACCTTCTGTCATCTTCAGAAGGTCTCAAGGCCATTCACCTTAATGCAGATAGGAAAAATTATCAAATCATGTTTCCATTCTTAAAACACAGCTTGCTTTCCATGAAAGTGGTAGAAAATGCTTTTCCTTAATGTTTATATGAGCGCTGGAGACATTTTAGTTGAACAATTCAGGAAACAACTTTGGGCAATTTTGACCCTGTTATAGCTGAAAATTGCAGGAGTCGACTTAGGACAAGACTACAGGAATAAGAATTCACTTACATGTTAGCATTTCCTAGCTCAGCTCATTAGATGGCATGAATTATTCATGTACAATTCAATTAAACACTGTTTATTTTTTACTAATTCACTCATCATTTTGACACAAATTTTTTTAAAAAGGAAGAGAAAAAGAAAGGCAGGAAGGAGGAGGCAATAATATAATACTTTGGTTTGAAAAACATCCCCCAAAGTACAAAATAATCCCAATTGTCATTGCAGAACAAAAACATTTTATGTAAATTATGTGGTTTGGGATAAGACTGATGTTGTAAGAAATGCGGGGGAGTATGGGTGTGTGAGATTTCAGCACTGTCATATTGAGTGGGGTGAGAAGAAAAAAATTATATTCTGCTCTAATTATATCAAACTATATTAGTTTAAACTGAAATAATAATTTCAATGCTTTGAAAGAGTAATATTTTGATCTGTCTATGTAATTTTATCGGTTAGTTGTAACTGATAAAAATAGATTTTGGTTGCCGAAATTCGAACAGTGTTTGAGGTAGAATTTCATTAGAAATGGAAAGGATTAGAAACGAGAGCAGCTACTGTGAATCATTTTGAGGCATCATTCAATTTAGATGCAAGAAAATTGGGTGACGACTTCTATTTGGAAATCTATTAAAATTTGTTTTATGACTATAAACTGTGTATTATCTATGTCTTTTATTCTTATCTCTCAATAAAGTCATGAGATGATGAATTTCACATACAGATAATGCTCTAGGTAACATTATTAATAAAAATAATAGTAGTGGAAGGTATATCGATACTTATCCGAACTTATGCTTTACCAATAACATAAACAATAGTTACCTTTACAAATGCAACGATTTTCAAGGAGATTGTTGCTAGATATAAGGAGTTCATCACAAAATCCATTAGATTCCACCAATCGTGGATGTAATCTTGAAGTCCACCATCCCACATTTGTTTAATTTCTCCCCATATAAAACCTGCAATTATAGAAAGATTCACATAAGTGTGATTTTTCAGTCAAATCACTAAAAACAGAGATCTATAATTAGGAATTAGAGAATCTTGGAGCTTCCAGAGACTACATAGTTACTCTAAATGCAATACCTATTTTTATAGGTAGTAATAATTGAGTCCCAGTCAGATTTTAAAACTTTCAGGACATTTAGCTAATTTGTAGAGAATTCTCTTGGGGCAGCTTCACTTTCTTTTATCCATTTGATAAATTAATAAGGTTGTGCAGTTTTGAACCAAACTATAATTCCTCTATACCTATATATCTTTCTCTGGAAAATATCATAACATTTATTTGTAAACAGATACTTGAAGATATTTTTCCTCCCAAATCAAAATGACTCAAAGATTTATGAAAGAACAGTGTATCTAGTGAACATAACTGGCTTAATGCCTTTAAGCAGGGTACTTTGTGGTGTTTTTGTAAGCACTTAACACCTTCAGAGATCTGATTTCAGTTCTGGACAGAAGACGATTATAGCATTCATACTTCAGTAAAAGACCTTATATCTAGCAGTAGCTTTAAAGCAATATCCAGAGAAAATAAAAATCACTTTCCTTTATTATGGTCATGTTTTTAATAGGAAAGATTTTATTTTCAAATATTAGAAAGCACTTAAAAATATCACTGTATATCATTATTCTATTTCCATAATCGTATTAAATTTTTATAAATCTATTTTTACAGCCTAATGATGAGAAAGAAAAATATCAAAATATCTAGAATCAGGAAATATTAAAAGGATAAATATGATTTTAAAGCTATATTAAAGCAAGAAAACAACAAGACTTTTAAGGTAATGATAGTTTGAAACATCGAATGTGGGTAGCACAGAGTTTCATATCTGTCCTACACTAAAAGCAAGAAAAAGTCATATAACTATAGAATTATGACTTTTCATGAATCCATCAGAGAGGTGAGAAACCAAGGAGCCTATACTTCAAAGAAAAACAGGTTCCTGTAAAGAGAGTGATGAGGTGAGCATTAGCTCCCCTGTGGCAGAGTGCAGGGTAAGAAACACTGGCATCAGGCTTCCCTGGTGGCGCAGTGGTTGAGAGTCCACCTGCCGATGCAGGGGACACTGGTTCGTGCCCCAGTCTGGGAAGATCCCACATGCCGCGGAGCGGCTGGGCCCATGAGCCATGGCCGCTGAGCCTGCACGTCCGGAGCCTGTGCTCTGCAACGGGAGAGGCCACAACAGTGAGAGGCCCGCGTACCGCAAAAAAAAAAAAAAAGAAACACTGGCATCATACAAGAGAGAAGGACAATTTCAGAAAACCTTCTTAAACAAACTTCTAAAGGCTAAGTGTGAGCTAGTGTGAGAGGACAGAACCCCTGGGACACAGACACAGGGGGGCGTCCACTCACTAGTAAGCTCATCTCCATAGACCTCAGCACTGCTCAAGAGGCTGGTTCTGGGGGCAAGGCACAAAGCCCTACCCAAGCTCCTCTCCCCTATGAAGCAGAACATGTTAGCCCTGTGGGAGAAGCAGAAAACAGTCCAGGGCCTAGAGTTTATACTAATATCCTTAGAGGCTTCCTACCACAGGAGGAAGGGCAGGAAACTCTCTTCGGCACATGACCTGCACAGTTTTACTGCCTTGAGAAGGAAGATTTGGATCACTGAGAAGCTCCACCCCTGATGCCCAGGTGTAGTTTTACCTAAGTCTGACCCTAGACCTGGACAACAGACAAGCTTCCTGCCTCACATCACCAGGCTGACAAACACCGAGTAAGAAGCAGAAGCTGACAACCACTAGAGGAGTGGCAAACATATGGATAGAAAGTCCCTCAGAGGCAGAGGTGCTCAAGGAAGGCCAAAAGCTGTGGGTGAAGCAGGAATTCTGATAATAATCCTCTTCCCCACTTGTCTTAGTCTGTTTAGGCTGCTATAACAAAGCATCATAGATGAGTTGTTTTATAAACAACAGAAATTTACTTTTCATAGATCCGGAGGCTACAAGTCTAAGATCAGGGTATCAGGGTCAGGCTCTGGTGAGGGCCCTCTTTCATGTTGCAGACTGCTGACCTCTCTGTGGATCCTCACTTGGCAGAAAGAAAGCGAGCTAGCTCTCTGGTCTGTTCTTATAAGGGCGCTAATCCCATTCTTGAGGGCTCCACGCTCATGACCCAATTGCCTCCCAAAGGCTCCACCTCCAAAAACCATCACATTGTGAGTCAGGATTTCAGTGTGTGACTTTTGGGGGCGGGGGGAGAAAGACTTGTAGCCCATAACACCACTCTAAGCGGAAGTGTATGGTAGGCTGAAACTGATTGTAGCAACAATGAAACCCAAACCCAGCTCAGCTCCTGATTATAATGTGTCAAATTCCTGCACTAATGTTCTAGCAGAAGAGGTATGTCCATTTTCAAGCGTAAATGCTATACACTTCTGTCTAGCCTTCTGCATAGGCAGAATAAATACCCTCACAAAATACACACATATGAGCACATGAACACCATGTTACATCATACTCAAGCTGTTCAAAAAAAGATAAAGAAAAATTATTGAAGACATCACAGGGAGGGGGTGGGTGGAAATAAAAGACGTGTTGCATACAAAGGAAGAAATATAGGACTGATATCAAACTGATTATCTGAAACCACGCAGGACAGACTGACATCATTAAAGTGCTGAAAAGAAAAAGAAGTCAATCCAGAATTCTATACACAGCACAAATATCTCTAATAAATGAAGGGTAGTGAAAAACTTTTTTCAGACAATCAAAAATTCAGACAGAGACCCATGCTACAAGAAATGCTAAAGGGATATTTTTTAGGCAGAACGTATATGATATTAAACAGAAATTTAGGTTTATAAAAAGAAATAAAAATCTCTATTCAGGAACTGTTAAAATGAATATAAAATAGTTTTTCTTATTTCAAATTGCTCTAACAGATCATTGACTGCATAAAGCAAAAATAGCATATAGCAAAAATGTATTGTGGTTTATAACATGTATAACATATGTAAAGGTAAAACATATGACAACATTAGCACAGAAGATGAGGAAGAGGAATTAGAAACATACTATCATAAGGTTCTTATACTACATGTAAAGCAAAATATTATTTGAAGTTTGACTGTGATAAATTAAATTTTATGTTGTAAATCCTAGGGCTTTCTCTCAAAATATTTTTAAATGCATAAATAGAGATGTTCACATAGAATAAAGATGCAAAACATAACTATATGACAATTCATCGATAGGTTAAACATAAATGAATAACAACGTTACCATGAAATACTAATTCAAAAAAACTTAGATGGTTATATTAATGTAAGACTAGATATATTTCAGAAGAAGTGTTACTGGGTATGTACAGGGATATAACATAGGATAAAAAGGTCAAATCACTCTGAAGACAGAACAGTCCTAAATATGAATGCAGCTAACAAAATAACCTGATAATGCAAGATGCCATAGAATTTAAATACAAATAGAGAAAGGTACAATTATAGTCTTTACTTTTCCTCTCTATAAGTAAATGAATCAGTAGGCAGAAGTTTAGTAAGAATATAGAAGTTCTGAACAACACTATCAACAGTCTGAAAATAGCAGGAGATAACACATATATATGGAATCTAAGAACAAAAAAAAAGGTCATGAAGAACCTAGGGGTAAGATGGGAATAAAGACACAGACCTACTAGAGAATGGACTTGAGGATGTGGGGAGGGGGTAGGGTAAGCTGGGACGAAGTGAGAGAGTGGCATGGGCATATATACACTACCAAACGTAAAATAGATAGCTAGTGGGAAGCAGCCGCATAGCACAGGGAGATCAGCTCGGTGCTTTGTGACCACATAGAGGGGTGGGATAGGGAGGGTGGGAGGGAGGGAGACGCAAGAGGGAAGAGATATGGGAATATATGTGTGACTGATTCACTTTGTTATAAAGCAGAAACTAACACACCATTGTAAAGCAATTATACTCCAATAAAGGTGTTAAAAAAAAAAAAGAAAATAGCAGAAGACATTTTTTTCAAGTGCACATGGAACATTCACTAAGATAGACTATATAACTTCAACATATTTATACATGTTGAAATGTTTAAATGTTTACCATGACAACATAGCAAACAAAAACTCAATTATAAAATGTACCTCAAAATCCCCAAATATTTTGCAATTAAATAATATGCTTCTGATAACTTTTGGTTAAAGAGAAATTAACAGAATAATTAGATAATATTTTGAAATGATTACAAATGAAAATACAACTGAAAGTTCTGTGATGCAGTTAACACAGTAGAGTAGAATGCTTAATTAGAAAACAATAAAGGTCTCAAATCAGTGATCTCAGCTTCAACGGTGACACTGGAAAGAAGAGCAAATTAAACCCAACACAAACAGAAGAAAGAAAATTTTAAAGCAGAAATCAATAAATTTTAAAATATAAAACTTGAGAAAAGTCAATGAAAACAGAATCTAATTCTCTGAAATGGTCACTAAAATTGATAAAACTCTAGCTAGAATGGTCAAGAAAAAAAAAGAAGATATAAATGATCCATATCAGAAATGAAAGAAGGGACATAAATACAGATCTTACAGACTTCATAAGGATAAGTGATAAAATGAACTTGATACTCATAAATTTCACAACTTAAATGAATTGGACATTTTCCCTGAAAGACATAACCTTCCTAACTCACATAAGAGGACATAGAATAACCTGAATTGTCCTATATTCATTAAAGAAAATGAATTCATAGTTAAAAACCTTCCAGCAAAGAAAAATTCAGGTCCAGTTCCTTCATGGTGATTCTACCAAACATTTAAGGAAAAAATAATGCCAGTGCTAATCAAACACTTACAAAATTACAAGAAAAAATGTTTAAAAAGTATGTATTATTCTGATAAAAAGTCATACAAAAATAATACAAAGAAAACTACACGCTAATAACCCTTTGAATATACATAAAATCCTCAACAAATATTAGTAAATTAAATACAGTAATATATAAACTTAATAATAAGTCATGACCAAATGCTGTTTTTCCCAGAAATGCAAGATTGTTTGAAAATTTAAGAATCAATCAATGTAATTTGTCACATCAACAGATATTTTGGGAAAAAAATCTTTTCATTAAATGCAATAAATCTTTTCAATAGATACAATAAATTCATTTGACCAAATTCAACATCCATTCATGACAAAAACTTTCAGCAAAGTAAGACTAGAAGGAAAATGTCTTGATTTGATAAAGGACATCTATAAAAATCTAAACTACCATCATACTTATTTTGTAAAGGGCCAGAAAATAAATAATTTAGGCTTTGCAATTAATGAATGAGTGTGGCTTTGTTATAATGAAACTATTTATAAAAACTGTCAAAGGTCCAGATTTGGCCTACTGGGCCACAGTTTGTCCTATATCTTGATTGTGGTGGTGCTATATGATTGTATGTGTTTGTCAACATTTTATATACCTGTGCCCTAGAAAAAAAAATTTAAAAGTAGTGGCAGCAAAAATTTAAAATAGTAAAAAATTAAAAATATTTAAAAGTAGTGGCAGCAAAAATTATGAGAGATTGATGCTGGACAATGGAAATACGGTTAGATTAAAAATAAAGAAATATAATAAAGTATCAATTGTGATATATTGCTGATAGATGTGTTTGAAAATTTGCACAATAGAACTTTGGAAGAAATAAAAATATATTAGTCCATAATTATTTAGTGAAAACTAGCAATAGTTATTTAATATTATTAATGAAGTTTTATTTTAAAATTTTGTCACATTTAAATTAAGAACCCAGATGAGGACTGATTTCAGTTGAATTAAATATAGAGTGCATTTTAAAGTCTGCTGTAGACCGCAGCTTTATTCTAGATTTGTTGTTTATATCCAGCTTCCCCTTTGAAGTTTCTTTCATAAATAAATCTCTCTTGAGAACTCAGATAAAATTGGGCATATTTGAGGAGGTGATAATGATCACTGACTCCTTATTCAAGAAAGGAATATATAAGATCTGAATAAGATGTGATACACGCACTGATTTTATAGCTTGTGGGAAACTTACAATTTATATTATCCAATGAGGAAAAATGCTCGGTACTCATGGAAATACTCTCCTCTCACACATTCGTGGTGCTTTTTCCTACTGAGCCTGGGTACAGTCTCAGAATCCAGCACGCAGCCACGACCTACATAAGAAATCTAAGGCCCCAAAAGGCCGTGTGACTAAAGCCAGTTAGTGGAGAAACCAGAACAGGGTACCAGTCTCCTTAGGCAGTGCTCTTAGACAATATTTTCTTACTCCTGAGATTTCACAATGGAGCTTATTTGTTTTGTTTTGCTTGAAACTTTGCCAATTCCCAGAGATGAGGCAATGTGAGCATTGCAATCGTTGATTGAACAAATGCATTCAAGTTCACTTTCATCAGAAGGCATAGTGATAATGTCAGGTGAGTGAAGTGCCAGGCTCAGCTCAACTAGTAATCAGCTTTGTAATCTTAGCCAGTAGTCTCGTCCTTCTAGGTTTCAGTTATCTCACTTCAAAAAAAGAAAGGTTTGGATTATCACAGAATTCTATAGATAGAATCATACAAGAAGTATAATTCTACCTTAATGGTATAAATAAGCCAGACACTGATTCTTCCTGTTTGAATTATCAATATTCTATGAAAATCAGTCATCACAATAGCTGACATGAGAGATTAAAAACTTTTCTGTACCAGAGGGCACACACCAGCTTTGGTCTGCCCCAGAAAGCAGAAATTGGATCTATGATATGAAAGTTACAGAATGGAACCTTCTTGCCCAATGTAAGGGGGATTCTCTGGCAGAGTTGTCCCCAAACTGGAATGGATCACCGTTTGAGGTTACGATTCCAATGCAGAGCCTGGAATGTCTTTGATCAGTCATACTCCAGAGAAATTCTAGCAATGAGTGGAGACTTGTTCCACTGGACCTCTAAAGGTCATTCCAACTTTATGAATTTGTGATTCTGGTGTTTTCAAATTTTGTATGTATTTTAAAATGAAATATATTTAAAAATACCTACTAACCAACAAGAGGGTTTATATTTTATTTCCCTTTATAGATAAATTGTATCTCTTTTTTTGCTTCTACCCAACTGGAAAGCCAAATGGGATTATTAACAGTCACCAAAATACGGAACTTCAAATATTTTGTGGGTAATTATGTAAAAGAGTAAAGACACCAAAACTAACTGCTTTAGAGGGGAAGGAGGTATGAAGAAGCAGTTAGGAGCTCAGTAGAAAGCAGCATTTTAACCTGGAGCCCCTTAATATCTGAGCAGACTCTGTTCCTATTAGACAGGTTCAAGGACATGACACTTCAATAGATGACCTCTAAGGTTTCTGAAGAAGAGTCAAAACAAAAACTCACAATTCGGATATATTACAGTTCCTTTGGAGTTCAAAGAATAGACATAAAATCTAACTTTCTGAATTATACAAAAATTATATTACTTCTGACTTTGGAAAGGCACAACTGTATGGAAAAAACAGAGATCCTGATGAAATTGAGGACTTAGCCCACTGTTTTTTCAACCTGAACTGTAAATGAGACTGTCAGTCAGTGCTGGTTGGCTAATGGGGTTTGGGATCTTTTGTTTTCAAAGCACCAGATTGTAGGATCACTTCCTACAGCTGTTTGGATCACTTCCTGTATCACCACATCCTTGTTTGATGACATTGATTTCTATTTGTTATGAGCACGTTAGTGAAATACCAAGTTTCCTCTCTTCTGGCAATATTCACCGAAATTTTAGAAGAAACAAGCCTTTAGAAAAACTAGAAGTTGCTATTAACTGGCTGAAAAATGCATCCAGATAGTAAACTATTCATGGTAACTAAAAACGACTAAAGCAAACAAAGCTTGAGGGACCTTCTGTCAGAAAATGTTTGTGCTGGTCCCACAATGGGAACATTTCAAAGTTATTCTCTGCTGTTTATAAACAGGTGACATGATTTCTCAGCGTGGTGGTGGAAGTCTAATTACAAGCATTGATGTAAGACTGCAGGGACCAGCCACAGAAAGATCGCAGTGCCAATGAGTCAGAGAACTTCCTTTAAAAAATATTTGTGGATGTCTGGAAGTTTGGGCTGTTTTTTTCTACCTTTCCCATAACAGTTTTCACCAGGGCTATCTGAGTATTCTGTTATATCCCATCACGTGAAGCTGGCTGTGGGGAGCGGATGGAGCAGGCAGACCTCCGATGCTGCATTTAGCAGCTTCGATTTCACGTGAGAAATGTGTAGTTCTGCACACAGACCTCTTGCCTCTCCTTTCTTGCTGTCAGTATTTACACGAAGAGTAAATAACCCCAAGCAAAGAGCAAGTCAGCTTTTCACCTGCGACACCTCTGAGGGCTTTTTACAGCAGCCCCAGAGCTAGTCGAGGGATCTGGCCTTGGAAGTCCCTTGACAGAACACTGAAATCCATGCTGTGGCACCAAATCAATGAAGATAAAGGCAACAAAAAAGAATTCTTCTTCACTGGAGGGTTTTATTCCCTCCCCAAGTCAGGAAACAAAAAGGTAGTTTCTTGTGAAAATTCTGCTTTTGTTCAAAAAGAAATCTAAATGCAGTTATTTTACTCAGTAGAGACTCACATTATGCCAGACCCATAAGAGGCACTAAGTTAAGGGGTGGCTGCTACGGTCTCAGCGTTATTCTTAAAACCCAAACAAAGATAAAGAGCCTCAAGTATCCAGTCTCTGAAGAGAGCGTCCAGAAGACTGTAGCCCTTCCCGCTGGGGATTCCTAAGAGGGGTGAGGACCATATCTGCTACCAGCCTCCTGCCACACTCTAACCCATGGGTTATACAGAGAGAACGCTGGGAAGAGGGGCCCAGAGAGCTGTGAGCTCAGGGCACTACAGTTCGGGTGCTAGCGACCTCACCAGCACCGCCACCTCCCTAGGTCAAGTGTAGGAGACTCCACGAAAATGCCTCATAATGGTGGGGGGTTTCTGCAAGGAGAAGCTGGCTCTTATCGCCTGCTGGGGCGTCTTCCCAAGCACTTGGGCTGCTCATCTCTCACTTGGCTTGCACTTCAGGGAAAACAGACAAACAGTGGGTCTTGGCAGCTGGGGAGCTGGCAGCAGCCTGGCCCCTTGCCATCTGAGGTAGTAAGGTTTTGTGATCTCTTGGGGGAGCTAGTGCTTATCACAGGAAGAAGCCGGGCTTTAGCCATCTTGTTCTCCTGCCCTTGCTAGGGTCACAGGACCCATAAAGGGGCCAACTGCTGGTTATGAGTTCCCAGACTGGAAGATGTCAGGCAGAGCTGAAACTCGGATTCAGAGAACTATGTAGTGTGCAGGTACACAGAACCCTCTAAAGAACACTCATGGACCCATCAGGAGAGTCAGAGGGTCAAGACCTGTCACATAGGCCACTCAGTATAAGCCAGAGATGCAGACAACCAACAAGGGAAGAGCTGTGACCAGGGTACCAAGGAGGTAAAGAAGACTTCTAACTTTTCCTGACATCCTTCTTGCCTGCAGAAACCAAGCAATGGGGAGAACAGAAAAAGTCTATGTCCCTCCTTCCATTCCAGTGTTGGGGTTGAAGGATGAGCAAAAAATGAATATTTCCGGGTCCTTTGATACACGTGTCAGGCCTTTGTGGGGAAGAGGAGAGCTTTCAACTGATGGTAAGCTTCCTGTTTTAAACTGAACTGGGACTACTTTTTAATAACTCAGAATTTCAGGAACTTGATGATATCTACTAGACAGATAGTGAAGGGAAAGGATATCTGGTGCAGGGTGGTTGGGAAGAGTGATTGGAAAAGGTTAAACCATTTCATGTTTAGATTCTAATGAGTCTCAATTCCTCAATAAAGCTGAAATCGGAACTAAATACGAAACCTGCATAAAATTTGGTTTCTAGAATTGTTTCTTAATCTTTGGTGTTTAAAGACCTCTGAAATTTCTGAATCAGTCAACCAAGGGGAGAATTCAAAATCTAAATTTTTCATAAAAAATTCACAGTGATTATGATTATAGTCAGCACACCACGTTTCAAGAAACACTGACTTAAAGGGACAGTGAATAGTCAAATATGCTTAGTTTGAAGACATCTAAAAACCCTTAAATTACTACAGTTTTGATAGCATCAATTTAACATTTAGAGGAAAAAAATTAGGAATATACAATTAAGGAAGTACACGTTTTGAAACTGTGCCAAGGAACGATACGATGCTAGTTTTCGATTAAGATGTAAAAAATGTAGAACTTGAGAATTCTAGCTCATCTGATTGCTTACGACATAAATGTAGTAACTTAAAAATCAAGTAAACTGTTTCTGTCAATGAAGTATTAGACTTCTTATAGGATTTCTGTTTAATTTAAAATTTTCCATGAGAACTAAGGCATTATATATTTATGTAGGTGGAAAAACAATGAATAAATATTCCTCAAGTCTTTTCTCAAGTCACCTTTTCAATGAGTGGCAGTAGTTGCTTAATAAATATTTTTGAATGAGTGATTATTAATTTTTCACTATGAAGATTACCACTTTCCACCTACTATAAGCTTCTATTTTTGAAACAATTATGTGCAAAAGAAATATAATTATCTCTTTACATCTCCTGAAGACCCGCTACACACACACATACATATACACACCAATGAAAGATTAAAAAATTAATGATATCCCTGGAAGCAAGGAAATTTAGCTTTAGGTCTTAGCAAGTGAACATGGAAACTAAAAGGGAAGCATCTCAAGGTCATGGCAAAGGACTTTATTCTTTCTTTCTTAGAATAGAAATTGCTTCTGTCAGTATTAGGGAACCACTTATAATGCATGTGTTTTAGAACAGAGACCGGTGGTGGAGATGAAGCTGGAGGGTCCTGCTGATGTGATGCTGATGGCAACGGTAAGTTCGCTATATTAACAAGCATCACCTTCAATAGGAAATTATATCAAGTGTGTATCTCAAAGAGCGTTGCATCTTTAATAAATTAGAAATGTGGTCCACTCAAATTTGGCCTTTGTAAAGACTTAAGTTGGTAAACAGAGGCAGAGAAAACAGGAAAGAAGTCTGTGGATGGAAACTTGAGTTCTTGGGCTGTTTTTGCCCCTTTAAATTCCATTTCTCACACTCCAAGGGCAGTATTTATGGAGGATAAAGGCTCTAGCTCTGGAGTTAGACTAACTGGAGTTTGAATCTAGTATCTACCATTTGTTAGCTCCTTGAACCTAGGAAAGTGATCTCACTTTTCTAAGCCTATTTCCTCTCTATTAAATGAGATACTAACATCATTTATTATAAGTAAAGTGGAGTTGACTATGAAGTTCAAATAAAAACACACATTTGAATCACTTAGCACAGTGCCAAATTTCTTAGTTTCTATTGTTATTACCACCATCACTACTATTACCATTATTGTTATTCTGAACTAACAGAAACCACTTCCAGCTTACCTCCAATCTTTTACTCTGACCCTCCCTCATTTCCTATGTACTCCTCTTTTCCTATCTTTTCTCCTCTTCCCTTGAACCATCAGAACCACGGTCGTCAAACATTCTCCCAAGGCCGGTAGATTTCACTTGTTGGTGCACCAAATTTGTATTGCATGTATGACCTAAAAGACTTAATTTTCTCTCCACAAAAGATGTCAATACTCTGTAATGGCTTATATGGGAAAAGAATCTAAAAAAGAGTGGGTATATGTATACGTATAACTGATTCACTTTTCTGTACACCTGAAACTAACACAACACTGTAAATCAACTGTACACCAATAAAAAGTATTAAAAAATAGAAAAGGAAGTCATTTGGTCAGCAATAGTATGTGCACACTGAACAATTTACAACTATATGAATATTTTGTTGTTTGAGATTTTACTGTGTTAGTCTTGATAAATCTTGGTAAAGATGACTTTAAAATTTCTTCCTCACAAATAAACAGGAAAATGAGAATTCTATGTCATGCTGCAATGATTATCTGGTTTTCTGGAAAATTAAAACATCCCTTTAAATTAATAAACGGATGTTCTGCAGCTGTGTTTGAGTTGTCTATATGTGTCTGAAGCTAGTTTGCTGAGGTGGTTAGAATACCTAGCCAAGGGAGAGAGTGGGGAAATCTATAGACTTGTTTCTTATAATTCTTAATTTGGGGGAAGATGGATATAATTGAAGGGTGAGGCTGAAAGTACAAGTACCTGAAGCCATGTGATCTTAATGCCTTTTAGACAAAAGATGAAGAAATGGTCATAGGAAAGAAAGAATATATATAGGATTGTTTGTCCCTGAGTCTTTATCTAGATGTGAACGTGATCACCGTTTTTCATTTTCCATTTGGCAGGCCTTGTTGAAATTTTCAGATTTGCTAATATCAACCCTTTAAAAGATAAAAATATAAAATAAATTATGAAAATGAGAGGCCAATTTTGTTGCAGAAAAATTGTTAAATAAGTATGTATTATAGGCAAGACATAGAATCTGGATCTTATGAGCAATTCTTAATTTATGCCTAGAAATTCACTAGAAGCTTTTTTTTTTGCGGTACGTGGGCCTCTCACTGTTGTGGCCTCTCCCATTGAGGAGCACAGGCTCCGGACGCGCAGGCTCAGCGGCCATGGCTCACGGGCCCAGCCGCTCCGGGGCATGTGGGATCTTGCCGGACCGGGGCACGAACCCACGTCCCCTGCATTGGCAGGCGGATTCCCAACCACTGCGCCACCAGGGAAGCCCTAGAAGCTATTTTTAACAGATCTCATATCTCTTCCTCTGATATATCTTTTCCTCAACTCACCATTCTCAGCATGCACAGGTTTATATGCTATATAATGATGGCATATTCTTAAGCACACACATAGTATCAAGTCACTTCAGCAGCCATTCGGCAGGATTCTCATTGGGAACAAGGTATTTCCTGCTTTATTAATATGATAGCTTTCATTAACATTCTACTTCTTTTGTGGAAAATGTTATCAATTTCATATTCTTTTTGCTAAGTGATAACGTAAGTCTACATCTGGATGTTTCATATATATGCACACTTTTTTTTTTGCAGGATAATAAGCTATGACACAAATTTAATTGTTACAGTTGAGTTATAATAGATTCTGTGGAAAAATCCAATCTAGTTTTGGGAAGGCTTTAAAAATTAGCATTCAAAAAAGTTTTTTTTTTTCACATTTTACTCCGCATTATCTCCAGAAACAAATGACATCTACTGGAGTTAAAACTTCTGCTATAATTTAGATGAATTCTCATAATACGCATTCTACATATAACATGCTATATTTAGTTTGCATTTAAATTCTATATAAAAATGAGTTTCGCATATGAATATTATATTCATTTCATATCCTTAGTATTATATTGTTAAAATCAAACCTTTAATAAATTAAGAGCTTTGGGGTCATGACACAACAGAATACAGAAGTAGCCATGTCTCTGATCTGACCCCAGGCTTCTTTTAATCCATCACAGTCTTCCCGGTGATACTTTCTCTCTAAACAATTGAAAAGCATAGCTCTGTTATCAGGCCATATGCATGCAGGATGAAACTGTTGTTTTACTTTTTACTCTAGTTCAAATGGGTAATTTGACAATCTGAGAAATATACTGGTGTCTATCTGTCTAGAATCTACCTTTCTACTGACAGAGTTCTAACGGAATTATCTGTGATTAGTTTTCTCTGTTGCTTAAAACTGTGTCTCTCAAGATGACCAGAATTATAATTTTTATCCCTTTATCAGGCTTTTAAATTTCTTTGCTTATATGCTAAATTCATCCTGACAGCAAACTTAGGTAAGACGATCTCTAGAGGTTATTTGATGGGAGAAAAGAAGGGTTGATAACCTTCAATCTGAAGGAAAAATAATTCGAAAAGCTTTGCAAGAGATGAGCTACAATTTATCAATGACACCACAGCGAAAGGATATAAGGACCACTGTAGATTCTCTTCTAAAGATATCAAACTCAATAGACTTCAATTTATATAGTCAAAAAGATGTTGAACTTCAACAGGAAAGACAGTGAAAATAACACAGAAACATTATTCTCCACTGTACTAAATCACAAGGTATCTGGATCTGTAATGTTGTATAATCTTATTGCTGAAACACAGCAAAGTATATAACATGGAAATTCCCAAGCAAAAACCATACTTCTTCAGATAAAGTGATTGATTTGAGAGGATAAGCTTTAAAGTTAGAAAAATTTTCTATTCAAAAAAGTTGAAAATTTAAGATATAAAACAAGTAAAGCAAAAGTCTTTTTGCCAGGATAAACAAAATGAGAGGTATCAAAGTAATCATTTCCCTTAAACTACAGTATCATAGGTCTGGGAAAAATCTGAAAATGGAAGGAAAGGAAGTTTAGTAAAATGAAAAAATATTTCTTTACAGAACAAGCAGCTCACAGAGGTGACATGAGTTGAAAACCTAAGTCGGTTCAAGGAGACTTGAGAAAAACCCATGCGCAGAACTTCATTCAGCCACTGGGAACATTAACATGATGAGGGAAACACAAGCCACACACTTCTCCGTAAGTCGTGAAGTCTTGTTATTATAAACCTAGAGCCTTACAATGCAGGGACCATGAAATGTACAGTCACTCACTTTACCAAACAGCAGGACTGAGTGAGGCAATATAGAAGGTTCATTGATATAGTCATCAGATGAGACCATGCTTTTTTTGCGTCTATCACACTTCTGGTAAAAGGTTAAAGGATTCCTACCCTGTTGTCTTTAGCCCTCTTCCCTCCACCCACCCCCTCTCCCCACCAACGAAAAGATCAATTTTCTCTGCGCCGATAATGATAGGTCCCCAGGACAGGATAACAGGACACAGTGGGACTGAAGAAGTTATCACTCTGAATCTTTCATCTTATTGATGAAAACACAGAAAATTCTGAGAGATTGTGTCCACCCATAATTTAATAGTCTCTCAGTGGTAGAACTTGGACATGTATTCAAATCCATTTTTCTTCTACAGCCAAATAACATGGAGAATACCCGTTATAATCATGACTCTAGCAAAGCACTTAGAACTCAGTCTGAGATACGAGGCACTCAGAATTCACCAGCCTTGATGAACAATCTGTTTTGACAGATCTATTTGATATAGAAACATTCTTTTTCTCATGCTCTGTTATTTAAGCAAGATGATCATTCATGGGTATTTTTTAAATTCTAGAACATCTCTTTTCATCCTAAAAATTCCCATATAAATGAACTCCCTCTGCAGGATATCTTCAGAAAAGGTTGCCTTTAGCAGCTACTTCTTTTGGCTGGAACTATAGTTCTCATAATTAAATTTATACCTTATTTAACCATTCAGCTGAAATTTGGATATGGTTTCTTCTAGCCAATTTTCATGGAAAATTATGTTACAAGTTTTGCATGTAGGAGGCAGCCAATGACTGTTTTACTTCTATGAATTATTCAAAGTTTGGAGCTTCTAATTTTCATATTATTTACCACTTCTGATATTATATCACATATCTCATTGTTTGTTTATTATCCATTTCTTCCAGTAAAATTTAACCTTCATAAGGAGAAGAGATCTTTTCTTTTTCTTTCTTTCCTTCCTTTCTTCCTTCCTTCCTTCCTTTCTTTTCCTTTCTTTCTTTCTTTCTTTCTCTTTCTTTTTCTTTCTTTTTCTTTCATTTTCTTTCTTCATTCTTTCTTCTTTTTTTAATTTTTGTTTCACTATTGCCCTGTACTGCCCTTAATCCATAGAAAGTACCCTACATATTTTCATTGACTGTATAAAGAAAAGACTAGAAGTATTATATCTACTTATGCTGCATTATATCTATACCATTTTTCAAAGTGAAATGTTCTGTGTTTCACTTGGGCCACCAGGATTTTTAGACGTTCAATATAAGTTACACACAGTGGGAAATGTGACTTCCAAAAGCTTCCTTATGAATTGTTCCCAAGAAATTTTCTATGAAGAAAACTCAATAAAGAACAGGTTCCTACGGGGAGATATTTAATTTAAATGGATACAGGTAGGATAATTTTATATTTAATATCAATCGCTATGTCATAATTGTTTTATTCAAAAAGACATTTACAGACTATATAAACCATCCCAAGATCACACTTTACTTCAGACTGAGAATGTATTTTATTTTAACGTTCACTTGAGAAGGGTTTTTTTTTATTATTAGAAATATTTGTAAGACATCAAATCTTGTTCCTAAGCACTTTTCGTACTGTCAGTACTTACAGTATTTGTAATCTTTAAAAAGTGTATCTATCTCAGATTCAGATACTGTTTTTTTTTTCCTGCCTTTTCCTCATTTTACAGTCTCTCCAGCCGTTTTGACAGTTAATCCAAACTGATCTTCTGAGATTGTGAATCATTAAATTTGTCACATATTTTCTAATTAGTAAGTGCTGAGATGGATATAATATCAGAGAGGTTTAAAATGATGAGCTAAATTGAGAAAATGTGATTTCTCAGCAAACCACAGTAGGATAGAAGGAAGAATACTTAAAATCTAAATTTTAACTATGACTTCAATAACAAGAGGAAAGGAAAACAAGGTTTTTACCAGCTACTTGAGGTTTTCTACCTTACCATGATTTGCTGAAGATCTAAAACAAAATTTTTTTCTATGAAAAGAACAGAGAGAGATGGAGGATGTCCTACTGTTTAATTTCCTATTATTTTGCTTTACTATATAGTTTCAAAGATAAACTTAAATGAATTGATTTTTAAAAATGGTTAGTTATTTTATGTACAGAATCACTAATTCTGCAGAGTAATTTGTACTTTTAGAAGGTGTATCTGTTAAGAAAATTTAAAAGATTATTTACATATGGCTAATGAGACATGTTGAAAGGCTTCAGAAAACAAACATACTAAAAAAAAAAAAACCCCAAAACCCAGAGAATCATTCACGGGACCTGAAATCATGAAAATCTGGAATCCTAAAACCTAAAGTTAACGTTTTGTAGGCTGCATTTGGGGGCAGGTCCACCGCAGTTTGTGAAGTATTTATTTAGCTTTGAGGATTAAGACTTGGAGCTACAATGGTCAGGACCTGTTTTAAACATTCCTATGTCCCCAACTTTAATGAATATTCTTTTCTGAGCAACAAAATTCCATGGCAGCAACACGTTTGGATTATATTTTCTATAGTATCACATTTACCCAGGACCCATGGTAATATCATCCACTCGACGATGGTTGGTGGTGGACCTTGCCTGTTCAAGTCTGACCTGTCGATGTGCTGAGAGGCAAGCAGCAGCAGGAACAAAAAAGTCAAATAGGATGCTGTGTGGCAGATGAACTTGATAAATGGCTTTCGGATGAACAGTCCAAGGGGGCTTTTGGGAGCTATAAGATAGCACACAGAGAAGACGGGAAAAAGAAGTCCTATTATGAAACACGTCACCATCTTCACGGCCCAGTGTCTTCTCCTCCAGCCGGGAAACTCATCGTACCAGCGAGATGCCAGCAGCTGTTGACAGTTGGGCTGAGCAACAAACTACAGGGAAAGGAAAGGAAAAGTGAGAGTCAGGGTTACACGCAGGGGCTCCAGCTCATCAACAGGCACACAGTGTTATCGTTCAAGTCACAAGTTCTGTTCAAACATAAAATAATTTTATGTTTACACCATCATAAAGTGCTTTAAGCCATTCTGTGAACAAAGCTCATTTGTTGAACATTTTATACCCACGGCAAAGTGCTGAGTGCTTAGCCAGACACAACAGGGGTCAAAATACTACGGCTGTACCTTAGGAAACAAAGATAGAGCTAAGGACTAAGAATATCCATAGGATGTATTGAAAACTGAACAGAGCTGTGTACAAAGATATACACATATATGTGCATATATAAGAATTGTGATATATATATATATATGACATGAAGTAAAAAATGGTACTGGTGGTTATTTCTTGGTTTAGTGGTTATTTTCTGGTTAAGACATTATACTTTTTCCCATTTTTATACTTGGTGTATTTTTAATATTTTCTATAATAATCACATCAGAAAAAGTAAATATATTTTTAGTAGGGTTGAGGCAATAAGAAAATCATAACTGAAAGCATATTACATTACCAGGATGTAAATCATCATAGCTGAATTTGGTGGAAATAAAGCAAATACCTTACCTAAGTATAATCAGTTACCACATACAAAACATTTCACAAACATGACAACATGACAACATCTCAAAACAAAACATCTCAAAACAACATGACAACATGACAACATCTCAAAACATCTCAAAACATGAGATGTAGCATAGATCTCACTCTATTTTAAGGATGAAGATGGGGGGCTTATATGAGGGCTATAAATTTATTCAAGAAGATTACATATCTAGTAAATGATAAAATGTATGGCTATCTGGTCCAAGATTCTTTTTTTTCTGTACATGATCGTTCTCATTGACACTGACAGCTAAGCATTATATAAATTCAGAGGGAGTTTTCTCTTCCAGATGGAATGGTCCAAAAATGCTTCCCAGTGGGTCTGCACTCTGAAAGGGGAGATTTGTATAAGCAGAGAAGAGAGGGGAAGGCAAGGCATGCAGGTGAGAAAGTGTAGAGTGTGTTTAAGGGATGCCCTATGGACACTTCGGACTGTAGTAGAAGCTTTAGTCCCTTGTTAAGGGACTCAAGAAAGTTCTGTTGGCATCAAAAATAGACCCACCCTAGAAGCAAACTGAACACCTGGCCCTTTCATGGGACTCTCCCTGCCCCAATATTTCCTATTTTTCTTCTTCAGTCTTAGACTTTATGGATCTCCTTTAGGAGACCCTTACTTGACCCTTACTCTTTTCTGATGGGCACACAGAAAGTGGCTTGATGATCATAAACAAAAAGCTGTTTGAAAGTGAAAGGAAAGACAGGTGATTGATTAAAAGAGCAGTTCAATAGTTGAGGTGTGCAATCATATGGGCTGGATGTCAAATGAGTTCTCATGCAACTGTTTCTCTTCATTTTGTCTTAGATATTGTGTTCATCAAAAGATATAGTGGGCAAAGCCACATGTATAAATGGAATTAAATGTATAATAATAGGTTCAGCAAGTACAGCTAAAACAAGATAACACTGCATTTCTTCAAGACTGGGATGATGGGGCTCTCCTATTTTGTAAGTAATTTATGAAAGTAAGCTTCAAGCTCCATAGTTAGTAAAGTTAAATTTTATAATCCAAAGAAGAGCTTTTCTTGACACGTTCCTTGCCTATTATTTTGGTCAGAGTCAAGTGTTTGAAAGTCACAATAGAGCTTTTGCTGATATATCTGTAGAGAACTGGGAAAGAGTGATACAGGTCATTAACAAGTTCTGTTCTCTTAGTTAGTTTCCCTCACGCCCGCCCAACACACACACATAATCCTTCACGTCAGCATTTTATACACAAAGCATAGTCTACCATCTTTTTGCTATTTTCTCATATAAAATATGTTCTACAGTTTTCTTCATTAGAATTTAGCACAAAGACCATAATAGAAGGGAATTAATGAAACCTATGAAAAATGCAAGATATAATGAACCGTTACTATAATCTCAGTAATTCTCACAGATTGAAGACACACTATAAGGGACTAAGCGTGAACAACACATCTGACACATGCAGAAAAAAGTGAAAGAAAGGTGTGTACTTTGTTCAACACGGTCTGGGTGAATTCTAGGACTAACGTACTCTGCCCTTCTTAGCCCAAATCTCATTAGAGCGTGAGACGCCCCAGGGCAATTGAGCAAATAACTTTATTGGGAGCACTTAAGGTTTGCTTGGAAAAATATTTCCGTTGCCTAATACACAAATATAGACCGTGTTAAATTACCTAGAAGAAGCAAATCATTTAATCCTCATAGAACACCTGCCACTGCCAAGCACTTGGTTAGCCTTAATTTTTACTAATTTTACTTTTTCTTAAAAGATCTTTTTCTTTAATTATTGGAAAGTATATATCTGTGCTTAGTAAACGAACAGTGTGCACAATTTTTTACCAAACACAGACACAGTGAGGTTTACGTAGAGGTAAAGAAGAGAGGCAGAATACTATAAGAGCAGGAGTGGGGGAGTGGGTGTGTTTAATACACAAGTTTCCCCAAATGTAGATATTATTTGGCTACAAATTTGTCCTAATCTTAGGATTGAAACAACCGCAAACGTATTCCTAAGAATCACTATAGATCTAAATATTCTCACAATGGTTTTACATCCTTCTTCTTCTACACCTGTTTGCTGCATGTCTACACCAGCATTCTCCAAATTGTAGCCCATTCATTAATAAATATTTCCATGAAAAAAACAGTTACCAAGTTAAAGATTAAAAAAATTAAAATTTTATATTACAAAAATTTTCACAGTGTTTAACTGTTAAAGTAGATTAAAACACTTCATTTCTCTCACGTCTCCCTTCCTTCTTTCCTCCTGTTCTTTGCTTCCTTCCTAGATGCTTCCTTCTTTGTACTTTGTTTTTTCTTTGTCCCTCCTCTTCCTGTCTTTCTTTCCTTCTCCCTGCCTCCTCGTCTCTTGGTTTCCTTGGATTATTTATAGAGACTACTCAGCTGTACGCCAACCTCCTTTGAAGGACCCCCTCAGAGGGGGCCACCCTATCTCTGTGACACTTGCCATTGGTCCATTCCAGCAAAGCCCTCTTCAGGTGGGCCCTCACATTGCCTGCTGGGAGCCTAGAGGTCGCGCCTCCTCTGACCCATCTTTCTACTGCACAGGGAGTCACGGGACCCACCATCTTCTATACCATCCCAGGACTGCGGGAGGTGGGGTTTCTTTGAAACACACCATGTTACAGCCCCTTCTCTCTCTGCAGTTGTTGGCCGATTCCTAAACAATTCCTGACATCACATTAAAATTCATATTAAAACATTATAAACATTCAAATTCACATGTGTGCCATGAAACTAGAAAGGACACTCTAAAAAAAGAAAGATTTCCTCTCTTTCAATAACCTTTAAAACATTTTTAAAAACCTAATCTCATGATTATTTATGAAACTGTTAGTCATGGAATTTTAAATACTGAAGAAACTGTGAAGATTACTGAATCTAATCTCATTTTTACAAATAAAGTGAATTCCAGTACCAATGATTTAAAAACAACTACTCAAAGTACTAAAACACCCCAAACCTAAAGAAAACAAAAAATGATGAAGAGAAAGGAGATAAAGCTGAAAAGTGAAAACAAACAAACAAAAAACAAACCCAAACAACCAAGAAACCTCACTGCTACGTGGTGAGGAATTAAAATATTAATTGGATATGGACAAAATAAGATGAAGAGAATTCAAAAATTAATGGAGCTCTGATAATTAACATAACTATGGATTAGATTTCCTATTTGATTTTTCTTCATCTTTTTAGTTTTTCAATATATTTTTCTAGCTTAAAATTTTGTATCCAAGGTTCAGACTGTGGCCATGTTCTCTAAACGAGCAGAATCTAGATTCTGGAAACAACCAACCTGGCACCTTAGTGCATCTTGACTAAGTCAGATAGTTACATGGGAGTTTCTATTGGCTGTTGGACGATGATAAAGAGAGTTGAAACTTTTGGGTTGAATGAATTAAAGTGATCTAGGTAAGGGCTTAAAAAGGACTGCAGGTTCATATACATGCCAGCTTCCCCTGGCTCTTACTATTTACTCCTTAGAATTTCAAAAATAATCTATTTCCTTTGGGGTTTTATTTCCTCTGCCCAAGAATGTTTTTTGACAACTCATTTTGTAATGTGGATAACAAGGCTTAAGAATGATTTGTAGGCAGAAGAGCTTCAGGGAATTACTTTGTCCATAACTGAAAACCCTTTTTTCTTCTACTTCTACCCTTAAATCCCTTCATAGCTGCCAATGGCCTTTAACTGCCTGGGCCTTTCTCTGTTTCCTAGAGATAGCTCTAGTTGTGTTCCTAATTAAAACAATTCTCCAGTCTCCTTGAGCATGGTCATACTGCATAACTAATCACTCACCTACTTCATTATTCAAAGCATCATTTTCATCCGGTGCTCCTTAGTTTGATTAAGACAATAGAATTGTGCACCATCTGTGAGTGGGGCATTGGCTAGATAAGCGGGGAGAGGACCGAGATCTGTAAGAACCAGATATATCTGTCTTCTAGGATCTCAAAATCTGTGGCAGACTGATAATGTGACTGGGTAAATTAAATACAGAGCATTACGTGACTTGTTAGAAAAGAGGTAGAATGTGTAGGAGAAATTATGCCCAATATGAAATAATTAGGGAAGATTGAAGAAAGGAAGCAGAATTTTCTAGTTAAGCCTAAGATAACAAGTAGAATTTTGACAGGCACAGCTTGGTAGGTGGATGTGTTTTAATTCAGATTTAGAGAATATCATGTTAAAAACTTGAGGATGGAGATAAGCAAGTTCAGACGAGCAATCCCTTGTTCTAGAATGTTACATTCAATGGTGAATATGCTAGAGATGCAGTATAAAGGGATACTGCGGCCATATATCAGGATACAGATCAAAATGTTTATTGAGGCAATTTCTCAAGTCTAAGTCCTTGCTGCTCAGTGGAGGCCGAGGCTGGCAATACCGAGAGACAACTGTACAACCACTTATAGTCTTATACACAAATATATAATATTTATTCACTTTCATTGAATTACAGAGTATTGCACTTATGCCAACTTTAATATATTTACATATTTTATAACCTAATTTTAATGAATATAATGTCACAAGATGGGAGATTAGTTTAAAAAGATTTCTATAAGAAACTTACACTGAGAAGATAATAATAATTTAGGCATAGGGAATCCAATAAAATAGCTAGTTGACTAATTGAGTTTTTATCAGTGTCATTAAAAAGTTAATGAAGATTTAATCATATCTGAGATGACATTGGCTAAGAAGCCTGAGATCAGTCAAGAAGACTGATTGATAAACTTTAGGTTCTTTCCTCCACAGGATATTGGCCTACAATTCCCCTGGCTCTGTCAAGTCAAAGAATCTCCTATCCAGCCATCAAATCACATGATTATTTTCCTTGGACAGGCATGTGGAATTCAGATTTGCAGATTGGAATTCAAGGAATAACTCAAAGCATATTACTAGGGCACCACTTCTGATGTCTACATATCCAGAAGGGAAGATGACAACTAAACTCCGTTTGACAGTGCTGGTGAGGCGGGGGCAGGATTAAACTTCTTAAATCATTTCTGGGCCTAAATTCAAAATTGGTTTGGCAACTGAGCTGGGATGATGAGTGGGCAATAACGGGAAGCAGAAAATGCAGAGACAAAGGAAATATGGTGGGAGGTGAGAAACCCAACATTGAATACATTAAACTATTGAACTTGGCAAACAAACAAAATGAGATTTTGGTAGTGGGAAGGCAGAGTCAATAGATACTGTTAGTTCCTTGAAAATCACAAAGGCCAGCAGTTG